>NC_135814.1:115000-415000 GCF_964213995.1 Mustelus asterias
GAGGTCTGATTTTTTTCCCTGGCAACCCTTTTGTTCCTAACGTATGAATGCCTTGCCGCTTTGGCCCCAAACTCTCACTCTTGCCAATTTTCTGGCCCTGAATCTTGCTCCTTCTTGCCACTTTAATGTCCCAAATTTTCACTCTCGCCACATTTATTGCCCCAAAATCTGTCTCCATCACCACTTTTATGATCTCAACCTTTTGCTCGCGCCACTTTTATGGCCACAAGCTCTCTCTCTATCTCTCTTACCAATTTTATTGCCCCATACTCTCTCTCTGTCTTGACGTTTTAATGGAACTGATTGTTGCCGCTTCTCCCCACTTTAAGGCCCTGTACCTCACTACTTCCCCTCACATTTATGACCCTGAACTCCAGCTCGTTTTCCCTGCTTTGATGGCCCTGTATCTTGTGCACTCGTCATTTTTATGGTCGCTGACTCTTGCTCCTTCTTGACACCTTTATAGTCCTGAATTCTCTCTCTCTGTCTCCCCCACCACTTCTGTGGTCCTGTACTCTCACTCACTCTTATCACTTTTATGGCTCCAAATCCCTTCCTTCTTGCCATTTTTATAGCCCCAAATTCTCGTTCTCGCACCACTTTTAAGGCACTGATTGTCATTCATTCTCCCCATTTTCTGGCCCATACCTCGATCTATCCTGCTACATATATGACTCTGAACTCTGTCTCTCTCTCTTGCTGCCTTTATGGCCCCAATCTCTCGCTCTCTCCCACCCCTTTTATGGCCTCAAACTCGTGCTGTCTCTCCCCACTCTTGTGGTCCGAATCTCATGTCATCTCACCACTTTTATAGCCCTGAACACACTCTCTTTCTCTCTCTCACCATTTTTATGGTTCTGAACCCTAACCATTTTTATGGTTCTGAACAGTGTCCCCAAACACTCACATATGTCATGCTTTTTTGGCCCTGTACTCTCACTCCTTGCCACTTTATGGCACTAAAGAGAATAAAATTTTGGGCAAATAGTTTCACATATATTTTGTTTGTAATATATATAAATGATTTGGAGGAAAATGTAACTGGATTGATTAGTAAGTTTGCGGACGACACAAAGGTTGGTGGATTTGCGGATAGCGATGAGGACCATCAGAGGATACAGGAGGATATAGATCAGTTGGAGACTTGGGCGGAATGATGGCAGATGGAGCTTAATCCAGACAAATGTGAGGTAATGCATTTTGGAAGGTCTAATACAGATAAGAAATATCCAGTAAATGGCAGAACCCTTAGGAGTATTGATAGGCAAAGGGATCTGGGTGTACAGGCACACAGGTCACTGAAAGTGGCAATGCAGGTGGAGAAGGTAGTCAAGAAGGCATACGGCATGCTTGCCTTCATCGGCCGGGAAATTGAGTTTAAAAATTGGCAAGTCATGTTGCAGCTTTATAGAACCTTAGTGAGGCCTCACTTGGAATATAGTGTTCAATTCTGGTCGCCACACTACCAGAAGGATGTGGAGGCTTTGGAGAGGGTACAGAAAAGATTTATCAAGATGTTGCCTGGTATGGAGGGCATTAGCTATGAGGGGAGATTGGAGAAACTTGGTTTGTTCTCATTGGAGCGACGGAGGTTAAGCGGAGACCTGATAGAAGTCTACAAGATTATGAGAGGCATGGACAGAGTGGATAGTCAGAAGCTTTTTCCCAGGGTGGAAGAGTCAATTACTAGGGGGCATAGGTTTAAGATGCGAGGGGCAAGGTTTAAATGAGGTAGATTTTTTACACAGAGTAGTGGGTGCCTGGAACTCATTGCTGGGGGAGGTAGTAGAAGTGGATACGGTAGTGACTTTTAAGGGGCGTCTTGGCAAGTACATGAATAGGATGGGAATAGAGGGATATGGTCCCCGGAAGGGTAGGGGGTTTTAGTTAAGTCGGGCAGCATGGTGGGTGCAGGCTTGGAGGGCCGAAGGGCCTGTTCCTGTGCTGTAATTTTCTTTGTTCTTTGTTCTATTGAGAGCTGGCATGAATGTGAGAGACAGAATGGCCTCCTTCTCTGTTGTAAACCTTTTATGATTCCAATATGATGTTCTGTGGTTTGGCATCAAATTTTGTTTAAAATAACTTTTATGAAGTGACTTGGGGTGTTTTAATTTGCTAAAGGCTCTGTATAATTTCAGGTTTCCGCTATGGTAGCGATATTATCCCATTCTCACAAGTGGATCAAGAACAGATGAAATACAAAACAGATGGGAAGTGCTTCAGTGTTCTCGGATTTACCAAGTCTGCACAAGTAAGCAATGGTTAAAAAAAGCATGTCTTGTATACCCCTCCAGTCACAATAGCTGATGTTCTGCACATTTAACATTAAAAATCCTAACCAGCGCTGCTGGAAGGTTCAAGAATGCAGCTCACCACAGCCTTCTTAAGGGAAGTTAGTGATGGGCAACAAATCCAACCCTTGCGAGAGATGCATATCCCATTCTCCGCTATTTTGTGTATGGGGACATTGCCTAGTATTCCACGTAGGGAGCATTGTCCGATATTCTGTGTGTGGAGATCTGTGGTATAGTGGCGAGCACTGCTGCCTCACAGTGCCAGGGACTTGGGTTCAATTCCTGGCTTGGATCCCTGTCTCTGTGGAGTTTGCATGTTCTCCCCATATAGAAACATAGAAAACTACAGCACAAAACAGGCCCTTCGGCCCCACAAGTTGTGCCAAACATATCCCTACCTTTTAGGCCGACCTATAACCCTCCATCCTATTAAGTCCCATGTACTCATCCAGGAGTCTCTTAAAAGACGCTATTGAGTTCGCCTCCACCACCACTGACGGCAACCGATTCCACTCGTCCACCACCCTCTGTGTGAAAAACTTCCCCCTCACATTTCCCCTGTACCTACCCCCCAGCACCTTAAACCTGTGTCCTCTCGTAGCAGCCATTTCCACCCTGGGAAAAAGCCTCTGAGAGTCCACCCGATCTATGCCTCTCGACATCTTCTACACCTCTATTAGGTCTCCTCTCATCCTTTGTCTCTCCAAGGAGAAACGACCGAGCTCCCTCAGCCTATCCTCATAAGGCATGCCACTCAATCCAGGCAACATCCTTGTAAATCTCCTCTGCACCCTTTCAATCTTTTCCACATCCTTCCTATAGTGAGGCGACCAGAACTGAGCACAGTACTCCAAGTGGGGTCTGACGAGGGTCTTATATAGCTGCATCATTATCCCCGGACTCCTAAACTCAATCCCTCGATTGATAAAGGCCAGCACACTATACGCCTTCTTAACCACCTCCTCCACCTGCGGGGCCGATTTTAGAGTCCTATGGACCCGGACCCCAAGGTCCTTCTGATCCTCTACAGTACTAAGAGTCTTTCCCTTTATATTGTACTCCTTCATCCCATTTGACCTACCAAAATGGACCACGACGCATTTATCTGGGTTGAAGTCCATCTGCCACTTGTCTGCCCAGTCTTGCATCCTATCTATGTCCCTCTGTAACTTCTGACATCCCTCCAGACTATCCACAACCCCACCAACCTTCGTGTCGTCGGCAAACTTACCAACCCATCCCTCCGCTTCCTCATCCTGGTCATTTATGAAAATGACAAACAGCAAGGGTCCCAGAACAGATCCCTGGGGCACACCACTGGTGACCGCCCTCCATTTAGCAAAAGACCCATCTATACCCCCTCTCTGCCTCCTTTGGGCAATGATGTGGAGATGCCGGCGTTGGACTGGGGTGAACACAGTAAGAAGTTTAACAATACCAGGTTAAAGTCCAACAGGTTTATTTGGTAGCAAAAGCCACACAAGCTTTCGGAGCTCTAAGCCCCTTCTTCAGGTGAGTGGGAATTCTGTTCACAAACAGAGCTTATAAAGACACAGACTCAATTTACATGAATAATGGTTGGAATGCGAATACTTACAACTAATCAAGTCTTTAAGAAACAAAACAATGTGAGTGGAGAGAGCATCAAGACAGGCTAAAAAGATCTTACACATCTTTTTAGCCTGTCTTGATGCTCTCTCCACTCACATTGTTTTGTTTCTTAAAGACTTGATTAGTTGTAAGTATTCGCATTCCAACCATTATTCATGTAAATTGAGTCTGTGTCTTTATAAGCTCTGTTTGTGAACAGAATTCCCACTCACCTGAAGAAGGGGCTTAGAGCTCCGAAAGCTTGTGTGGCTTTTGCTACCAAATAAACCTGTTGGACTTTAACCTGGTGTTGTTAAACTTCTTCCTTTGGGCAAGCCAGTTCTGGATCCACCGGGCAGCAGCCCCTTGGATCCCATGCCCTCTCACTTTTTTTAGAAGCCTTGCATGGGGGACCTTATCGAACTTTTAAAGGTACAGACAATGTGAGTGGAGGGAGCGTTAAGCACAGGTTAAAGAGATGTGTATTGTCTCCAGACAGGACAGTTAGTGAGATTTTGCAAGCCCAGGCAAGTCGTGGGGCTTACAGATAGTGTGACATGAACCCAAGATCCCGATTGAGGCTGTCCTCACGAGTGCGGAACTTGGCTATCAGTCTCTGCTCAGCGACTCTGCTTTGCTTTGTGTCGTGTAGGCCGCCTTGGAGAATGCTTAGCCGAAGATCAGAGGCCGAATGCCCGTGACCGCTGACGTGTCCCCCAACAGGAAGAGAACACTCTTGCCTGATGATTATCGAGCGGTGTTCATTCATCCGTTGTCGTAACGTCTGCATTGTCTCCCCAATGTACCATGCCTCAGGACATCCTTTCCTGCAGCGTATCAGGTAGACAACGTTGGCCGAGTTGCAAGTGTATGTACTGTGAACCTGGTGGATGGTGTTCTCATGTGAGATGATGGCATCCGTGTCGATGATCCGGCACATCTTGCAGAGGTTGGTGTGGCAGGGTTGTGTGGTGTCATGGTCACTGTTCTCCTGAAGGCTGGGTAGTTTGCTGCGGACAATGGTCTGTTTGAAGTTCTGCGGTTGTTTGAAGGCAAGAAGTGGGGGTGTGGGGATGGCCTCGGCAAGATGTTCGTCTTCATCAATGACATGTTGAAGGTACGGAGAAGATGGCGTAGCTTCTCCGCTCCGGGGAAGTACTGGACGACGAAGGGTACTCTGTCCGCCGAGTCCCATGTTTGTCTTCTGAAGAGGTCGGTGTGGTTTTTTGCTGTGGCGCATCGGAACTGTCGATCGATGAGTCGAGCGCCATATCCTGTTCTTATGAGGGCATCTTTCAACGTCTGGAGGTGTCTGTTGCGATCTTCCTCATCTGAGCAGATCCAGTGTATACGGAGGGCTTGTCCATAGGGGATGGCTTCTTTAAAGTGTTTCGGGTGGAAGCTGGAGAAGTGGAGCGTCGTGAGGTTATCCGTGGGCTTGCGGTACAGTGAAGTGCTGAGGTGACCGTCCTTGATGGAGATGCGTGTGTCCAAGAATGCAACCGATTCCGGAGAGTAGTCCATGGTGAGTCTGATGGTGGGATGGAACTTGTTGATGTCATCATATTGTTGTTTCAATGATTGTTCACCATGAGTCCAAAGGAATGAAAATGTCATCGATATATCTCGTGTATAGCATCGGTTGAAGGTCCTGTGATCATCGACATGGATGCCATCATCTCACGTGAGAACACCGTCCACCGGGTACACGGTACATACTCTTGCAACTCGGCCAACGTTGTCTACCTGATACGCTGCAGGAAAGGATGTCCCGAGGCATGGTACATTGGGGTGACCATGCAGACGCTACGACAACGGATGAATGAACACCGCTCGACAATCACCAGGCAAGACTGTTCTCTTCCTGTGGGGGAGCGCTTCAGCAGTCACGGGCATTCAGCCTTGGATCTTCAGTTAAGCGTTCTCCAAGGCGGCCTTCACGACACACGACAGCGCAGAGTCACTGAGCAGAAACTGATAGCCAAGTTCCGCACACATGAGGACGGTCTAAACCGGGATGTTGGATTTATGTCACATTATCAGTAACCCCCACAGCTTGCCTCCTGGCCTTGCACAATTTCACAAGCTGTACTGTCTGGAGACAATACACATCTCTTTAACCTGTGTTGAATGCTCCCTCCACCCACATTGTCTGTACATTTAAGACCTGGCTGGCTGTAGAGATTTGCATTCTAATCAGTATTCTGTAATTTGATTTCTGTGTCTGTGCCCTGTTTGAGAACAGAGACCACTCCATCTGACGAAGGAGCATTGCTCCGAAAGCTTATGGTATTTGCTACCAAATAAACCTGTTGGACTTTAACCTGGTGTTGTGAGACTTTTTACTGTGCTTACCCCAGTCCAATGCCGGCATCTCCACATCATGACTATCCCCGTGGACAGTGAGGACCCAAAGATCAAAGCCAAAGGCTCTGCAATCTCATCCCTTGCCTCCCAAAGAATCCTAGGATATATCCCATCTGGCCCAGGAGACTTATCGACCCTCAGGTTGTTCACAAGCGCTAATACATCTTCCCTCAGAACATCTACCTCCTCCAGTCTATCAGTCTGTATCACACGCTCATCCTCAAAAACATGGCCCCTCTCCTTGGTGAACACTGAAGAAAAGTATTCATTCATCGCCTCTCCTATCTCTTCTGACTCCATGCACAAGTTCCCACTACTATCCTTGACCGGCCCTAACCTCATCCTGGTCATTCTTTTATTTCCCACATAAGAAGGGGCGGCACGTCCCACATGGGGCGGCACGGTAGCACAGTGGTTAGCACTGCTGCTTCACAGCTCCAGGGACCTGGGTTCGATTCCTGGCTTGGGTCACTGTCTGTGTGGAGTTTGCACATTCTCCTCGTGTCTGCGTGGGTTTCCTCCGGGTGCTCCGGTTTCCTCCCACAGTCCAAAGATGTGCGGGTTAGGTTGATTGGCCATGCTAAAATTGCCCCTTAGTGTCCTGGGATGCGTAGATTAGAGGGATTAGCAGGTAAAATATGTAGGGATATGGGGGTAGGGCCTGGGTGGGATTGTGGTCGGTGCAGACTCGATGGGCCGAATGGCCTCTTTCTGTACTGTAGGGTTTCTATGATTTCTAAGAGTAAAAAGCCTTGGGGTTTTCCTTGATCCGACCCGCCAAGGACTTCTCATGCCCCCTCTAAGCTCTTGAGAAAGTGAGAGGGTATGGGATCCAAGGGGTTGTTGCCTTGTGGATCCAGAACTGGCTTGCCTGCAGAAGGCAGAGAGTGGTTGTAGATGGGTCTTTTTCTGAATGGAGGTCGG
This sequence comes from Mustelus asterias, assembly GCF_964213995.1. Taxonomy (NCBI): domain Eukaryota; kingdom Metazoa; phylum Chordata; class Chondrichthyes; order Carcharhiniformes; family Triakidae; genus Mustelus; species Mustelus asterias. The sequence goes on from NC_135814.1 coordinate 122,176, forward strand.
TCACCAGTGGAGTGCCCCAGGGATCTGTTCTGGGACCCTTGCTGTTTGCCATTTTCATAAATGACCTGGATGAGGAAGTGGAGGGATGGGTTGGTAAGTTTGCCGACGACACGAAGGTTGGTGGTGTTGTGGATAGGTTGGAGCGATGTCAGAAGCTACAGCGTGACACAGATAGGATGCAAGACTGGGCAGAGAAGTGGCAGATGGACTTCAACCCGGATAAATGTGTAGTGGTACATTTTGGCAGGTCAAATGGGATGAAGGAGTATAATATCAAGGGTAAGACTCTTAGTGTAGAGGATCAGAAGGACCTTGGAGTCTGGGTCCATAGGACTCTCAAATCGGCTTTGCAGGTAGAGGAGGTGGTTAAGAAGGCGTATGGTGTGCTGGCCTTCATCAATCGAGGGATTGAGTTCAGGAGTCGGGAGATAATGCTGCAGCTATATAAGACCTTCGTCAGACCCCACTTGGAGTACTGTGCTCAGTTCTGGTCACCTCATTACAGGACGGATGTGGAAATGATTGAAAGGGTGCAGAGAAGATTTACAAGGATGTTGCCTGGATTGGTTGGCATGCCTTATGAGGATAGGTTGAGGGAGCTCGATCTTTTCTCCTTGGAGAGACGAAGGATGAGAGGTGACCTGATAGAGGTGTACAAGATGTTGAGAGGTATAGATCGGGTGGATTCTCGGAGTTTTTTTTCCCAGGGCTACGAAAGGACACAGGTTTAAGGTGCTGGGGAGTAGGTACAGAGGAGATGTCAGGGGTACGTTTTTCACTCAGAGGGTGGTGGGTGAGTGGAATCGGCTGCCGACAGTGGTGGTGGAGGCAAACTCAATAGGGTCTTTTAAGAGACTTCTGGATGAACACATGGGACTTAATAGGATTGAGGGTTATAGGTAAGCATATATATCAGCCTAGGTAGGTAGGGACATGACTGGCGCAACTTGTGGGCTGAAGGGCCTGCTTGTGCTGTATTTTTTCTATATTCTGTGTTCTAACAATCACAACCATTATTCATGTAAATTGAGTTTGTGTCTTTATATGCTCTGTTTGTGAACAGAATTCCCACTCACCTGAAGAAGGGGCTTGCAGCTCTGAAAGCTTGTGTGGCTTTTGCTACCAAATAAACCTGTTGGACTTTAACCTGGTGTTGTTAAACTTCTTACTGTGTTTACCCCAGTCCAACGCCGGCATCTCCACATCCTAACAATGTTAGGCAGGAACTGAAGAATGTAGACTGGGGCAGATGTTTGAGGACAAATCAACATCTGGCATGTAGAACATAGAACATAGAACATTACAGCGCAGAACAGGCCCTTCGGCCCACGATGTTGCACCGACCAGTTAAAAAAAAAAACTGTGACCCTCCAACCTAAACCAATTTCTTTTCGTCCATGAACCTATCTACGGATCTCTTAAACGCCCCCAAACTAGGCGCATTTACTACTGATGCTGGCAGGGCATTCCAATCCCTCACCACCCTCTGGGTAAAGAACCTACCCCTGACATCGGTTCTATAACTACCCCCCCTCAATTTAAAGCCATGCCCCCTCGTGCTGGATTTCTCCATCAGAGGAAAAAGGCTATCACTATCCACCCTATCTAAACCTCTAATCATCTTATATGTTTCAATAAGATCCCCTCTTAGCCGCCGCCTTTCCAGCGAAAACAATCCCAAATCCCTCAGCCTCTCCTCATAGGATCTCCCCTCCATACCAGGCAACATCCAGGTAAACCTCCTCTGCACCCTCTCCAAAGCCTCCACATCCTTCCTGTAATGTGGGGACCAGAACTGCACACAGTACTCCAAGTGCGGCCGCACCAGAGTTGTGTACAGTTGCAACATAACGCTACGACTCCTAAATTCAATCCCCCTACCAATAAACGCCAAGACACCATATGCCTTCTTAACAACCTTATCTACTTGATTCCCAACTTTCAGGGATCTATGCACACATACACCTAGATCCCTCTGCTCCTCCACACTATTCAAAGTCCTCCCGTTAGCCCTATACTCAACACATCTGTTATTCCTACCAAAGTGAATTACCTCACACTTCTCCGCATTAAACTCCATCCGCCACCTCTCGGCCCAACTTTGCAACCTGTCTAAGTCTTCCTGCAAACTACGACACCCTTCCTCACTGTCTACCACACCACCGACTTTGGTGTCATCAGCAAATTTGCTAATCCACCCAACTATACCCTCATCCAGATCATTAATAAATATTACAAACAGCAGTGGCCCCAAAACAGATCCCTGAGGTACACCACTTGTAACCGCACTCCATGATGAATATTTACTATCAACCACCACCCTCTGTTTCCTATCCGCTAGCCAATTCCTGATCCAATTTCCTAGATCACCCCCAATCCCATACATCTGCATTTTCTGCAGAAGCCTACCATGGTGAACCTTATCAAACGCCTTACTAAAATCCATATATACCACGTCCACTGCCTTGCCCCCATCCACCTCCTTGGTCACTTTCTCAAAAAACTCAATAAGGTTAGTAAGGCACGACCTACCTGCCACAAAACCATGCTGACTATGTGAAAGGCTTTCAAGTGTAAGTTGATAGCGATTCAGAACCGGTACATTCCTGTAAGGATGAAGGATAAGTATGGCAAGTTTTGGGAACCCTGGATAACGAGAGATATTGTGAGCCTAGTCAAAGAGAAAAGGAAGCATTGTCAAGGCTAGGAGGCTGGGAACACACGAAGCAAATGTGGAATATAAAGAAAGTAGAAAGAAACTTAAGCAAGGAGTACGGAGGGCTAAAAGGGGTCACGAAAAATCATTCAAGTGGATAGAGCCGTGAAGAAGGCCTATAATGTGTTAGTGTTTATTAACAGGGGGTTTGAGTTTAAGAGCTGTGGGGTTATGCTGCAACTGTACAGGACCTTGGTGAGACCACATTTGGAATATTGTGTGCAGTTCTGGTCACCTCACTATAAGAAGGATGTGGAAGCATTGGAGAGTGTGCAGAGGAGATTTACTAGGATGCTGCCTGGTTTGGAGGGTAGGTCTTATGAGGAAAGTTTGAAGGAGCTAGGGCTTTTCTCTTTAGAGCGGAGGAGGATGAGAGGCAACTTAATAGAGGTTTATAAGATGATGAAGGGGATAGATAGAGTGGACGTTCAGAGACTATTTCCTCGGGTGGATGTAGCTGTTACTAGGGGGCATAACTATAAGGTTCATGGTGGGAGATCTAGGAGGGATGTCCGAAGTAGGTTCTTTACTCATAAGAGAGTGGTTGGGGTGTGGAATGGACTGCCTGCTGTGATAGTGGAGTCGGACACTTTAGGAACTTTCAAGCGGTTATTGGATAGGCACATGGAGCACACCAGAATGATAGGGAGTGGGATAGCTTGATCTTGGTTTCGGACAAAGCTCGGCACAACATCGAGGGCTGAAGGGCCTGTACTGTGCTTTACTGTTCTCTGTTCTATGTTCTTAATATCGGGGAAGTTAAAATCTCTCACGACATCAACTCTGTTACTTTTATACCTTGCCAAAATCTGCCGACATATCCTATAAATCTGCGCGATATGGTTGCAGTGATGGAGACTTGGTTAAAGAAGGACAGAACTTGCAACTGAATATTCCAGGGTATCAGTGTTTTAGGCGAGACAGAGGAGGGGCTAGAAGAGGTAGGGGAGTAGCAATACTGGTTAGGGAGCATATTGCAGCGGTACAGAGGGTGGACAATTTGGAAGGATCATGTAACGAGACACTGTGGGTAGAGCTATGAAACAGGAAGGGTGCAGTCACTATGCTGTGGTATACTACAGGCCTCCCAACAGCCCACGGGAAGTTGAGGAACGGATATGTAAGGAGATTCTGGCCAGGTGCAGAAAAAATAGGGTTGTTGTTGTGGGAGACTTTAATTTCCCTCAGAAAGACTAGAAATCCCTTAGGGCTGGGGGTCCGAACGGGGAAGAATTTGTAAAATGTGTCCAGGAACGTTCTTTGGAATAATATGTTGATAGTCCAACTAGAGAGGGGGCTATACTGGACCTAGTACTGGGGAATGAGCCCGGTCAGGTCATCAAAGTTTCAGTGGGGGAATATGTGGCAAACAGTGACCACAATTCTGTAAACCTTCGGATAGTCATGGAAAAGGATGAGTGTTGTCCTATGGATAAGGTGCTGAATTGGGGGAAGGCTAACTACAGCCGGATTAGGCAGGATTTGGTGGCTGTTGATTGGGAGAGGCTGTTCGAGGGTAAATCCACATCTGGCATGTGGGAGTCTTTTAAGGAGCAGTTGATAGGAGTGCTGGACAGGCATGTGCCTGTAAAGGGGAAGGACAGGAAAGGTAGGATTCGAGAGCCGTGGATAACCAGAGAAATTATGGGTGTAATCAAAAAGAAAAAAGAGGCAAAAAGGTCCAGGCAGCTAAAAGCAGATGAAGCACTGGAGGAATACAGAGAAAGTAGAAAAGAACTCAAACAGGGAGTTAGAAGGGCAAAAAGGGGTCACAAAATGTCCTTGGCAGACAGGATTAAAGAGAATCCCAAGGCATTTTATACATACATTAGGAACAAGAGGGTTGCCAGAGAAAGAGTCGGACCTCTCAAGAACAAAGGAGGGAAATTATGCTTAGAACCAAAGGAAGTAGGTGAGATCCTAAATGAATACTTTGCATCAGTATTCACAAAGGAGAGGGACACGTTGATTGGTAGTGCCTCAGAGGGATGTGTAGACCCGTTAGACCAAATCTCAATTACAAGGGAGGAAGTGTTAGGTGTTTTAGGAAGCATTAAAGTAGACAAATCCCCAGGGCCAGATGGCATCTGTCCTAGATTCCTGAGAGACAAGAGATGAAATTGCTGGGCCTCTAACATAAATCTTTGTCTCTTCATTGGACACAGGTGAGATCCCAGAGGATTGGAGGATAGCAACTGTGGTCCCGTTATTTAAGAAGGGTCGCAAGGATAACCTGGGTAATTATACTCCAGTGAGGTTGACGTCCATGGTAGGGAAATTGTTGGAGAAGATTCTTAGAGATAGGATCTATACACATTTAGAACTGAATAGTCTCATTAGCGATAGACAACATGGTTTTGTACGGGGGAGGTCATGCCTCCCAAATTTGGTTGAGCTTTTTGAGGAGGTGACAAAAATGATTGACGAGGGAAGGGCCGTGGATGTCGTCTACATGGATTTTAGTAAAGCATTTGACAAGGTCCCTCATGGCAGGCTGGTGCAAAAGGCTAAATCTCACGGGATCAAAGGTGAACTAGCTAGATGGGTATAGAACTGGCTTGGCCATAGAAGACAGACGGTAGCAGTGGAGGGGTCTTTTTCTGATTGGACATCTGTGACTAGTGGTGTTCCGCAGGGCTCTGTACTGGGGCCTCTGCTGTTTGTGATATATATAAATGATTTGGAAGAAGATGTAGCTGATCTGATTAGTAAGTTTGCGGACGACACAAAGATTGCTGGAGTTGCGGATAGTGATGAACATTGTCAGAGAATGCAGCATGATATAGATAGGCTGGAAAACTCGGCGGAGAAATGGCAGATGGAATTTAATCCAGATAAATGCGAAGTGATGCATTTTGGTAGATCTAATGCAGGGGGGAGCTATACAATAAATGGCAGAACCATCAGGAGTATAGACACACAGAGGGATCTGGGTGTGCAAGTCCACAGATCCTTAAAGGTGGCAGCACAGGTGGAAAAGGTGGTGAAAAAGGCATATGGCATGCTTGCCTTTATTGGACGGGGCATAGGGTATAAAAGTTGGCATATGATATTGCAGTTATATAGAACGTGGTTCGACCAACATTTGGAATACTGCGTCCCGTTCTGGTCGCCACACTACCAGAAGGACGTGGAGGCTTTGGAGAGAGTGCAGAAAAGGTTTACCAGCATGTTGCCTGGTATGGAGGGTATTAGCTATGAGGTGAGATTGAGTAAACTAGGGTTATTCTCCCTGGAAAGACAGAGGTTGAGGGGTGACCTAATAGAAGTTTATAAAATTATGAAGGGCATAGATAGGGTGAACAGTTGGAAGCTTTTTCCCAGGTCAGAAAGACAAACACAAGGGGTCACAAGTTCAAGGTAAAGGGGGCAAGGTTCAATACAGATATGCAGGGGATGTATTTTACACAGAGGGTGGTGGGGGCCTGGAATGCACTACCAAGCAAGGTGGTTGAGGCAGACACGCTAGGATCATTTAAGACTTATCTAGATAGCCACATGAGCAGACTGGGAATAGAGGGATACAAACGGATGGTCTAGTTAGGAACACATGATCGGTGCAGGCTTGGACGGCCGAAGGGCCTGTTCCTGTGCTGTATTGTTCTTTGTTCCTCTATCTCCTGCTGGCTGTTGGGCGGCCTATAGTAAACCCCCAACATTATGACTACACCCTTCCTATTCCTGAGCTCTACCCATATTGCCTCGCCGTATGAGCCCTCCGAGGTGTCCTCCGGCAGTACAGCTGTGATATTTTCCTTATGATGTGGAGATGCCGGCGTTGGACTGGGGTAAGCACAGTAAGAAGTCTCACAACACCAGGTTAAAGTCCAACAGGTTTATTTGATAGCAAATACCATAAGCTTTCGGAGCACTGCTCCTTCGTCAGATGGAGTGGATATCTGCTCTCAAACAGTGCACAGACACAGAAATCAAGTTACAGAATACTAATTAGAATGCGAATCTCGACAGCCAGCCAGGTCTTAAAGGTACAGACAATGTGGGTGGAGGGAGCATTCAACACAGGTTAAAGAGATGTGTATTGTCTCCAGACAGAACAGCGAGTGAGATTCTACAAGCCCAGGAGGCAAGCTGTGGGGGTTACTGATAATGTGACATAAATCCAACATCCCGGTTTAGGCCATCCTCATGTGTGCAGAACTTGGCTATCAGTTTCTGCTCAGCGACTCTGCGCTGTCGTGTGTCGTGAAGGCCACCTTGGAGAACGCTTACCTGAAGATCCAAGGCTGAATGCCCGTGACTGCTGAAGCGCTCCCCCACAGGAAGAGAACAGTCTTGCCTGGTGATTGTCGAGCGGTGTTCATTCATCCGTTGTCGTAGCGTCTGCATGGTTTCCCCAATGTACCATGCCTCGGGACATCCTTTCCTGCAGCGTATCAGGTCGACAACGTTGGCCGAGTTGCAAGAGTAGGTACCGTGTACCTGGTAGATGGTGTTCTCACGTGAGATGATGGCATCCGTGTCGATGATCCGGCACGTCTTGCAGAGGTTGCTGTGGCAGGCTATATCTCATAGAAGACAGAGGGTGGTGGTGGATGAAAAATTTTCAGACTGGAGACCAGTTACCAGCGATGTACCACAAGGATCAGTACTGGGTCCTCTGCTATTTGTGATTTTTATAAATGACTTGGAGGAGGGGGCTGAAGGGTGGATCAGTAAATTTGCAGATGATACCAAGATTGGTGGAGTAGTGGATGCCCCTTCATTATCTTATAGAGACCTATAAGATAATGAAGGGGCTGGATAGGGTAGAGGTGGAGAGATTCTTTCCACTTAGAAAGGAAACTAGAACTAGAGGGCACAGCCTCAAAATAAAGGGGGGTCAGTTTAGGACAGAGGAGGAACTTCTTCTCTCAGAGGGTGGTGAATCTCTGGAATTCTCTGCCCACTGAAGTGGTGGAGGCTACCTCGTTGAATATGTTTAAATCACGGATAGATGGATTCCTGATCGGTAAGGGAATTAGGGGTTATAGGGATCAGGCGGGTAAGTGGAACTGATCCACTTCAGATCAGCCATGATCTTATTGAATGGCGGGGCAGGCTCGAAGGGCTAGATGGCCTGCTCCTGCTCCTATTTCTTATGTTCTTATGAGGTGAAGGGCTGTTGTAGGCTGCAAAGAGACATTGATAGGATGCAGAGCTGGGCCGAAAAATGGCAGATGGAGTTTAACCCTGATAAGTGCGAGGTGATTCATTTTGGTAGGACAAATTTGAATGCGGATTACAGGGTCAAAGGTAGGGTTCTGAGGAATGTGGAGGAACAGAGAGATCTTGGGGTTCATATCCACAGATCTCTGAAGGTTGCCACTTAAGTGGATAGAACCGTGAAGAAGGCCTATAGTTTGTTAGCGTTTATTAACAGGGGGATTGAGTTTAAGAGCCGTGGGGTTATTCTGCAACTGTACAGGACCTTGGTGAGACCACATTTGGAATATTGTGTGCAGTTCTGGTCACCTCACTATAATACTCCTGTGAAGCACCTTGAAATGATGGGGAGACTTCCCCGGACGGGCTAGTTCCTGGCGAGAATCGTGATGGGCCGGAGAATCGGGTGTCAGGCTAAAAACGGCACCAAACCTGTCGCAATGTTCTTGGCTGCCTCACTAGCCTCAGTCGGGTCCTCGTGATAGCAAGCAGTAACCTGATAATTGTGTACACCTGCTAATTATTATATATTTTCTTTAATTACAGATTTTGCGGCATTATTATGTTGGACGGCAGGTGCTGCAGGTATTTGCTGCAAAGGATGATGAGGTGAGACCAGAGCTTTAGTGGATTTCTTGAAATGTGTACAGGAGAACGTTTTAGACCAATGTGTAGAGGATTCAACAAGGGAAGGAGCTGTGCTGGACCTGATTCTGGGGAATGAAGCTGGACAGGTGGTTGAGGTGGTAGTGGGGGAACATTTTAGTGAAAGCGATCACAACATAGTACAATTTAAGTTGGTTATGGATAAGGAAATAGACAAGTTGCAAGAAAAGTTTTGGATTGGGGGAAAGTGGAGTTTAATAAAATAAGGCAAGACCTGGCCAAGGTAGATTGGGAACAGCTACTAGTGGGGAAATCTACAGAAGAGCAATGAGAGGCATTCAAAAAGGAAATAGGGAGGATACAAGCCCATCTTGTTCCCTCTAGGGTGATAGGAAGGAGCAACAGGCCCAGAGAACCATGGATGCCCAGAGTTATTCAGGGGGCAGCAAGGTGGCGCAGTGGTTAGCACTGCTGCCTCACAGCGCCAGGGACCCAGGTTCAATTCCCTGCTTGGGTCATTGTCTGTGCGGAGTCTGCACATTCTCCCCATGTCTGCGTGTGTTTCTTCCGGGTGCTCTGGTTTCCTCCCACAGTCTGAAAGACGTGCTAGTTAGGTGCATTGGCCATGCTAAATTCTCCCTCAGTGTACCTGAACAGGCGCCGGAGTGTGGCAACTAGGAGATTTTCACAGTAACTTCATTGCACTGTTAATGTAAGCCTACTTATGACTAATAAATAAAACTTAAAAACTTACTAGGGGATTTTCATAGTAACTTCATTGCAGTGTTAATGTAAGCCTACTTGTGATAATAATAAATAAAACTTAAAAGGGAAGAGAGGTTTTTAGCAGGTACAACAGGAGCAAATCAACAGAGGCATTAGTGAAGTATAGAAAATGCAGGGTGTAGCTTAAGAAAACAATTAGGAAAGCAAGGAGGGGATATGAGAAAGTTCTGGCTGGTAAAAATAGGGAAAATCCCAAGATATTCTATAAGTATATCAATGGGAAGAGGATAACCAGGGAAAGAGTAGGGCCCATTAGGGACCAAGGGAGCAGTCTGTGGGTGGAGGCACAGGGCATTGATAGAGGGTTGAATGAATACTTCACACCCATCTTCACCCAAGAGAATGAGGAAGAAGGTATGGAATTCAGACAGAGAGACTGTGAGGTTCTTGAGCAAATTGACATAAGGAGTGACAAGGTATTGGAGGTATTGGCATGTTTAAAAGTGGATAAATATCCAGGTCCAGATGAATTGTGCCCCAGGCTGCTGTGGGAGGCAAGGGAGGAGATTGCAGGGTTTCTGACCCAAATCTTTAATTCCTCTCTGACCACAGGGGAGGTGTCTGAGGACTGGAGAACGGCTAATGTGGTTCTGCTATTTAAGAAGGGTTGTAAAGATAAGCCAGGGACTACAGACCAGTGAGTCTTACGTCAGTGGTAGGGAAACTATTGGAGAAACTTCAGAAGGAGAGCATCTATCTCCACTTGGCAAGGTTTGATCAGGGATTGTTGTACCTGTTAATTCTCAGATACTTTCAACCAGTTTACTTACTCCAAGGTTTTACCCCGGTGCCCTTATTTGCAAGGTGGACAAAGGACAAACACAAGTAAAGATTCAACAAGTTTATTAAATAACACTATTAACCCTTAAATTACCCACATAAAACAAGAGGATACCCCAGCAGATTCAAGTATACTACCCGTAAAGATGGCTTGGTTAAACTGCAGGCCCGATTCTCTGAGTCCCCCTGGTCTGTCGTCACGAAGGTGAGTCTCGATGGCTGCTTCTTCCTTCCTTCCTTCTCTGGTCAGTCTTCCAGATGGTCACGGCTGTCTCCCCTGTCGAGTCTTCCCTCCTGTGTGCCTCTGAGCGTGTCCCTTTATCCCCAGCCTGCTTGCCTTTCCAGAAACTTCTCTGGCTTCTGGCCAATGAGGTCCCAGGAGGGGGTTCCAATACCCAGTGGGTTTCTTGATGTCTGCCCGACAGGACACCAGGGTCCGCCCCCAGGTGTCCATCTCCATGTTGTTAAACTTGTTATCAGGTAAGGTTTCTACAGGATCTCTTGGTGACAGAAAGTCTGGCCCGATCTGGGCTTCTAACAATAGACCGATGCATTTCAATGGGGTGCCATGATCTCCTGCTAAGTCTCAAGTAGAGTGTAACGACCTTTGATGGGTGGTTGATGGGTCAGGCCCAGACACATTTGTGTACTGTACAATTGGCCTGCCTGCGGTTTGACTGTGTTTGATTTCCATGTGCCTAATTCTTTAATTTAGGATATCCAATTTTATCATCCTTAAAACTAGGCCCTGTTTATATCACCACATTCCCTCCTCTTGATCCAATGAGCGTCAGCGAACCGGATCACACAATTCTCACCAAACCATCTGAACAAGCAAGTACCCCGAATCTGGAGTTGACAGTAGCATCCGTAACCCACAATAGTACTAACAAATTTAAATGAAGTAAAATAATTTAAAAAAACAATAAGCAATTGGGTATATACAAAACAAAGCAATAAACAGTACAAAATGACAAGTGACCAAGATGGGAGAGTATCAAGGCTCTTGATTGTAGAGCCTCTCCCGATGTCGGATGGCCCTTGCCGAAATTCCTTAGGATGATAGGGAAGCCGGAGCAGTCGGATTGTTGTTGGAAGAAAACGTGGTTGGGAAACTTCCAAGTTGCTTCTGTAAATCAACCATATACTGGTAACACTGAGCGTAGTAGGTCAACTGGGCACCAACATAGTCATGCAGGCAACGAAGGTGATGAGCATGTGTACTGCTAATTCTTTCAAGCAAAAGTCTTGTGATCTCTGCCTGGCGATCAAATTCACCTTGTGTAATTCGCATTTCCTGTTCTGCTGCTGAACGGGCCTCTGAGACCTTTGCCTTCTTCAGTCTTGCTTTTGCTGCATCTAAATCAAGTCTTTTATTCTGCAAGAGTTTACGTTCTTTAGATATTGTTCTGTAGTCCCCTTCCAGAAAGTTTCTAAGGGGTGCCAAAAGGTTGACCTCTGACGAGTGTACTTCCATTGGGCGTGGGGTGAACCACGTATATCCGGGGTAGCGTAGGCTGATCGGTCTTTGGTTGGTGTGGTGTCTGTGTTTCGGTCTGCGACAAGGAGTCCCAGATAACAGGGAAGTATGTAGTTCATTCTGGGGAAGATCAAGGTAGCACCTGTTAATTCTTATTAATATCTGATTCTCTTTTCCTTTTCTTTACTAGAATGTCATATGACTCCTCTTTTTTATAGAATAAAACCAAATAAATAAGTAAAGGAATAATAAAGGCCCAATCGTGTCATACGAAGGGTAGTGGGGTAAGGAGTTTGCAGAGCGTGAAAATAAAATGTTGGGTATGTGGCATGTGTCCTTGTTGTTGGAGGACTATGGCACGATATAACAATGGATTCTTCATCTCACAACCAAACTGTGGTGTGTCGGAAGATTATGACGCAGTATAATGTGGGCAGATAAACCCTTTTCAATTGGGTGATGCGTGGAGTGGACGGATAAAGCTATTTACAATTTGGACTGTGATGTCCTGATTCTTTCTTAGTGGAGGGAACCTATATGGGCAGGCTTTGGCTGCCAGGTACCCACTGCATTACCACCTCTGGTGGTGAGCGCCGGGTCAAACGGTTCTGGGAGTCCCAGTACCAGGGGTGCCATAGGGGGTAAGGTTTGTGGGTTCCCCATCCTTTCCATCGGGGTCCCCTGGGCCGGGGTTTGGCTGATTCCCCTGGCTCCTCCCCCATTTTGTTTTGGCAAAAATGGCCCCTTGGGGTCTTTTATTGCCGGAACCTGGCATTCATGGGGCTCCCTGCCGTAGGTTATCTTGTCTGCCAGGAATGTGGGGGTTATAGATGCTTGTCGGGCCGGTCCTTCAAGGGGCATGGGTCGGGGTCCATCATCGGGGAACCGCTGAGATGGCCATGCGGGGTAGTTGGGTGGTGCCCTACAGTTCCGGGCGAAATGGTTGGGTTGCCCGCAGGTATAACACTGTGCTTGTGGGCGTGGGCCTCTGGGCTCAGCTCTATATCGTTCTCGGTGTCGGGGGTTGGGCCTATGTCCTGCACGGCCTTGTGGTTCCCTGTGTCGGCAATCAGCAGGAGTGTATGGGTATTCGGGGTTTGCTGGTCCCCTGAAATTTGGTGGTGCCCTGCAGTCCCGGGCAAAATGGCCGATCTGGCCACAGTTGTAACACTGCACTTGTGGGGGTGGATATCTGGACGTGGCCTTGTCTTGTTCCCTGTACCTGGGGTTGGGAATATATCGGGGTTCTGTGCGGGGCTGCGGTTTTCTGTATCGATGATTGGCACGGGTATATGGGGGTAAGTTTCCCTGTCCCCTGTTTCCACCACCCCCTTTGTTATGCCAAACCGGGGCCAGGTCTGTGTGGATCGGGTTCATCTTTCCGTGTTTTGTGGGCTTGGGGGTGTCTGTTTGTCTGACTTCCCGTTCCCACACACGAGCCATTTTGCGGATGGCCCAGGCTTCTGTGTGTGTATTATCATCAGGGTCAAAATTCTCACAGGCTTTCCGACTCCCCTCGGTGGCATGTGCTATCAGGGTCCGGATCCATGTGGGCCGGTGGTGTGCATTTAATTGGACTCGATTTAATTGGCCAAAAACCCCAACAAATTGGTTCCATAGTCGGCCAGCATAGGCTGTCGGGTGCTCCCCTCTCTTTTGTTGGCAGTTGTTTAAGCCTTGTACCGGGTCATCCCTATTGTAGCCTATGGCGGCCAGAACGGCTGCCTTCATTTCTGGTAGGGTTCCCCCGGCCACGTTCTGGGGTTCGGGTAGGGCGGAACGGATGGCAGGACTTAAACATAACAGAATAAGTTTAACCTCTTCTGCCTCGTCTAGGCCGTTTAAAACACGATATTGGGTAACCTGGTCAAAGAGAGCATGTGGATCCCCGGAGGGTTCAAATACTCCAATCACTTTAGCTATGTCAGTGAGCTGTGTCATGGTGTATGGAGTTACATAAGTCACATTGTGGTTCTGTCCGTCCTGTCGTTGGGTGGTGACCGGATTCATCCGTACAGGAAACGGATTAGTGACTGGGCTTATTGGAATGGTAAAAGGACTAGGAGCTGAGACTGGGTTTCCCCAGGTGGGGGCTGGATTAGGTGGTGCCGTTGTTTCCACTACCGGGAAGGGAGGTGAGGGTCCCCAGTCAGCAGTGACGCTAGCTGTTGCATAATGGCAGGCATCCTCTTCTAAATCCCCCCACTCTACCCCTGGATCACTATCCCCTGTTTCAGTCATGTATGCACACATTACACCCCTTTTTATGGCTAGTTGTGCTTTTGAATCTTTAATCTCGCGCAGGCATTTGGAGTGGTCTGTTGCGCGGGCTGTATTTACTTTTCCTGCTTGGTGCAAAACCTTTACTGCAGCCTGTAGGTCGCTGCATTTACGTTTAACTTCCTCTACCTGTTGCAGCGCAGCCTCTCTCTCACGGACAGCACGCTGTGCCTTTAGGTAGGCTTTATCACATTGAGCCTGGAATTGGCTCATGTGTATCATATTGATTTGGTTCCTTTCCTTTCGTGTGTTTACCTCCACTTCCAATTGTTGTATGCGCGCGGTCTTCCACCGGGCGCACTTAAATGTGAGGATGGTTAGGTCCACTATCATAAGTAGGATTCCTATTACGGCCAGTTGTGACAGAATGCGGACCCATGGGTGGATTTGGACATTTGAACCCCAATCCCAGAGGTCCTCCCATGCAGCATGACTGGCCATGATTATTTCCTTTTAGGATTCGTCACTTGAGTATAGGTAAGGTACTAAATTCCCTCCCGTAGATTTTACCCAAATTCCCTAGACTGTTCTAGTTCTGACTACACAGTTTGTCCACCTTGTGTTACAGACACCGGGTTTATGGCCCAATTTACTGGTTGAATCTGTATTAGTCCTTCACTCACTTAAGACTGGCCGTCACGTGGGGCATCTGCCCTCTTAATTCAGGCTCAGATGGAGTGTTGGAGAATACCGGGTTGAAGGTTCGACTTCGGAGCAACGTATTACTTCTTATCGAAGTCCCATCTGGGGTGCCACTGTTGTACCTGTTAATTCTCAGATACTTTCAACCAGTTTACTTCCTCCAAGGTTTTACCCCGGTGCCCTTATTTGCAAGGTGGACAAAGGACAAACACAAGTAAAGATTCAACAAGTTTATTAAATAACACTATTAACCCTTAAATTACCCACATAAAACAAGAGGATACCCCAGCAGATTCAAGTATACTACCCGTAAAGATGGCTTGGTTAAACTGCAGGCCTGATTCTCTGAGTCCCCCTGGTCTGTCGTCACGAAGGTGAGTCTCGATGGCCGCTTCTTCCTTCCTTCCTTCTCTGGTCAGTCTTCCAGATGGTCACGGCTGTCTCCCCTGTCGAGTCTTCCCTCCTGTGTGCCTCTGAGCGTGTCCCTTTATCCCCAGCCTGCTTGCCTTTCCAGAAACTTCTCTGGCTTCTGGCCAATGAGGTCCCAGGAGGGGGTTCCAATACCCAGTGGGTTTCTTGATGTCTGCCCGACAGGACACCAGGGTCCGCCCCCCAGGTGTCCATCTCCATGTTGTTAAGCTTGTTATCAGGTAAGATTTCTACAGGATCTCTTGGTGACAGAAAGTCTGGCCCGATCTGGGCTTCTAACAATAGACCGATGCATTTCAATGGGGTGCCATGATCTCCTGCTAAGTCTCAAGTAGAGTGTAACGACCTTTGATGGGTGGTTGATGGGTCAGGCCCAGACACATTTGTGTATTGTACAATTGGCCTGCCTGCGGTTTGACTGTGTTTGATTTCAATGTGCCTAATTCTTTAATTTAGGATATCCAATTTTATCATCCTTAAAACTAGGCCCTGTTTATATCACCACAGGATAGTCAGCATGGCTTAATCAGAGGGAGGTCATGTTTAACAAATTTGATTGAATTATTTGAGGATGTGACCAGGTGTGTAGATGAGGGTAGTGCAGTCGATGTAGTTTATATGGATTTCAGCAACGCCTTTGACAAGGTCCCACACGGGAGACTTGTAAAGATGGCAAATGCACATGGTTTACAGGGTAATTTGATAAAGTGGATTCAAAGTTAGCTCAGTTGTCGGAGACAGAGGATGATGTCAGAAGGCTGCTTTAGTGTTTGGAAGCCAGTGTCCAGTGGCGTACCACAGGGATCCATGCTGGGCCTTCTATTATTCGTCATTTAGAGAAACGACATAGATGATCACATGGGAGGTAAGGTCAGTAAATTTGAGGAAGACGCAAAGATTGGCTGGGTGGTTAACAGTGAGGCGGAGTGTCTTGGGCTACAGGAATTTATTGATCGAATGGTCAAATGGGCAGATAAGTGGCAGATGGAATTTAACCTTGAAAAGTATGAGGTAATACTCTTTGGAAACGGTAATTTGACAAAGAAGTACTCAGTGAATGGTAGGACACTAGGAAGTTCTGGGAAACCAAGGGACCTTGGAGTGTTTGACCATAGATCTCAAGGGGAAGGGCATTTTAGAAGGGCAGTGAAAAGGGCATATGGCACACTTCCTTTATCAATCAAAGGATAGATTACAAAGTGGGAAAATCATGTTGGAGTTGCATAGAACTTTGGTGAGGCCACAGCTACAGCACTGTGTATATTTCTGGTCTCCGCATTATAGGAATTTGATTTATTATTGTCACGTGTATTAGTGTGCAGTGAAAAGTATTGTTTCTTGCACGCTATACAGACAAAGCATACCGTTGTTGTGGGAAAATTACCACCGGAGTCAGACTGGAGGTTCAACAATATAGCTTTATTTCGGACGCGAAGCTTCGGGGAGAAAGGCACTTGCACTCTGCAGGGAGATTCTACAATTGAACACGTGGCTAAAGGACTGGTGCAACTGGGAGGGTTTCAAATTCATAGATCATTGGGAAGTCTTCATGAGAGGATGGCACCTGTACGGAAAGGATGGGTTACACCTTAACTGGAAGGGCACAAACATCCTGGCTGGGAGTTTTGCTAGAGTGTTTCGGCAGGGTTTAAACTAGTGTGGCAGGGGGGTGGGATCAAAACAGTAGGTCAGTAAGTACTGAGGCTGGGGTTGAGCTGGGGGCCAGGGCAAGGCTAGATAAGAAGAAGAGCATTCTGGAGCAGGATGACCTGAGTGGGCCTGGAGGTCTGGAGTGCATCTGCTTCAATGCGAGGAGCGTAACGGGTAAGACAGATGAACTTAGAGCCTTAATGCTTACACGGAATTTGGATGTGGTTGCGGTGACGGAGACATGGTTAAAAGAAGGACAGGACTGGCAGCTGAATATTCTGGGGTGTAAGTGTTTTAGGCGAGACAGAGGAGGGGCTAAAAAAGGTGGGGGAGTAGCGGGATTAGTTAAGGAGCATATTACAGCGGTGCAGAGGGTAGACAATTTAGGGGGGTCATGTAATGAGTCGCTGTGGGTGGAGCTCAGAAACAGGAAAGGTGCAATCACTATGCTGGGGGTATACTACAGGCCACCCAACAGCCCACGGGAAGTGGAGGAACGGATATGTCAGGAGATTCTGGATATATACAGAAAAAATAGGGTTGTTGTAGTGGGAGACTTCAATTTCCCTGGTATAGACTGGAAAGTGCTTAGGGCTGGAGGTCTGGACGGGGAGGAATTTGTAAAATGCGTACTGGAAGGTTCTTTGGAATAGTATGTAGATAGCCCAACTAGAGAGGGGCTATACTGGATCTAGTTCTGAAAAATGAGCCTGGTCAGGTCGTCAAAGTTTCAGCAGGGGAACATGTGGCAAATAGTGACCACAACTCTGTTAATTTTAGGATAGTAATGGACAAGGACGAGTGTTGTCCTAAGGGTGGGTTGCTAAATTGGGGGAAGGCTAACTATAGCCGGATTAGGCAGGAATTGGTGGCCCGTTGATTGGGAGGGGCTGTTCGGGGGTAAGTCCACGTCTGGCATGTGGGAGTCTTTTAAGGAACAGTTGATAAGGATGCAGGACAGGCATGTGCCTGTAAAAAGGAAGGATAGGAAAGGTAGGATTCGAGAGCTGTGGATAACCAGGGAAATTGAGGATCTAATCAAAAAGAAAAGAAAGGCGTACGTTAGGTCCAGGCAACTGAAAACAGATGGAGCTCTGGAGGAATACAGAGAGAGTAGGAAAGAACTCAAACGGGGAGTTAGAAAGGCAAAAAGAGAAATGTTCTTGGCAGACAGGATTAAGGAGGATCCAAAGGCATTTTATTCATATGTTAGGAACAAAAGAGTTGTCAGGGAAAAAGTCGGACCTCTCAGGGACAAAGGAGGGGAATTATGCTTAGAACCCAAGGGAATAGGGGAGATCCTAAATGAATACTTTGCATCGGTATTCACAAAGGAGAGGGACTTGTTGACTGGGAGTGTCTCAGAGGGAGGGGTTGACCCGTTGGAGAGAATCTCCATTACAAGGGAGGAAGTGGTTTTTTAGGTAACATTAAAACTGGCAAATCCCCAGGGCCTGATGGCATCTATCCTAAACTGCTCAGGGAGACAAGAGATGTAATTGCTGGGCCTCTGACGGAAATCTTTGTCTCTTCGTTGGACACAGGTGAGGTCCCTGAGGATTGGAGGATAGCGAATGTGGTACCGTTATTTAAGAAGGGTAGCAGGGATAACCCGGGCAGTTATAGGCCAGTGAGGTTGACGTCCGTGGTAGTGAAGTTGTTGGAGAGGATTCTTAGAGACAGGATGTATGCGCATTTAGAACGGAACAATATCATTAGTGACAGAAAGCATGGTTTTGTAAGAGGGAGGTCGTGCCTTACAAATTTGGTGGAGTTTTTTGAGGAAGTGACAAAAACAATTGACGAAGGAAGGGCCATGGATGTCGTCTATATGGATTTCAGTATGGCATTTGACAAAGTCCCGCATGGCAGGTTGGTTAAGAAGGTTAAGGCTCATGGAATACAAGGAGAGGTGGCTAGATGGGTAGAGAAGTGGCTTGGCCACAGGAGACAGAGGGTAACATGTCTGTGACCAGTGGTGTTCCGCAGGGCTCTGTACTAGGACCTCTGCTATTTGTGATATATATAAATGATTTGGAAGAAGGTGTAACTGGTGTAATCAGCAAGTTTGCGGATGACACGAAGATGGCTGGAATTGCGGATAGCGAAGAGCATTGTCGGGCAATGCAGCAGGATATAGATAGGCTGGAAAATTGGGCGGAGAGGTGGCAGATGGAGTTTAATCCGGATAAATGCGAAGTGTTGCATTTTGGGAGAAATAATGTAGGGAGGAGTTATACAATAAATGGCAGAGTCATCAGGAGTATAGAAACACAGAGGGACCTAGGTGTGCAAGTCCACAAATCCTTGAAGGTGGCAACACAGGTGGAGAAGGTGGTGAAGAAGGCATATGGTATGCTTGCCTTTATAGGACGGGGTATAGAGTATAAAAGCTGGAGTCTGATGATGCAGCTGTATAGAACGCTGGTTAGGCCACATTTGGAGTACTGCGTCCAGTTCTGGTCGCCGCACTACCAGAAGGACGTGGAGGTGTTGGAGAGAGTGCAGAGAAGGTTTACCAGGATGTTGCCTGGTATGGAGGGTCTTAGCTATGAGGAGAGATTGGGTAGACTGGGGTTGTTCTCCTTGGAAAGACGGAGAATGAGGGGAGATCTAATAGAGGTGTACAAGATTATGAAGGGTATAGATAGGGTGAACAGTGGGAAGCTTTTTCCCAGGTCGGAGGTGACGATCACGAGAGGTCACGGGCTCAAGCTGAGAGGGGCGAAGTATAACTCAGACATCAGAGGGACGTTTTTTACACAGAGGGTGGTGGGGGCCTGGAATGCGCTGCCAAGTAGGGTGGTGGTGGCAGGCACGCTGACATCGTTTAAGACTTACCTGGATAGTCACATGAGCAGCCTGGGAATGGAGGGATACAAACGATTGGTCTAGTTGGACCAAGGAGCGGCACAGGCTTGGAGGGCCGAAGGGCCTGTTTCCTGTGCTGTACTGTTCTTTGTTCTTTGTTCAAGGAACCCATATCCCAGTGAGGATCCCATTGTGCCCGGGGCTTCCCATTCAGCACAGAATTCTTTACTGATAGTCTGGGTTACTATTCTCCTCCGAATATGCCCCTTCTGAGGGCATGGAACAGTCAGTGGTCCTATTGTTCCTACTGCAAAACGGTTTGGGAGGTTTGGTGTTTCTGTCATGCGTCTTTTATTTCCTGATTGTCTTTTACCAATTTGCGCATCCCTTTGAGTTGGGTGCTTAGTTCCAAAACATATCTCTTGACTTTGTCTTTTAGTGGACCTACATCGGTCCCACCTGTTATGATACTTTCTGGTAATTGCATCACCCGTCCTGTCATTAGTTCATAAGGGGTTAATCCGGTTGTCCGGTTTGTGGTAGCTCTTAATCTCATTAGTATAGTGGGCAATACCTCTGTCCGCACTTTTTCCGATGTTTGCATGGCTTTAGCTAGTGCATTCTTAAGTGTTCTATTCATACGCTCCACCATTCCAGAACTCTGTGGATGGTAAAGGATGTGGAATTTTTGTTTTATCCCCATCAATTGGCATATTGTTTTTACCACCTTTCCAGTGAAGTGCGTCCCTTGATCCGATTCAATTTGTAGGGGTACTCCCCATCTAGGGATTATCTCTTCTGCCAATATCCTAGCCACTGTGGTAGCAGTACAATTTGTAGTAGGGAATGCTTCTACCCACCTGGTGAACTGGTCTATAATAACCAGACAATAAATTTTGCCATGGGATTGTGGTAGTGGCCCTGTGAAATCTATTTGCAGATGTTCCCAGGGTCCCTTTGGTCTTGGCTGGTGTCCCGTTTTAATTTTTATGGGTCTACCAGGGTTCTGTTGCGCGCACGTCACGCATCGTGACCGTGTCGGGCTATGTCTCTGCCCATTCCTTTCCACCACCATTCCTTTTCTATACTGGTTATCATGGCCTCTCTACCCACATGTGAGAGCCTATGGTGTAGTTCCAATAGGGTGTTTTGTATGCACTCTGGTGCTATTACCTTATCTTCCCGTCTCCAAATATTATTGACTGCTCCCTGTGCTTCCCATTTCTCCTTTTCCTCTTTTGAGGTATCCTCATGTAAGTCCCGAATATCTATTTCGTCTCCTGTCTGTTCTATTGCTGCTATTGGCAGCCCGCCAATTGTCTCCTGTCCTAAGGCTAACTGTGCCGCCCTATCTGCGGCTTGGTTCCCTTTGAAATTTAACCAGCCCGGGTTATCTCTTCCTGGTTCTTTCTGGTGCGCTTTAATTTTGATTACTGCGGCTTCTCGAGGTTTCTCGCTAGCTCTCAACAATGCCTTAATTCTTTGCTGGTGCTTAATAGGGGTTCCTCCCGTGGTTATGAACCCACTTCTTCCCCATGCTGTCATGTAGTCATGTATGACTCCAAACGCATAGCGACTATCTGTATAGATGTTCGCCGTTTTACCTTCAGATAACTCTAGTGTCTGTGTGAGTGCCACTAGTTCTGCCACTTGCGCGGATAGACCTCCGTCAATCCTTCCTGACCTTACTGTCTCTAATTTGTCATTCACTACTGCCCACCTTGTCTGGGGTGATCCTTCCACATATTTGCGTGACCCATCTACAAAAAGGGTCTCAGCTGTTATTAAGGGTATATCCTTTATCCTACCCTCTCCTTCGTCCATATCTATATCCCCACAATTGTGTGGCTCTCCTTCGTCTAAAATCCCTTCTGCTGGATTATTCCCTGTATCCCTTATTATTATCACGGACTTGTTCGGAGGTAAGAGGACAGCTTCCCACTTAGCCCTTCTCATGTTTGAGACTGACCTTAGTTTTCCCGTGTTCAACATTTCCACCAAGGTGTGTTTGGTGTGAAGGATTATATTCCCTGCCATGATTACTGGCTCGCTAACCTTTACAGCCCAGGCGGTGCAATCCAAGGCGGCTATGCACCTTGGCAGTCCGGTGACTACCGGCCCCTCTGCGGTGGAATAATACCCTATGGGTCTCTTTCTGTCGCCATGGTCCTGTGTTACCACTGTGGAATAGAACGCTCCCTCATTGCTACAATGGATACGGAAGTCCTTATTAGAATCGGGTACTCCTAGTCCAGGGGCTGATATCAGTTCTGTCTTTAATTTGTTGTAAGCCTCCTCCTGCTCGGGTCCCCATTCTACGAGATCTAACGCTGGTTTTCCCCCTTTGACTAGTCTTTGTATGGGTTCTGCTAATTTTGCGAACCCTGGGATGAAACTCCGGCTATTGTTGAATAATCCTAGCACCTTTCTGACCCCTCTTACGGTGACGGGTCACAGCATTTGTTGTACCGCCTTCTTTTGGTCCGTTGGCATTTCTTTAAGTCCTTGGGATATAAGGTGTCCTAGGTATAGGACCTGTGTTTTCCCGATTTGTGCCTTTTTGGGGCTCACCTTTAACCCTGCGGTCTTTAATTCATTCAGTACTAAATATAAGGCTTCTTGATGTTCTGACTTGGACTCCGAAGCTATTAGGATATCGTCTACATATTGTAGGATCGTACTACCCTCTGGCAGTTCTACCCTGTTCAGGATGTCACTCATTACTCGATGGAATATAGCGGGGCTGTTGTGGAATCCCTGTGGCAAACGAGTCCAAGTGTACTGTTTGTCTCCCACTGTAAAGGTGAATTTGTCTTGGGATTCGGGATCCAATGGCAAGGACCAGAATCCGTTGGCTATGTCCAATACTGTGAATATTTTGTGCTCCTGTGACAGTCCATTCAGGATTGTCGAAGGGCTTGCTCCAATGGGGTGCAACTTGGACGTGACTTTATTGAGTCCGGTGTAATCTATTGTGAGCCTATAGCTTCCGTCAGGCTTGCTCACTGGCCATGTTGGGGAGTTAGTGGTGCTTGTGGTTTCTCTCAGAATCCCCCTTTCCACGAACCCTTTAACCATCTCCACTACAGCTTTCTCTGCCTCTGGTTTTATTGGGTATTGTCGGTGGGGCTTATGCTCCGGTCCAGGTACCTTTATTGGGTCCGTTTTAGTCAAACCGGTATCTAACTTTGTTTTAGCCCATACTCTGGGGACGGAAGCATAGATGGCTCCGAACCCTCCTGCTCTAATTCCCAATTTCTGGTGGTGACTGGCCACCTTAATGGTTTCGTGAGTTTCCCTATTCTAGTTTCCTGACCGTCCTGTCTTGGCCAGATTAATTCTCCCTTTCCACAGTCTATCAGAATCTCATATTCTTTCATCAAATCATTTCCCATTATTGTACCCTCGTTATTCTTGCACACATAAAACCTCATTGGTATATACAGATTATTTATCTCTACTAACGTGGTCTCGCTCAGGTTGGCGGGTGTTTTGTTCCCTCCTATCCCAGTCAGGTAAATCATTTTATTTGTAGTGGGTAAGGGTAGGTCGGTGACAGATATGGATGCTCCTGTGTCCACTAGCATCTCACATTGCCTGCCCCCTACTAGTGCTGACACATAAATCCTTCCCTCCTTCTTACCCTTGTGAATGGGGGCTGCAGATCGTCAATCTTGCTGACCCCGGAGGTTCTGTGGTTCCTCCGGTTCTGCTGTGGTCATGGATCGGGTCGGGGGTTTCCCATGTTTATTCCGACACACTGCTTCTGTGTGTCCATATTTATTAGAGTGGCTGCAATGTTTCCCACTGTTCCCAAATCTGTTCCCTTTCCGTGGAGCCCCACAATCCCTCGCAAAGTGTCCTTGCCGGCCACAATTGTGGCAAGTCAGTTTAGACTTTGTTCCATTCCCGTTACTGTAGGCTGCTACTCTTTCCAGTCTTGTTCTTGCCTGGGATTTCTCTTCTCCCAGTACGCCACTAGCCCACTCTATCAACTCATCGTAATCTTGAGCGTAATCACTCCCATTTTTAGGATGACTTGGTGAGCGCTAGAGAGTCCATCCTTAAAAGCCTGGATGAATGCTCGATCTCCTCGACCTGGGTTTCCTTGTCCTGAGCACTCTTGATATACCTGGAACAATCATTCCCCATATTCAGAAGCTCCTTCCCCTTTTAACTGTTTTGTTGTGGTAATTCTGCTCCAGTTAGTGGGCGCATTCCCTAATACTCTCTGAATTTCTGCCTTAAAATGGGTGAAGGGTGCCTGTTGGGCATCTATCTCCGATGTTAGGGGGACTACATGTGTCCACCGTCCCCCACTATAATCCTGTGCTGGAGGAGCGGTGGGTCCACCTGCTACCTACCTCCACTCATTCGCTGGACAGGCTGTCCTGACCAGCTGGTGTACGTCTCTCAAGTGTAATTGGTGTCCGACCCAGATTGTGTCTAATTCTTCCCAGAATTTAGTGTTGTGCTTCTAGGTTGTAATTTACCCAGGGGAGCCATTATCTGCTGTCTCTCACCTGGGGTGAAGGGTTTATAGAACATAGAACAGTACAGCACAGAACAGGCCCTTCGGCCCACGATGTTGTGCCGAGCTTTATCTGAAACCAAGATCAAGCTATCCCACTCCCTATCATCCTGGTGTGCTCCATGTGCCTATCCAATAACCGCTTAAATGTTCCTAAAGTGTCTGACTCCACTATCACTGCAGGCAGTCCATTCCACACCCCAACCACTCTCTGCGTAAAGAACCTACCTCTGATATCCTTCCTATATCTCCCACCACGAACCCTATAGTTATGCCCCCTTGTAATAGCTCCATCCACCCGAGGAAATAGTCTTTGAACGTTCACTCTATCTATCCCCTTCATCATTTTATAAACCTCTATTAAGTCTCCCCTCAGCTTCCTCCGCTCCAGAGAGAACAGCCCGAGCTCCCTCAACCTTTCCTCATAAGACCTACCCTCCAAACCAGGCAGCATCCTGGTAAATCTCTGCACTTTTTCCAGCGCTTCCACATCCTTCTTATAGTGAAGTGACCAGAACTGCACACAATATTCCAAATGTGGTCTCACCAAGGCCTGTACAGTTGCAGCATAACCCCACGGCTCTTAAACTCCAACGCCCTGTTAATAAAAGCTAACACACTATAGGCCTTCTTCACAGCTCTATCCACTTGAGTGGCAACCTTTAGAGATCTGTTGATATGAACCCCAAGATCTCTCTGTTCCTCCACAGTCTTCAGAACCCTACCTTTGACCCTGTAATCCACATTTAAATTAGTCCTACCAAAATGAATCACCTCACATTTATCAGGGTTAAACTCCATTTGCCATTTTTCAGCCCAGCTTTGCATCCTATCCATGTCTCTTTGCAGCCTACAACAGCCCTCCACCTCATCCACTACTCCACCAATCTTGGTGTCATCAGCAAATTTACTGATCCACCCTTCAGCCCCCTCCTCTAAGTCATTAATAAAAATCACAAAGAGCAGAGGACCAAGCACTGATCCCTGCGGCACTCCACTAGCAACCTGCCTCCAATCCGAAAATTTTCCATCGACCACCACCCTCTGTCTTCGATCAGACAGCCAGTTACCTATCCAATCGGCCA
The DNA here is from genome assembly GCF_964213995.1 of Mustelus asterias. NCBI lineage: Eukaryota > Metazoa > Chordata > Chondrichthyes > Carcharhiniformes > Triakidae > Mustelus > Mustelus asterias. Next base: position 147,135 of record NC_135814.1, read on the forward strand.
ACTTTCCCTCTATCCCACACCTCCTTACTTTCATCATAAGCCGACCATGGGGGACCTTATCAAACGCCTTACTAAAATCCATGTATATGACATCAACTGCCCTACCTTCATCAACACACTTAGTTACCTCCTCAAAAAATTCTATCAAATTTGTGAGGCATGACTTGCCCTTCACGAATCCGTGCTGACTATCACGGATTAATCCGCATCTTTCTAAATGGTCGTAAATCCCATCTCTAAGGACCTTTTCCATCAATTTACCAACCACCTAAGTAAGACTCACCGGTCTATAATTACCAGGGTCATTTCTATTCCCTTTCTTAAACAGAGGAACAACATTCGCCATTCTCCAGTCCTCAGGCACCATCCCCGTGGACAGCGAGGACCCAAAGATCAACGCCAAAGGCTCTGCAATCTCATCCCTTGCCTCCCAAAGAATCCTAGGATACATTTCATCAGGCCCAGGGGACTTATCGACCTTCAGTTTATTCAAAACTGCCAGGACATCCTCCCTCCGAACATCTATTTCCTCCAGCCTATTAGCCTGTAACATCTTCTCTTCCTCAAAAACATGGCCCCTCTCCTTGGTGAACACTGAAGAAAAGTATTCATTCATCACCTCGCCTATCTCGACTGACTCCATACACAAGTTCCCACTACTGTCCTTGACCGGCCCTAACCTCACCCTGGTCATTCTTTTATTCCTCACATAAGAGTAAAAAGCCTTGGGGTTTTCCTTGATCCGACCCGCCAAAGACTTCTCGTGTCCCCTCCTAGCTCTCCTAAGCCCCTTTTTCAGCTCATTCCTTGCTAACTTGTAACCTCAATCGAGCCATCTGAACCTTGTTTCCTCATCCCTACATAAGCTACCCTCTTCCTTTTGACAAGACATTCCACCTCTTTTGTGAACCATGGCTCCCTCACTCGGCCATTTCCTCCCTGCCTGACAGGGACAGTCCTATCAAGGACACCCAGTATTTGTTCCTTGAAAAAGTTCCACTTTTCATTCGTTCCTTTCTCTGACAGCTTCTGTTCCCAACTTATGCCCCCTAATTCTTGCCTAATCGCATCATAATTACCTCTCCCCCAATTGTAAACCTTGCCCTGCCGTACGGCCCTATCCCTCTCCATTGCAATAACAAAAGACACCGAATTGTGGTCACTATCTCCAAAGTGCTCTCCCACAACCAAATCTAACACTTGGCCCGGTTCATTTCCCAGTACCAAATCCAATGTGGCCTCACCTCTTCTCGGCCTATCCACATATTGTGTCTGGAAACCCTCCTGCACACACTGCACAAAAAGTGCCCCATCCAAACTATTTGACCTACAAAGGTTCCAATCAATATTTGGAAAGTTAAAGTCCCCCATGACAACGACCCTGTGACCCCCACACATATCCATAATCTGCTTAGCAATTTCTTCCTCCACATCTCTATTACTATTTGGGGGCCTATAGTAAACTCCTAACAACGTGACCGCTCCTTTCCTATTTCTAACCTCAGCCCATATTACCGCAGTGTGCAGATCCCCCTCGAAGTGCCTTTCCGCAGCCGTTAAACTATCCTTGATTAACAATGCCACGCCTCCACCTCTTTTACCAGCTTCCCTACACTTACTGAAACATCTATACCCCGGAACGTCCAACAACCATTCCTGTCCTTGTTCCACCCACGTCTCTGTAATGGCCACAACATCGTAGTCCCAAGTACCAATCCACGCCCCAAGTACCAATCCACGCCCCAAGTTCATCTACCTTGTTCCGGATGCTCCTTGCATTGAAGTAGACACACTTCAACCCACCTTCCTGTCTACCGGTACCCATCCTTGACCTTGATACCTTCCCAAATACCTCACCACCCTCACTGACTTCTGGACTACAACTCCTTTTCCCACTTCCCTGACAAATTAGTTTAAACCCCCCTGAAGAGCCGTAACAAATTTCCCTCCTAGGATATTGGTGCCCCTCTGGTTCAGGTGCACCCCGTCCTGTTTGTACAGGTCCCACCTTCCCCAGAATGTGTTCCAATTATCCACGTATCTGAAACCCTCCCTCCTACACCATCCCTGCAACCACATGTTTAACTGCACTCTCTCCCTGTTCCTCAACTCACTATCACGTGGCACCGGCAACGTACCAGAGATGACCACATGTTTTGTCTTGGCTCTCAGCTTCCAGCCCAGCTCCAGAAATTCCTGCTTTAAATCCCCGTCCCTTCTCTTACCTATGTCGTTGGTACCAATGTGTACCACGACTTGTGACTGTTTCCCCTCCCCGTTCAGAATCCGGAAAACACGGTCTGAGACGTCATGGACCTTGGCATCCGGTAGGCAACATACCATCCGTGAGTCTCTTTTGCTGCCACAGAACCTCCTATCTATCCCTCTAACTAACGAGTCCCCAATAACTATTGCCCTCCCGCTCTGCCCCTTACCCTCCCGAGCCACAGAGACGGACACAGTGCTGGAGATCCTCTCATTGCGGCTCACCACTGGTATGTCATCCCCCTCAACCGTATCCAAAGCGGAATACTTGTTGCTAAGGGGAACGACCACCGGGGATCCCTGCACGGACTGCTTCCTCCCAGCCCCCCTCACCGTCACCCATCTGTTTTCATTCCTCGGAGTAACTGTATTCCTAAAGCTTCTGTCTGTGGCCACCTCTGCGTCCCTAATGATCCTAAGTTCATCCAACTCCAGCTCCAGTTCCCTAACACGGTTTTGGAGGAACTGCAGATGGGTGCACTTCCCACAGGTGTAATCAGCAGGCACACTGTCGTCTTCCCTCACCTCAAACATAGTGCAAGAGGAACATAGCACTGCCTGCACACCCATCCCCTCTAGATACCTTGCCAGTACCAGGTAGAAACAGCACAAATGAATTAAACTCACCCCTGCTCGCCCTGGCCCCTGAAGCCCTGTGAGCCAAAGCCTTATAGCTCACACTCTGCTTCCCACTCACTCCACTGCCCGCTCCCGACGCTGCCCGCTGTATACTGCAGCCTACCTTTTGTACTTCGCGCGCTTAAAAAACCCTTCCCAGACTCCTTAGCAGCCCACTTCCAGTTTTCACTTTAAACTTAAAATACTACTGCAAAAGTAAAGGCCAAAAGAAAACCCACACTAGCTGACTAATTAAATAAATAAACAATTCAATTAATCTCTCACCAGCACTGCTGCCTCCAATCACTCCCTCTCAGCTTGCTCCAGTGGAACAATGAGGGGGAACCTCCCAGGTAACTGACTTTTAAAGTTAAAATAAAAACCCTTCCCAGACTCCTTAGCAGCCCACTTCCAGTTTTCACTTTAAACTTAAAATACTACTGCAAAAGTAAAGGCCAAAAAAAAAACCCACACTAGCTGACTAATTAAATAAATAAACAATTCAATTAATCGGGGGCGGCACAGTGGTTAGCACTGCTGCTTCACAGCTCCAGGGTCCCGGGTTCGATTCCCGGCTCGGGTCACTGTCTGTGTGGAGTTTGCACATTCTCCTCGTGTCTGCGTGGGTTTCCTCCGGGTGCTCCGGTTTCCTCCCACAGTCCAAAGATGTGCAGGTTAGGTTGAGTGGCCTGGTTAAAAATTGTCCCTGAGATGCGTAGTTAGAGGGATTAGCGGGTAAAATATGTGGGGGTAGGGCCTGGGTGGGATTGTGGTCGGTGCAGACTCGATGGGCCGAATGGCCTCCTTCTGCACTGTAGGGTTTCTATGATTTCTATGAATCCCTCACCAGCACTGCTGCCTCCAATCACTCCCTCTCAGCTTGCTCCAGTGGAACAATGATTTATAATTTGCCTTTGGCTGCGCATCTGTTCCCCCTTGGCTTACTGGCACTAAGTTGTGTTCTAGCGCTTCCCACTCCTCTGGAGGAGCGGTTGGTCCCTGTTGTGTGGACTCATAAGGAGGTAGAGGAACAGTTTCCCCTCTCCATTGCTTTTCTTCTAATACTTGTTTTTGTTGCTCCAGTTCCCTCACCTGGGATTCTAATTCTCTAATCTTTTCTTTATCTTCACTCCACTTCTTAGTAGAGGTGACTACTTGCTCAATTAGACCAGTTAACTGATGTATTAACAATACTCCTATCTTCTTTGTCTTGTTTCTCTTTTCTTTATCTATCCACTTTCTCTGCTGCTCTAAGGTCTGAGAAGTATCCCAGCCATCCCTTTGCATCCTCTTTATTAATTCTTGCCTGTCTGTCATGTACACTTCAAAGAGAGAACCTGCAGATGCCCTATTAACTTCATTTTCTGCCATTTCGCAGACTTCACTACCCCCGGTCACTATTGCCACCTTGGCAACGTGTTTTAGGCACCGTACGGCCACGATTACTCCCTAGTAAAGTGTGCTCTCTACCGTAGGGACTTCACTACCCCGGCCACTATTACTACTCTAGCACCATGTTTCACTACCGTCTCAGGGTTTCAATTTATACTCACAGCTTCCACTATTACCAACCCGGCAATGTGCTTCTCCACCGGAGTCCGGCTGTAGGTCAAAGTTGATCAAGCTCCTTTTCCGTACCACTTTTACAACATTGACATTCCAGTACCCAACTTTACAAACGTTCATGCAATCAGATGGCAACTCTGCCTTTGTTCGCCACTACAGAGATGATGTTAACCAACCTCTGCCACTTGTGCTTCACAATCCTAAGTGCCCTTAGTGTCTCTTTGCCCACTTCAATTCCTGATCTTCGCGTGGGGGAATTTCCCCTCTTAACAACCGGTCTAAGGCTGGGTGTTTGATACAGGCACTACCTTGTCCTCTTGTCGGTCAGCACAAGTCACAGTTACTTATCAGTATCAGCAGTTAGTACTTATCACTATACCGTATACAACAATACTTATTATTACAAATACCCCTTAAGTTTAACCCCTTTCAAACTGTATTCTTGACCTTGTCTGACTCCCACAGATTCAGTAATCTCTACTCCGGCTTTCCGATCATGGCCATTCAATTGAAACTTACCAGTAATAGGATCCTAGCCGACTACACCAATTGTTGTGGGAAAATTACCACCGGAGTCAGACTGGATGTTCAACAATATAGCTTTATTTCGGACACGAAGCTTCAGGGTGAAAGGCACTCGCACTCCACAGTACTTTGGCAGCTACCTTCTCAATAATACAATGGGAGTGGTTCATTTTTATACTTTTCAGTTTGGACATTAGCCATTTAACACATCATTATAGTTGAGTAGGATCGATAGTTTAACACATCACTACAGCCAGACATATACAGACATTGGCTTTTAACATCGCATTGTTTCATAGAATGGATACATTTCCTCTTTCAGTGACTATCAATGACTTAGTTTCGGTCTATACATACAGTAATTGGTTTTGCTGCATTTATGTATTCCCGTTCCCATTTGTGGCTAATCTTTTTATCAGACCTTATTGTCCTAGGTCTGTCCTTATCTTTAAAGTGCCTCAAGCTCTTACTGGCTTTCTGCAGTATTTGTTTCCTGCATGTTTAACTTTAAATAACTGTCTGTATTGCATGTTTTAATTTCAAGTAGCTATCTGTGCTAAAAGTCAGTGCCTGCTTAATGTCTCTTTCTCAGGTAACCATTTTATGTGCCAGGCAGCCATTTTGTGTGTCAGGTACCCATCTTTATGATTTTCCCTACTTCACCGTACATAGAGAAGGAAAAGAGTGAGTGGAGAATGTAGTGTTGCAGTCATAGCTAGGGTGTAGAGAAAGGTCAACTTAATATCAGATAGGTCCATTCAAAAGTCTGATGGCAACAAGGAAGAAGCTGTTCTTGAGTCGACTGGTACGTGACCTCAGACTTTTGTATCTTTTTCCCGATGGAAGAAGGTGGAAGAGCGCATGTCCAGGGTGCATAAGGTCCTTGATTATGCTGGCTGCTTTTCCGAGACAGCGGGAAGTGTAGACAGTGTCAATAGATAGGAGACTAGTTTGCGTGATGGAACGGACTACGTTCGCAACCCTTTGTAGTTTCTTGTAGTCTTGGTCAGAGAAGGAGCCATACCAATTTGTAATACATCCAGAAAGGATGCTTTCATAGAATCTCTACAGCGCAGAAGGAGGCCATTTGGCCCATCAAGTCTGCACCGACCTCAATCCCACCCAGACCCGAGTCCCACAACCCCACATATTTACCCTGCTAATCCCCCTGGCACTAGGGTCAATTTAGTATGGCCAATCAACCTAACCCACATTTCTTTGGACTTTCTACGGTGCATCTGTAAAAACTGCTGAGAGTTATAGTGGAAATGCCAAATTTCCTGAGAAAGTAGAGGCATTGGTGGGCTTTCTTAACTATAGCGTCGCGTGGAGGGACCACGACATTTTGTTGGTGATCTGGACATCTAGAAACTTGAAGTCTCAGCCATTTCTACTTCATCCCCATTGATGTAGACAGGCGTATAAAGTAAAGTTTATTAATTAGTCACAAGTAAGGCTTACATTAACACTGCAATGAAGCTATTGTGAAATTTCCCCAGTCGCCACAGTCTGGCGCCTGTTCGGGTCAATGCACCTAACCAGCACCTCTTTCAGAATGTGGGAGGAAACTGGAGCATCCGGAGGAAACCCATGCAGACACGGGGAGAACATGCAAACTCCACACAGACAGTGACCCATGCCAGGAATCGAACCCAGGTCCCTGGTGCTGTGAAGCAGCAATGCCAACCACTTTGCCACTGTGCCGCCCCCAGCATGTCCTTCACTATGCTTCCTGAAGTCGATGACAATCTCCTTCGTTTTACTAACATTGAGGGAGAGATTATTGTCATTGCACCAATTCGCCAGGTTCTCTATCTCATTCCCGTACTCCTCTGACGGAAATCTTTGTCGCTTCTTTGGACACGGGTGAGGTCCCAGAGGATTGGAGGATAGAACATAGAACATAGAAAGCCACAGCACAAACAGGCCCTTCGGCCCACAAGTTGCGCCGATCATATCCCTACCTCTAGGCCTATCTATAGCCCTCAATCCCATTAAATCCCATGTACTCATCCAGAAGTCTCTTAAAAGACCCCAACGAGTTTGCCTCCACCACCACCGACGTCAGCCGATTCCACTCACCCACCACCCTCTGAGTGAAAAACTTACCCCTGACATCTCCTCTGTACCTACCCCCCAGCACCTTAAACCTGTGTCCTCTCGTAGCAACCATTTCAGCCCTTGGAAATAGCCTCTGAGAGTCTACCCTATCCAGACCTCTCAACATCTTGTAAACCTCTATCAGGTCACCTCTCATCCTTCGTCTCTCCAGGGAGAAGAGACCAAGCTCCCTCAACCTATCCTCATAAGGCATGCCCCCCAATCCAGGCAACATCCTTGTAAATCTCCTCTGCACCCTTTCAATGGCTTCAACATCTTTCCTGTAATGAGGTGACCAGAACTGCACGCAGTACTCCAAGTGGGGTCTAACCAGGGTCCTATAAAGCTGCAGCATTATCTCCCGACTCCTAAACTCAATCCCTCGATTAATGAAGGCTAGTACGCCGTACGCCTTCTTGACCGCATCCTCCACCTGCAAGGCCGATTTAAGAGTCCTATGGACCCGGACCCCAAGGTCCTTCTGATCCTCTACACTGCTAAGAATGGTACCCTTCATATTATACTGCTGCTTCATCCCATTGGATCTGCCAAAATGGATCACTACACACTTATCCGGGTTGAAGTCCATCTGCCACTTCTCCGCCCAGTCTTGCATTCTATCTATGTCTCGCTGCAACTTCTGACATCCCTCCAAACTATCCACAACACCACCTACCTTGGTGTCGTCAGCAAACTTACCAACCCATCCCTCCACTTCCTCATCCAGGTCATTTATGAAAATGACAAACAGCAAGGGTCCCAGAACAGATCCCTGGGGCACTCCACTGGTCACTGACCTCCATGCAGAGAAAGACCCCTCCACAGCCACTCTCTGCCTTCTGCAGGCAAGCCAGTTCTGGATCCACAAGGCAACAGCCCCTTGGATCCCATGCCCTCTCACTTTCTCAAGAAGTCTTGCATGGGGGACCTTATCGAACGCCTTGCTGAAGTCCATATAGACCACATCCACCGCTCTTCCTTCGTCAATGTGTTTGGTCACATTTTCAAAGAACTCAACCAGGCTCGTAAGGCACGACCTGCCCTTGACAAAGCCGTGCTGACTACTTTTGATCATACTAAACTTCTCTAGATGATCATAAATCCTGTCTCTCAGGATCCTCTCCATCAACTTACCAACCACTGAGGTTAGACTCACCGGTCGGTAATTTCCCGGGCTCTCCCTGTTCCCTTTCTTGAATATAGGGACCACATCTGCAATCCTCCAATCCTCCGGAACCTCTCCCGTCTCCATCGACGATGCAAAGATCATCGCCAAAGGCTCCGCAATCTCCTCCCTCGCCTCCCACAGTAACCTGGGGTACATCCCATCCGGTCCCGGCGACTTACCAACCTTGATGCCATTCAATAGTTCCAACACATCCTCTTTCTTTATGTCCACATGCTCGATCCTTTCTGTCCACCGCAAACCAGCAGTACAACCACCCAGATCCCTTTCCACCGTGAATACCGAGGTAAAGTATTCATTAAGCACCTCCGCCATTTCTAACGGTTCCGCACAAACTTTTCCCCCTTCACCTTTTAAGGGTCCTATGCCTTCACATCTCATCCTTTTACACTTGACATATTTGTAGAAAGCCTTGGGATTCTCCTTAATCTTACCCGCCAAGATCTTCTCATGACCCCTTCTCGCTCTCCTAATTTCCTTCTTAAGCTCCTTCCTACATCCCGTATACTCCTCTAAATCCTTAACACCTCCTAGCTCTCTGAACCTTCTGTACGCCTCTCTTTTCTTATTCACCAGGTTCATCACAACCTTCGTGCACCACGGTTCCCGTACCCTACCAACACCCCCCTGTCTCATCGGAACGTTGTCATGCAGAGCTCCAGACAAACATTCCTTGAAAATCCTCCACTTTCCTTCGGTACTTTTCCCCAAGAATGCCTCCTTCCAATTTACCCGTCTAATTTCCTCCCTGATGACACTGTATTTCCCTTTACTCCAGAGAAACACTTTCCTAGCCTGCCTGATCCTATCTCTTTCCAATGCTATCGTGAAGGAGATAGAATTATGATCGCTATCCCCAAGATGCTCACCCACCGAGAGATCCTCCACCTGTCCAGGTTCATTGCCAGCACCAGATCAAGTACAGCCTCTCCTCTAGTAGGCTTATCCACATACTGTGTCAGGAAACTCTCCTGGACACACCTAACAAACTCCTCTCCATCCAAACCCCTAGCCCTAGGGATATTCCAATCTATGTTTGGGAAATTAAAATCTCCCATCACAACAACTCTGTTATTCCTACATCTCTCCAGGATCTGTTTCCCCATCTGCTCCTCAACATCTCTGTTACTATTGGGCGGCCTATAGAAAACACCCAGCAAAGTTACCGACCCCTTCCTGTTCCTAACCTCCACCCACAGAGACTCCGTAGTCAATCCCTCCACGGCGTCCACCTTCTCTACAGCCGTGACACTATCCCTGATCAACAGTGCCACTCCCCCCCCTCTCTTGCCTCCCTCCCTGTCCTTCCTGAAACATCTAAAACCCGGCACCTGAAGCACCCAGTCCTGTCCCTGAGACATCCAAGTCTCCGTAATGGCCACCACATCACAATTCGAAGCAGCAATCCACGCTCTAAGCTCATCCACTTTATTCACTACACTCCTGGCATTAAAATAGACACATCTCAGACCTTCAGCCTGAGCACTTCCCTTCTCCATCACTCGTCTAACCTCCCTCTTACCCTGTCTACATTCCTTATCTATTTGCGAGCTAACCTCCTCGCTCTCAGTCCCCTCATTTCGATTCCCTCCCCCCAACCTTTCTAGTTTAAAGTCTCTCCAGTAGCCTTAGCCAACCTTCCCGCCAGGATATTGGTCCCCCTGGGATTCAAGTGCCACCCGTCTTTTTTAAACAGGTCACACCTGCCCCTAAAGAGGTCCCAATGATCCAAGTACCCAAATCCTTGTCCCTTGCTCCAGTCCCTCAGCCACGCATTCATTCTCCACCGATTCCTGTTCTCACTCTCCCGCGGCACAGGCAGCAATCCCGAGATTACTACCTTTGCATTCCTCTTTCTCAGCTGTCTACCTAACTCCCTATATTCTCTTTTCATGACCCCTTCCCTCTTCCTACCTATGTCAGCAGTACCTATATGCATCACGACCTTCGGCTCCTCTCCCTCCCCCTTCAGGATTTCTGGGACTCGACCAGAGACATCCCGGACCCCTGCACCAGGGAGGCAAACCACCATCCGAGAGTCCCGTCTGTGTCCGCAAAAACGCCTATCTGACCCCCTCACCGTAGAGTCCCCAATTAGCACTACCCTCCTTTCCTTACCCTTTTGCACTACTGGGCCAGGCTCAGCTCCAGAGACACTGCCACCGCTGCTTCCCCCAGGTGGGCTGTCCTCCCCAGTAGTACTCAGACAGGAGTACTTATTATTAAGGGGCACATCCACCGGGGTGCTCACCATCAACCGAGCTTTCTCCTTCCTCACTGTTACCCAGTTACCCTCCTCCCGTGGTCCCGGTGTGACCACCTGCCGATAGCTCCTGTCAATTACCTCCTCACTATCCCTAACCCGGCGAAGGTCCTCGAGCTGCAATTCCAGTTCCCTAACATGGTCCCTTAGGAACCGCAGCTCAACACACCCAGCACAGATATGGTCGTCGGGGAGGCTAGGAGCCTCCAGGACCTCCCACATCCTACATTGGGAACAACATACTGGCCTCACACTCATAATTGCCCTTTTAAACACACAGGGAAAAAAAAAGTGAATGAAAATTTTAAACTTACCTTTCCTCCTCCTGTTTTCTCCAAAGCCCTGCTCTCACTGAGTCTTTTTTTTTAGGTTAGAGGAGGAGGGAGGGTGGGATACTCTACAAGTGTAGAGTATCGGGATTCCTCTCTGTTCCAATTTATTGGGGAAAAAAAAATCTCTCTCTCCCAGACCTCCCTGCGCGACCACTTCCGGGTTTAGATATTTTAAAAAAAAACCCGCGAAAAAGTAAGTTAAAAAATAAAAGCGCTTACCCGCAGCACTCCTCTCGCAAATCTCTCCCTCTCTGCTGTACTTCCAAGAAGCAATGAGGATAGCGAATGTGGTCCCGTTGTTTAAGAAGGGTAGCAGGGATAACCCAGGGAATTATAGGCCGGTGAGCTTGACGTCCGTGGTAGGGAAGTTGTTGGAGAGGATTCTTAGAGACAGGATGTATTGCCCGACAATGCTCTTCGCTATCCGCAAGTCCAGCCATCTTCGTGTCATCCGCAAACTTGCTGATTACACCAGTTACACCTTCTTCCAAATCATTTAGCATTTAGAACGAAACAATCTCATTAGTGACAGACAGCATGGTTTTGTAAGAGGGAGGTGCCTTACAAATTTGGTGGAGTTTTTTAAGGAAGTGACAAAAACGGTTGATGAAAGAAGGGCCGTGGATGTCGTCTATATGGATTTCAGTAAGGCATTTGACAAAGTCCCACATGGCAGGTTGGTTAAGAAGGTTAAGGCTCATGGGATACAAGGAGAAGTGGCTAGATGGGTGGAGAACTGGCTTGGCCAGAGGAGACAGAGGGTAGTGGTCGAAGGGTCTTTTTCCGGCTGGAGGTCTGTGACCAGTGGTGTTCCGCAGGGCTCTGTACTCGGACCTCTGCTATTTGTGATATATATAAATGATTTGGAAGAAGGTGTAACTGGTGTAATCAGCAAGTTTGCGGATGACACGAAGATGGCTGGACTTGCGGATAGCGAAGAGCATTGTCGGGCAATACAGCAGGATATAGATAGGCTGGAAAATTGGGCGGAGAGGTGGCAGATGGAGTTTAATCCGGATAAATGCGAAGTGATGCATTTTGGAAGAAATAATGTAGGGAGGAGTTATACAATAAATGGCAGAGTCATCAGGAGTATAGAAACACAGAGGGACCTAGGTGTGCAAGTCCACAAATCCTTGAAGGTGGCAACACAGGTGGAGAAGGTGGTGAAGAAGGCATATGGTATGCTTGCCTTTATAGGACGGGGTATAGAGTATAAAAGCTGGAGTCTGATGATGCAGCTGTATAGAACGCTGGTTAGGCCACATTTGGAGTACTGCGTCCAGTTCTGGTCGCCGCACTACCAGAAGGACGTGGAGGCGTTAGAGAGAGTGCAGAGAAGGTTTACCAGGATGTTGCCTGGTATGGAGGGTCTTAGCTATGAGGAGAGATTGGGTAGACTGGGGTTGTTCTCCTTGGAAAGACGGAGAATGAGGGGAGATCTAATAGAGGTGTACAAGATTATGAAGGGTATAGATAGGGTGAACAGTGGGAAGCTTTTTCCCAGGTCGGAGGTGACGATCACGAGGGGTCACGTGCTCAAGCTGAGAGGGGCGAAGTATAACTCGGATATCAGAGGGACGTTTTTTACACAGAGGGTGGTGGGGGCCTGGAATGCGCTGCCAAGTAGGGTGGTGGAGGCAGGCACGCTGACATCGTTTAAGGCTTACCTGGATAGTCACATGAGCAGCCTGGGAATGGAGGGATACAAACGAATGGTCTAGTTGGACCAAGGAGCGGCACAGGCTTGGAGGGCCGAAGGGCCTGTTTCCTGTGCTGTACTGTTCTTTGTTCTTGTTCCATCTCATGATTGTTTTGAGTTTCAGCCCATCAGTAAATTTCTAAATGGAGTTGGAGTAGAATTTGGCCGCACAGTTATAAGTGTACAAGAAATATAGTAAGGGGCTGAGGACACAGCTTTGCGGGGCACCGGTGTTGAGGATGATCGTGCGGAGGTTGTTGTTTGCCCCTTTAGCAGTTTAGCTCTGTTGGCTGGACAATGGATTAGTGAAACAGAGCGATATTAACATAGAAACTAGAAGCAGGAATAGGCCATTCGGCCCTTTGAGCCTGCTCCACCATTCATCGTGATCATGACTGAGCATCCAATTAAATATCCTGATTTCCCCCTTCCTCCCATAGCCCTTGATCCCTTTAGCCTCAAGAGCTATATCTAATTTCTTGAAATCAGACAACGTTTTTGGCTTCAACTACAATCAATGGGAGTGAATTCCACACATTCACCACCCTCTGGGTGAAGAAATTTCTCCTCACCTCAGTTCTAAAAGCTTTGCCCCTTATCCTTAAACTGTGACCCTTAGTTCTGGACTCCCCCACCATTGGGAACATTCTTTCCGAATCTACCCTGTCTAATGCTGTTAGAATTTTATAAGTTTCTCTGAGATCCCCTCTCACTCTTCTAAACTCCAGTGAATATAATCCTAACCAATTTAGTCTCTCCTCATATGACAGACCTGCCATCCCACGAATTAGCCTGGTAAACCTTCGCTGTACTCCCTCTATAGCGAGGATACCCTCCCTCAGATAAGGACACCAAAACTGCACACAATACTCCAGGTATGGCCTCACCAACACCCTATACAACTGCAGCAAAACATCCCTATCCCTGTGCTCCAATCCTCTCGCGATGAAGGCCAACATTTCATTTGCCTTCTTCACTGCCTGCCGTACCTGCGCACTTACTTTCAGCAATTAAACTAGAAAGAGTGCAGAAAAGATTTACTAGGATGCTACCGGACTTGTTGGATTGAGTTATAAGGAGAGGCTGAATAGACTGGGACTTTTTTCTCTGGAGCGTAGGAGGCTGAGGGGTGACCTTATAGAGTCTATAAAATAATGAGGGGCATAGACAAGGTAGATAGTCAATATCTTTTCCCAAAGGTAGGGGAGTCTAAAACTAGAGGGCTTAGTTTAAGGTGAGAGGGGATAGATACAAAAGTGTCCAGAAGGGCAGTTTTTTCACACAGAGGGTGGTGAGTGTCTGGGACAAGCTGCCAGAGGTAGTAGTAGAGGCGGGTACAATTTTATCTTTTATAAAGCATTTAGATAGTTACATGGGTATGATGGGTATAGAGGGATATGGGCCAAATGCGGGCAATTGGCATTAGCTTAGGGGTTTAAAGAAAATAAGGGCAGCATGGACAAGTTGGACCGAAGGGCCTGTTTCCATGCTGTAAACCTCTATGACTCTATGACTGATGCACGAGGACACCGGGGTCTCATTGAGAATCCACCTCTCTCAATTTACACACATTCAAGTAATAATCTGTCTTCCTATTATTGCTTCCAGTGGATATCCTCACATTTATCCACAATATACTGCATCTGCCATGTATATGCGCACCACTCAGCCTGTCCAAATCACACTGAAGCATCTCTGCATCCTGCTCACGGCTCACCCTCCACCCAACTTTGTATCATCTGCAAATTTGGAAATAATACATTCGGTTCCCTCTTCCAAATCATTAATATATAATGTTAAGAACAGTTGGGGCCCTAGCACAGATCCCAGTAGAGCCCCACTAGTCACTGACTGCCAATCAGAAAAAGACCCATTTATGCCCACTCTTTGCTTTCTGTCTGCTAATCAGCTTTCTATCCATCTCAAGACATTATCTGCAAACTCATGTGCTTTAACTTTACATAGTCTGTTATGTGAGACCTTGTCGAAAGCCTTCTTGTTGGGAGTGTCTCGGAGGGGAGTGTTGAACCGTTGGAGAAAATCTCCATTACAAGGGAGGAAGTGTTAGGTTTGTTAGAGAATATAAGGACTGACAAATCCCCAGGGCCTGATGGAATCTATCCAAGGCTGCTCAGGGAGACGAGAGATGAAACCGTTGGGCCTCTGACGCAAATCTTTGTATCGTCACAGGTGAGGTCCCGGAGGATTGGAGGATAGCTAATGTGGTCCCGTTATTTAAGAAGGGTAGGAAGGATAACCCGGGTAATTATAGGCCGGTGAGCTTGACGTCCGTGGTGGGGAAGTTGTTGGAGAAGATTCTTAGAGATAGGATGTATGCGCATTTAGAAAGGAATAAACTCATTAACGATAGTCAGCATGGTTTTGTGAGAGGGAGGTCATGCCTCACTAACCTGGTGGAGTTTTTTGAAGAAGTGACTAGAATGGTTGACGAGGGAAAGACCGTGGATGTCGTCTATATGGACTTTAGTAAAGTGTTTGACAAAGTCCCTCATGGTAGGCTGGTGAAAAAGGTTGGATCTCATGGGATAAAGGGGGAGGTGGCTAGATGGGTGGAGAACTGGCTTGGTCATAGAAGACAGAGGGTGGTAGTGGAAGGGTCTTTTTCCAGCTGGAGGCCTGTGACTAGCGGTATTCCGCAGGGCTCTGTATTGGGACCTCTGCTGTTTGTGATTTATATAAACGATCTGGAAGAAGGTGTAAATGGGCTGATCAGTAAGTTTGCGGACAACACAAAATTGGCAGGACTTGCAGATAGTGAGGAGCATTGTCAGAGGCTACAGAAGGATATAGAAAGGCTGGAAATTTGGGCAAAGAAATGGCAGATGGAGTTCAATCCTGATAAATGCGAAGTGATGCATTTTGGTAGAAATAATGTAGGGAGGAGCTATACGATAAATGGCAGAACCATAAAGGGTGTAGATACGCAGAGGGACCTGGGTGTGCAAGTCCACAGATCCTTGAAGGTGACGTCACAGGTGGAGAAGGTGGTGAAGAAGGCATATGGCATGCTTGCCTTTATAGGACGGGGCATAGAGTATAAAAGTTGGGGTCTGATGTTGCAGATGTATAGAAAGTTGGTTCGGCCGCATTTGGAATACTGCGTCCAGTTCTGGTCGCCACACTACCAGAAAGACATGGAGGCTTTGGAGAGAGTGCAGAGGAGGTTTACCAGGATGTTGCCTGGTATGGAAGGGCTTAGTTATGAGGAGGGATTGGGTAAACTGGGTATGTTCTCCCTGGAAAGACGGAGGATGAGGGGAGACTTAATAGAGGTGCGTAAAATTATGAAAGGCATAGATAGGGTGAACGGTGGGAAGCTTTTCCCCAAGTCGGCGGTGACGTTCACGAGGGGTCATAGGTTCAAGGTGAAGGGGGGGAGGTTTAACACAGATATCAGAAGGACATATTTTACACAGAGGGTGGTGGGGGCCTGGAATGCGCTGCCAGGCAAGGTGGTGGAGGCGGACACACTGCGAACGTTTAAGACTTATCTAGATAGCCATATGAATGGAGGGATACAAAAGAATGGTCTAGTTTGGACCAGGGAGCGGCACGGGCTTGGAGGGCCGAAGGGCCTGTTCCTGTGCTGTTTTGTTCTTTGTTCTGAAAGTCTAAATAAACCACACTCACTGGTTCTCCTCGGTCAACTCTACTAGTTACATCCTCAAAAAATTCCATTAGATTCATCAAGCATAAAATCATAGAATCCTACAGCGCAGAAGGAGGCCATTCGGCCCATCGAGTCTGCACCGAAATCCCACCCAGGCCCAATTCCCATAACCCCATGCATTTACACTAGCTAGTTCCCCCTGACAGGGGCAACTAGCATGGCCAATCCACCAATTCCCTTTTGTAAATCCATGCTGACCTTATCTGATTATACCATTGCCTTCCAAATGCCAAGTTATGAAATCCTTGTTATTAGACTCGAGCAACTTCCTCAGTACCGATGTTAGGCTCACTGGTCTATAGTTCCTTGTTCACTCTCTACCTCCCTTTTTGAATAGCGGGCTTACATTACTGCCCTCCAATCTTCAGGGACTATTCCAGAGTCCAAAGAATTTTGGAAAATAATTATCAATGGATCTACTAATTCCCGGGCCACTTCCTTAAGTACTCTAGAATGAAGATTATCAGGACCTGGAGATTTATCCACCTTCAATCCCCTCAATTTCTCCCAAACTATTTCCCTACTAATGTTGATTTCCTTCAGCTCCTCACTAAAACATGTTTCTCTCAGCACTTCTGGCACATTAGAAACATAGAAGATAGGAGCAGGAAGAGGCCATTTGGCCCTTTGAGCCAGCTCCAGCATTCATTACGATCATGGGCTGATCAGCAAACTCAATAGCCTGATCCTGCTTTTTCCCCACAACCTTTGATCCCATTTGCCCCAAGTGCTATATCCAGCTGCCTCTTGAATGTATTCAATGTTTTGGCATCAACTACTTCCTGTGGTAATTAATTCCACCCACCACTCTTTGGGTGAAGAAATGTCTCCTCACCTCTGTCCTAAATGGTCTACCCTGAATCCTCAGACTGTGACTCCTGGTTCTGGACTCCCCCATCAATCCTCCCTGCATCTATCCTGTCTAGTCCTGTTAGAATTTTATAAGTCTCTATGAGATTCCCCCCTCATTCGTCTGAACTCCAGCGAAAACAATCCTAACCTAGTCAATCTCTCCTCATACATCAGTCCTGTCATCCCCGGAATCAGCCTGGTAAACCTATTATTTGTCTTCCTTTGTGAAGACTGAAGCAAAGTACAAATTTAATTCAGGTTCAATTCCTGTGCTGTGAGGTTATTCATGAAGGCCCTGCCTTCTCAACCTTTCCTCTCGCCTGAGGTGTAGTGGTCCTCAGGTTAAATCACCACCAGTCAGCTCTCCCCATCAAAAGGAAGTACACCTATGGTCATCTGGGACTATGGTGACTTTACCTTTTTACCTTTACTGTGTTGTGGAGTAGGTGGACAGCTTTGAACTGTTCATTGGTTATTTCCTTTCCTCTCGGTGTGTGGGACAATTCATGGTTGGGCAGTTCTTTATGGCTTCTGCAGTTTGAACATTGATGGTGCCTGGAGCGATGGAGAATATTGTAAGCTCTGCTTCAGTTGCTAAAATATTCAGCAAATGCTTAAAGGAAGAGATTGAAATTACAGCAAAAGAAATGTGTGAAGAGTTAGCCTGTGGTATTAACTTGACCCACTTCAGGCTGTGGTTAGAGATCAGAACAATTACCTTACATTTTTTTCCCAGGGTGGAAATGGCTGCTACGAGAGGACACAGGTTTAAGGTGCTGGGGGGTAGGTACAGGGGAAATGTTAGGGTGAAGTTTTTCACACAGAGGGTGGTGGGCGAGTGGAATCGGCTGCCGTCAGTGGTGGTGGAGGCAAACTCAATAGGGTCTTTTAAGAGACTTCTGGATGAGTACATGGGACTTAATAGGATGGAGGGTTGTAGATAGGCCTAAAAGGTAGGGATATGTTCGGCACAACTTGTGGGGCCGAAGAGCCTGTTTTGTGCTGTAGTTTTTCTATGTTTTCCATGTTTCTATGTTTCTATAACTAATTCATAGGGCTCCTCACTGCCTGAGGCTCTGAAATGTTAGTATATTTCCCAATTTGTTGATAATTAAACTGCAGTCCTGTTCTTGTCTGTCTTTCCAGCATGCTGCTACGGCCCTGTCTGCACTGATCCATGCATTGGAAGAGTTGGATATGGTGGCGATAGTTCGTTACGTTTATGACCGGAGATCAAACCCACAAGTTGGAGTGGCTTTACCTGTGATTAAAGACAAATACGAGGTAACAAGCTGTACTTGAATTGCAGAAGTAAAGACAATGTTCCTGACTCTGGGGTAAATGGAAAGAGGTAAAGTGCTGAGTTAGGATGGAAGTGGACACTTTTTAAAAAGATTGAACAGACAAAAATGTAAATCACCAAAGCCATCAGTAACAGAAATGTTAAAAGAACTGTTTCGTTTTTGGGTCTGCACCTGAATCCAAGATTGCTGCAGGTCTCCAGCTTTTGCAGATTTTTCTCTTTAACAGTGCTATAGTTTCAAATATTCTCTGATGTACTAATTTTCACTAAGTTATTTTCCTTGCTTTAGTGTTTGATCTACATCCAGCTACCATTCATGGAAGATCTCCGGCAGTTTACCTTCACCTCTCTGAAGAACAATAAAAAAGGAAAAGCTTCAGGTGGGTTGGAATTGTGGGCAGAGCCAAATAGCTTCAGTTGGGGGCCATTCATGGATGTGGAAGTGGGTACAGAACTAAAATCAAAAGAACAGTACAGCACAGGAACAGTCTGTGCCGACTCAGATGCCTCTCTAATATATTTTCTTCCCTCCATGTGGTCCATGTCCCTCTATTCCCTGCCTATTCATGTATCTATCCCGGTGCCTCTTGAACGTTGTTATAGAATCTGCTTCTTCCACCTCCTCCGGCAGCACGTTTCAGGCATTCACCACCCTCTGCTTGAAAAACTTGCCCCTTACATCTCTTTTAAACTTTTCCCCTCTGACTCTCAACCTATGCCTCCGAGTAAATGACACTTCGACCCCCCTGGGAAAAAGACTCTGACTATCCACTCTATCTATAGTACCAGAAGATTGGAGGTTAGCGAATGTTGTCCCATTGTTTAAGAAGGGGAACAGAGACTTCCCCGGGAATTATAGACCGGTGAGTCTCACTTCTGTTGTCGGCAAGATGTTGGAAAAAATTATAAGGGATAGGATTTATAGTTATTTGGAGAGTAATGAATTGATAGGTGATAGTCAGCATGGTTTTGTGGCAGGTAGGTCGTGCCTTACTAACCTTATTGAGTTTTTTGAGAAAGTGACCAAGGAGGTGGATGGGGGCAAGGCAGTGGACGTGGTATATATGGATTTTAGTAAGGCGTTTGATAAGGTTCACCATGGTAGGCTTCTGCAGAAAATGCAGATGTATGGGATTGGGGGTGATCTAGGAAATTGGATCAGGAATTGGCTAGCGGATAGGAAACAGAGGGTGGTGGTTGATAGTAAATATTCATCATGGAGTGCGGTTACAAGTGGTGTACCTCAGGGATCTGTTTTGGGGCCACTGCTGTTTGTAATATTTATTAATGATCTGGATGAGGGTATAGTTGGGTGGATTAGCAAATTTGCTGATGACACCAAAGTCGGTGGTGTGGTAGACAGTGAGGAAGGGTGTCGTAGTTTGCAGGAAGACTTAGACAGGTTGCAAAGTTGGGCCGAGAGGTGGCGGATGGAGTTTAATGCGGAGAAGTGTGAGGTAATTCACTTTGGTAGGAATAACAGATGTGTTGAGTATAGGGCTAACGGGAGGACTTTGAATAGTGTGGAGGAGCAGAGGGATCTAGGTGTATGTGTGCATAGATCCCTGAAAGTTGGGAATCAAGTAGATAAGGTTGTTAAGAAGGCATATGGTGTCTTGGCGTTTATTGGTAGGGGGATTGAATTTAGGAGTCGTAGCGTTATGTTGCAACTGTACACAACTCTGGTGCGGCCGCACTTGGAGTACTGTGTGCAGTTCTGGTCCCCACATTACAGGAAGGATGTGGAGGCTTTGGAGAGGGTGCAGAGGAGGTTTACCAGGATGTTGCCTGGTATGGAGGGGAGATCCTATGAGGAGAGGCTGAGGGATTTGGGATTGTTTTCGCTGGAAAGGCGGCGGCTAAGAGGGGATCTTATTGAAACATATAAGATGATTAGAGGTTTAGATAGGGTGGATAGTGATAGCCTTTTTCCTCTGATGGAGAAATCCAGCACGAGGGGGCATGGCTTTAAATTGAGGGGGGGTAGTTATAGAACCGATGTCAGGGGTAGGTTCTTTACCCAGAGGGTGGTGAGGGATTGGAATGCCCTGCCAGCATCAGTAGTAAATGCGCCTAGTTTGGGGGCGTTTAAGAGATCCGTAGATAGGTTCATGGACGAAAAGAAATTGGTTTAGGTTGGAGGGTCACAGTTTTTTTTTTAACTGGTCGGTGCAACATCGTGGGCCGAAGGGCCTGTTCTGCGCTGTAATGTTCTATATGTTCTATAAGCCTGTCATAACCTTGTAAACCTCTATCAGGCCCCCCCCCCCCTTATCTTCTGATGCTCCAATAAAACCTTTCTCCAGAATCCATATCCTCCAAACCGGGCAACATCTTCGTAAATCTCTTCTGCACTCTTTCCAATGCATCAACATCCTTCTGGTAGTGTGGCGACCAGAATTGTA
The DNA here is from genome assembly GCF_964213995.1 of Mustelus asterias. Taxonomy (NCBI): domain Eukaryota; kingdom Metazoa; phylum Chordata; class Chondrichthyes; order Carcharhiniformes; family Triakidae; genus Mustelus; species Mustelus asterias. Next base: position 167,943 of record NC_135814.1, read on the forward strand.
CACAATACTCCAAATGCAGCCTAACCAAAGTCTTATACAGCTGCAATATGATTTTCCAATTCCTATACTCAACACCCTGACCGATGAAGGCCAGCATTCCATACGCCTTCTTCACCACCTTGTCCATCTGAGTTGCCACCTTCCGGGAACTGTGGATCTGCACATCTAGATCCCTCTGTATGCTAATATTTCTAAGGGCTCTACCATATACTGTATGCTTTCCTTCTGCAGTAGACCTTCCAAGTCGCATCACCTCACATTTGTCCGGGTTAAATTCCATCTGACATCTTTTGGCCCAGGTCTCCAGCCGATTTATATACTGCTCTATCCTCTAACAATCCTCCTCACTATCCACTACTCCCCCAATTTTCGTATCATCTGCAAATTTACTAATCAGACTACCTACATTTTCCTCCAAATCATTTATATATATTACAAACAACAGAGGCCCCAGCACTCATACTTGTGGAACATCGTTTGTCACAGACATCCGGTTAGAAAAGTATCCTTCCATTGCGACTCTCTGCTTTCTATGCCCAAGCCAGTTTTTTATCCATCTGACCAGCTCACCTCGGATCCCATATGACTTCACCTTCTGTATCAGCCTGCCATGAGGAACCTTATCGAAGGCTTTACTAAAGTTCATGTATACAACATGCACTGCCCTGCCCTGGTCAATTTTTCTTGTCGCTTCCTCAAAGAACTCAATCAAGTTTGTGAGACACAACTTCCCCTTCACAAAACCATGCTGCGTATTGCTAATAAACCTATTCTCTTCCAGATGTGAGTCCATCCTGTCCCTAAGAATCTTCTCCAATAGTTTCCCCACCACTGATGTAAGGCTTATAGACCTGTAATTCCCAGATTATCTCTTCTGCCCTTCTTAAACAGAAGAAGAATGTTAGCTACTCTCCAATCCTCTGGTACCTTGCCTGTGACTAAAGAGGATACAAAGATTTTGGCCAAGGCCTCAGCAATTTCTTCCCTCGCCTCTTTCAGTATTCTGGCATAGACCCTATCTGGCCCTGGGGACTTGTCTCTCTTAACATTTTTCAAAACCTCCAATACCTCCTCCATTTCTATCTCAACATGTCCTAGAATGTCAACATCCTCCTTTCTACTCACCATCCACCACATCCTTCTCCTTTGTGAATACTGATGCAAATTACTCATTAAGGACCTCACCCACCTCATCTGGCTCCACACGCAAATTCCCTCCACTGTCCTTGAGTGGACCTACCCTTTCCTTAGCTACTCTCTTCCTCCTTATATATGTATGAAAAGCCTTGGGATTATTCTTAATCCTGCCTGCCAAGGACATTTCATGGTCCCTTTTTGCCCTTCTAAGTCCCTGTTTAAGCACTTTCCTGCTATCTTTGTATTCCTCAAGAATCTTATCCGTTTTTAATTTCCTGAAATTTATGTATGCCTCCTCCTTTTTTCACTAAGCTCACAATTTCTCTTGTCATCCAGGGTTCCCGAATCTTGCCATCTTTATCCTTCATTTTTACAGGCACATACTTGTCCTGAATTGTTAACAACTGACTTTTAAAAGACTTCCACATATCGGATGTGGATAAAACTCACAAAGCATGTAAATGATGTCAAACTGCAAGCAGTCAAGAACAGACTGTTTGAGTACAGATGGGCCTGGATAGACAGGGGCAATAAGCTGACATGGGAAATGTAATTTAGTGGGAACTATTGTAAAGTTGAGTGATATTGGATGAATTGATAAAATTTTAATTAATTTAAGAGTGTGTCCGGGATAATTTTGTGCAACAATGTGTCATGCAAGCAAATTTTAGGGAGTGAGGTAGGAAATTGAAAACTTGGACTACCAAGATGGTAATCTATCTATTGGGAGAAATGGGTTTGAATTCATGGGACATTGGCACCAATACTGGGGAACGATGAGCTGTTCCGATGGGATGGTCTTCACCTCAGTCATGCTGGACCAGAGTCCTGGCAAATTGTATAACTAGGGTTGTAGATAGGGCCTTAAACTAAGTAGAGGGTGGAGGGTTCACTTGCATGGAAAATTAGAAAATCAAAATTAAAGGAAAAGGTAGGAGGGCAGATTAGGGATGAGGTGGATTGTTACTGGAAAATAAAGGAAGAGAATGTAATTTTGCAAAAAGGAATTGTGCAAGAACATAGAACAGTACAGCACAGAACTGGCCCTTCGGCCCATGATGTTGTGCCGAGCTTTATCTGAAACCAAGATTAAGCTATCCCACACCCTATCATCCTGGTGTGCTCCATGTGCCTATCCAATAACCGCTTAAATGTTCCTAACGTGTCTGACTCCACTATCACTGCAGGCAGTCCATTCCACACCCCAACCACTCTCTGAGTAAAGAACCTACCTCGGACATCCTTCCTATACCTCCCACCATGAACCCTATAGTTATGCTCCCTTGTAATAGCTCCATGCACCCGAGGAAATAGTCTTTGAACGTTCACTCTATCTATCCCCTTCATCATTTTATAAACCTCTATTAAGTCTCCCCTCAACCTCCTCCGCTCCAGAGAGAGCAGCCCTAGCTCCCTCAACCTTTCCTCATAAGACCTACCCTCCAAACCAGGCAGCATTCTGGTAAATCTCCTTTGCACTCTTTCCAGCGCTTTCACATCCTTCTTATAGTGAGGTGACTAGAACTGCACACAATATTCCAAATGTGGTCTCACCAAGGTCCTGTACAGTTGCAGCATAACCCCACGGCTCTTAAACTCCAACCCCCTGTTAATAAAAGCTAACACACTGTAGGCCTTCTTCACAGCTCTATCCACTTGAGTGGCAACCTTCAGAGAGCTGTGGATATGGACCCCAAGATCTCTCTGTTCCTCCACAGTCTTCAGAGCCCTACCTTTGACCCTGTAATCCCTGTAAGAGTAGGGAAATTTGAGAATAGAACAAACTTAAAGGCTTTGTGCCTGAATGCGTGAAGCATTTAGAACAAAATTATTGAGGTAACAGCGCAAATAGAGATAAAGGGGTATGATTTGGTGGTGATTACTGAAATATGGTTACTTTTCTTGTGAAAAGGAAGAGGGAAGCTTATGTAGGGATGAGGAAACAAGGTTCAGATGGCTCGATTGAGGGTTACAAGTTAGCAAGGAATGAGCTGAAAAAGGGGCTTAGGAGAGCTAGGAGGGGACGTGAGAAATCCTTGGTGGGTCGGATCAAGGAAAACCCCAAGGCTTTTTACTCTTATGTGAGGAATAAAAGAATGACCAGGGTGAGGTTAGGGCCGGTCAAGGACAGTAGTGGGAACTTGTGTATGGAGTCAGTAGAGATAGGCGAGGTGATGAATGAATACCTTTCTTCAGTGTTCACCAAGGAGAGGGGCCATGTTTTTGAGGAAGAGAAGGTGTTACAGGCTAATAGGCTGGAGGAAATAGATGTTCAGAGGGAGGATGTACTGGTAGTTTTGAATAAACAGTCCCCTGGGCCTGATGAAATATATCCTAGGATTCTTTGGGAGGCAAGGGATGAGATTGCAGAGCCTTTGGCTTTGATCTTTGGGTCCTCACTGTCCACGGGGATGGTGCCAGAAGACTGGAGAGTGGCGAATGTTGTTCCTCTGTTTAAGAAAGGGAATAGAAATGACCCTGGTAATTATAGACCGGTTAGTCTTACTTCGGTGGTTGGTAAATTGATGGAAAAGGTCCTTAGGGATGGGATTTACGACCATTTAGAAAGATGCGGATTAATCCGGGATAGTTAGCACGGATTCGTGAAGGGCAAGTCGTGCCTCACAAATTTGATAGAATTTTTTGAGGAGGTAACTAAGTGTGTTGATGAAGGTAGGGCAGTTGATGTCATATACATGGATTTTAGTAAGGCATTTGATAAGGTCTCCCATGGTCGGCTTATGATGAAAGTAAGGAGGTGTGGGATAGAAGGAAAGTTGGCCGATTGGATAGGTAACTGGCTATCTGATCGAAGACAGAGGGTGGTGGTGGATGGAAAATGTTCGGACTGGAGGCAGGTTGCTAGCGGAGTGCCACAGGGATCAGTGCTTGGTCCTCTGCTCTTTGTGATTTTTATTAATGACTTAGAGGAGGGGGCTGAAGGGTGGATCAGTAAATTTGCTGATGACACCAAGATTGGTGGAGTAGTGGATGAGGTGGATGGCTGTTGTAGGCTGCAAAGAGAAATAGATAGGATGCAAAGCTGGGCTGAAAAATGGCAAATGGAGTTTAACCCTGATAAATGTGAGGTGATTCATTTTGGTAGGACTAATTTGAATGTGGATTACAGGGTCAAAGGTAGGGTTCTGAAGACTGTGGAGGAACAGAGAGATCTTGGGGTCCATATCCACAGATCTCTAAAGGTTGCCACTCAAGTGGATAGAGCTGTGAAGAAGGCCTATAGTGTGTTAGCTTTTATTAACAGGGGGTTGGAGTTTAAGAGCCGTGGGGTTATGCTGCAACTGTACAGGACCTTGGTGAGACCACATTTGGAATATTGTGTGCAGTTCTGGTCACCTCACTATAAGAAGGATGTGGAAGCGCTGGAAAGAGTGCAGAGGAGATTTACCAGGATGCTGCCTGGTTTGGAGGGTAGGTCTTATAGAACATAGAAAGCCACAGCACAAACAGGCCCTTCGGCCCACAAGTTGCGCCGATCATATCCCTACCTCTAGGCCTATCTATAGCCCTCAATCCCATTAAATCCCATGTACTCATCCAGAAGTCTCTTAAAAGACCCCAACGAGTTTGCCTCCACCACCACCGACGTCAGCCGATTCCACTCACCCACCACCCTCTGAGTGAAAAACTTACCCCTGACATCTCCTCTGTACCTACCCCCCAGCACCTTAAACCTGTGTCCTCTCGTAGCAACCATTTCAGCCCTTGGAAATAGCCTCTGAGAGTCTACCCTATCCAGACCTCTCAACATCTTGTAAACCTCTATCAGGTCACCTCTCATCCTTCGTCTCTCCAGGGAGAAGAGACCAAGCTCCCTCAACCTATCCTCATAAGGCATGCCCCCCAATCCAGGCAACATCCTTGTAAATCTCCTCTGCACCCTTTCAATGGCTTCAACATCTTTCCTGTAATGAGGTGACCAGAACTGCGCGCAGTACTCCAAGTGGGGTCTAACCAGGGTCCTATAAAGCTGCAGCATTATCTCCCGACTCCTAAACTCAATCCCTCGATTAATGAAGGCTAGTACGCCGTACGCCTTCTTGACCGCATCCTCCACCTGCGAGGCCGATTTAAGAGTCCTATGGACCCGGACCCCAAGGTCCTTCTGATCCTCTACACTGCTAAGAATGGTACCCTTCATATTATACTGCTGCTTCATCCCATTGGATCTGCCAAAATGGATCACTACACACTTATCCGGGTTGAAGTCCATCTGCCACTTCTCCACCCAGTCTTGCATTCTATCTATGTCTCGCTGCAACTTCTGACATCCCTCCAAACTATCCACAACACCACCTACCTTGGTGTCGTCAGCAAACTTACCAACCCATCCCTCCACTTCCTCATCCAGGTCATTTGTGAAAATGACAAACAGCAAGGGTCCCAGAACAGATCCCTGGGGCACTCCACTGGTCACTGACCTCCATGCAGAGAAAGACCCCTCCACAGCCACTCTCTGCCTTCTGCAGGCAAGCCAGTTCTGGATCCACAAGGCAACAGCCCCTTGGATCCCATGCCCTCTCACTTTCTCAAGAAGTCTTGCATGGGGGACCTTATCGAACGCCTTGCTGAAGTCCATATAGACCACATCCACCGCTCTTCCTTCGTCAATGTGTTTGGTCACATTTTCAAAGAACTCAACCAGGCTCGTAAGGCACGACCTGCCCTTGACAAAGCCGTGCTGACTACTTTTGATCATACTAAACTTCTCTAGATGATCATAAATCCTGTCTCTCAGGATCCTCTCCATCAACTTACCAACCACTGAGGTTAGACTCACCGGTCGGTAATTTCCCGGGCTCTCCCTGTTCCCTTTCTTGAATATAGGGACCACATCTGCAATCCTCCAATCCTCCGGAACCTCTCCCGTCTCCATCGACGATGCAAAGATCATCGCCAAAGGCTCCGCAATCTCCTCCCTCGCCTCCCACAGTAACCTGGGGTACATCCCATCCGGTCCCGGCGACTTACCAACCTTGATGCCATTCAATAGTTCCAACACATCCTCTTTCTTTATGTCCACATGCTCGATCCTTTCTGTCCACCGCAAACCAGCAGTACAACCACCCAGATCCCTTTCCACCGTGAATACCGAGGTAAAGTATTCATTAAGCACCTCCGCCATTTCTAACGGTTCCGCACAAACTTTTCCCCCTTCACCTTTTAAGGGTCCTATGCCTTCACATCTCATCCTTTTACTCTTGACATATTTGTAGAAAGCCTTGGGATTCTCCTTAATCTTACCCGCCAAGATCTTCTCATGACCCCTTCTCGCTCTCCTAATTTCCTTCTTAAGCTCCTTCCTACATCCCGTATACTCCTCTAAATCCTTAACACCTCCTAGCTCTCTGAACCTTCTGTACGCCTCTCTTTTCTTATTCACCAGGTTCATCACAACCTTCGTGCACCACGGTTCCCGTACCCTACCAACACCCCCCTGTCTCATCGGAACGTTGTCATGCAGAGCTCCAGACAAACATTCCTTGAAAATCCTCCACTTTCCTTCGGTACTTTTCCCCAAGAATGCCTCCTTCCAATTTACCCGTCTAATTATGAGGAAAGGTTGAGGGAGCTCGGGCTGTTCTCTCTGGAGCGGAGGAGGCTGAGGGGAGACTTAATAGAGGTTTATAAAATGATGAAGGGGATAGATAGAGTGAACGTTCAAAGACTATTTCCTCGGGTGGATGGAGCTATTACAAGGGGGCATAACTATAGGGTTCATGGTGGGAGATATAGGATGGATATCAGAGGTAGGTTCTTTACGCAGAGAGTGGTTGGGGTGTGGAATGGACTGCCTGCAGTGATAGTGGAGTCAGACACTTTAGGAACATTTAAGCGGTTATTGGATAGGCTCATGGAGCACACCAGGATGATAGGGAGTGGGATAGCTTGATCTTGGTTTCAGATAAAGCTCGGCACAACATCATGGGCCGAAGGGCCTGTTCTGTGCTGTACTGTTCTATGTTCTATGTATAATCTCCCTGACATTAAAGGGCAATTGAGCACAGTCCATCAACCTAACCGGCACAAATGTGGGGAGAATGTACAAACTCTACACAGGTACTTGAGACTAGAATTGAACCCGGGTCCCTAACACTGTGAGGCAGCAGTGTGAACTACTGTGCCGCCCTAAGTTTAAGGTAAGATACAGGAGGTTTAGAGGGGATATGAGGAAAAAGGTTTTCACCCAAAGAGTGGAGGGCAACACAGTGGCACAGTGGTTAGCACTGTTGTCTCACAGCGCCAGGGACCCGGGTTCAATTCCCGGCTTGGGTCACTGCCTGTGTGGAGTTTGCACATTCTCCCCGAGTCTGTGTGGGTTTCCTCCGGGTGCTCCAATTTTCTCCCACAGTCCAGAAGATGTGCAGGTTAGGTGAATTGGCGATGCTAAATTCTCCCTCAGTGTACCCAAACAGGTGCTGGAATGTGGCGACTAGAGGATTTTCACAGTGCCATCATTGCAGTGTGAATGTAAGTCGACTTGTGACTAATAAATAAACTTTAACTTTGGTGGGATTCTGGAACTCACTGCCTGAAAGGGTGGTGGAGACAGAGACTGTCATAACATTTAAGAAGTACTTAGATGTGCACTTGTGATCCCAAGGTATACAAGGCTATCGGCCAAATGCTGGAAAAAAGGATTTTGACCGGCACAGATGCAATTGCCCAAAGGACCTTGTCCTGTGCGGTACACCTCCCTGACTCTAAGGGTGGGAAAATCTGGCCGCCTTCGCCCCAAGACCGGAAAATCCCACTCAAGGTCGACGGACCTTTGCATGGTCCGTCCCCACCGGGGACGGGTGGAATGGGAAAATTCCGCACCAAGAGACATACAGACTTGAAATATTAATTCTGTTTTCAGACCCCACAGCTGTTGCCAGACTTTCTGAGTTTTTCCAACATTCTCTGTTTCTGTGTCTGTGTTTGTATGGACAAAATTGTTCTTTTTTGGTTGGTACGGAACACTGGGGTATTAATTAGTCGGGGGAGTTAACTTTGACACAGTTAGTCTAATTGGACTTGGATTTGCTGAAAGTTGGTTCATTGTGGAATGAACCATTATATCAAACTGCACAGGAGGAGGCCTTTTGGTCCATTATTGCTCTTTGAAAGAGCTATCCAATTTGTCTCACTCCCCTGATCTTTCCTCATAGCCCTTTAAGATTTTTCCTTTCAATTCACTTTTGGAAATTATAATTGAATTAGCTTTCACTGCACTTTCAAGCAATACTTTTTGGCATGAAATAGGTATCCTTACCTCTCCACTGGTTCTTTTACCTAACAGAGGAACAGTTATCAGCTGTGGATTCTCTGATCAACTCTATGAGTTTGGTGGTAGACAATGGAGAAGAAATGGAGGATTTCTTCAAAGTCAATAAAGTTCCAAACCCTCACTTTCAGCGGCTGTTCCAGGTAAAATAAGCTCTAAATCATAGCGGGTGTGACTTTTAAACAAGAGATTAGGGCTCTGGTACACAATTTGAAAAGGGCGAGCTTTAAACAAATGAGGTAACAACATAAGCAAGTTAGTTGTTCAGAAACACTTCAGTGGCCCCGGCACCGATCCCTGAAGCACACCACTGGTCACAGGCCTCCATCTGACAAACAACCCTCAACAACCACCCTCTGTCTCCTGACGTCAAGCCAATTTTGCATCCATTTGGCTACCTCACTCTGGATCCCGTGAGATTTAACCTTATGCAACAACCTACCATGCGGTACCTTGTCAAAGGCCTTGCTAAAGTCCATGTAGACAACATCAACTGCACTGCCCTCATCTACCTTCTTGGTTACCTCTTCAAAAAACTCAGTCAAATTTGTGAGACATGATTTTCCACTCACAAAGCCATGCTGACTGTCCCCAATCAGTCCTTGCGTCTCTAAATACCTGTAGATCCTGTCTCTCAGAATACCTTCTAACAACCTATCCGCTACAGATGTTATGCTCACCGGCCTGTAGTTCCAGGCTTTTCCCTGCAGCCCTTCTTAAACAAAGGCACAACATTTGCCACCCTCCAATCTTCAGGCACCTCATCTGTGGCTGTCGATGATTCAAATATCTCTGTGAGGGGACCCACAATTTCCTCCCTAGCTTCCCACAATGTCCTGGGATACACTTCATCAGGTCCCGGGGATTTATCTACCTTGATGTGCTTTAAGACTCCCAGCACCTCTTCCTCTGTAATATGTACACTCCTCAAGACACCACTATTTATTTCCCCAAGTTCCCGAACATCCATGCCTTTCTCAACAGTAAATATTGATGAGAAATATTCATTTAATTGTACTGATTATTCTTGGTTTTGAAATTAAAATAATGAACAGTAGTGTTCAGTCTCTTTAATGGTATTGAAATAGCCAGGCCCCACACAGCAAAGAAAATTTAGAGAGGTCACTGCATTCACATGATGAGATTAGACCCAGGCATAATCGAGTTTATTATTTAGATTCGTCTACTGATGTTTGTCCGGCAAAAACTAAAAAAAGCTTCAAACTTGATTTTGGATAACTGATGGAATATTAAGTTCTTGTGATTTTTTGCAGTGTCTTCATTACAAAGCATTTCAACCAGATCAGCCTTTGCCTCCCATAGACGCTCACCTGAAGACTATGTTGAACAGGCCCCAAGAGCTGGCTGGCCCCTGCCGAGCATCCTTGGAGCAATTAAAGAAGCTTTTCACTCTGCAAGATTCAGGCAAAAAGAAGGAACAGAGGATTGCACAGCAAATCTTCAAAGACAAGTATGACAAAGCCAGGATATTAAATGAAGCGATTTGGAATGAATGTCCAGAATTTAGGTGTGTGGGGTAGAATTCAGTTGGACTGTGAGTTTCCTTGGGTTGAGAGGCAGTGATGTATGCATGGAGTACCGGTATAAATTACATCCACAGCATCTGCTATATTTCATTTAAAAATGTGTTAAATTTTTCAATCATGGCCGATATTTAACAAATCAGTGTTGTTCGTCTTTGACTAACCATATAATTGTAAATATTTAGTAATTGTGGATTTTAGATTAAGACATTTCCCACAATTAATACCTGCTTTATTTTTCTCTCTTCTATACAAAGTGATATATTTGTATAAAAGTCCTTATTTTGCTCTGTTACTAGCCCTTTTTCATGTTCCCTTTCATTTCTCTGAGGTTCATTTTATATCTATACTATACCAAAGGGCCAAATGGCCTCCTCCTGCTCCTATCTTCTATGTCTCTCTACTACACAGATTTCCTCATGATATTTTTTAGTCTTGCTTACTCTTACTTATCATGCAATTCCCTCTTATGGTTTGTTTTAATTTTAAATTGTTTAATTCAAGGAACCCAATGCTTTCTGTCCTAATTTTTACTCTACATTTCATAGAATCATAGAAGCTCTACAGTTCTATAGAATCATAGAAGCTCTACAGTTATTGAAACATATAAGATGATTAGAGGTTTAGATAGGGTGGATAGTGATAGCCTTTTTCCTCTGATGGAGAAATCCAGCACGAGGGGGCATGGCTTTAAATTGAGGGGGGGTAGTTATAGAACCGATGTCAGGGGTAGGTTCTTTACCCAGAGGGTGGTGAGGGATTGGAATGCCCTGCCAGCATCAGTTGTAAATGCGCCTAGTTTGGGGGCGTTTAAGAGATCCGTAGATAGGTTCATGGACGAAAAGAAATTGGTTTAGGTTGGAGGGTCACAGTTACTAGCCCTTTTTCATGTTCCCTTTCATTTCTCTGAGGTTCATTTTATATCTATACTATACCAAAGGGCCAAATGGCCTCCTCCTGCTCCTATCTTCTATGTCTCTCTACTACACAGATTTCCTCATGATATTTTTTAGTCTTGCTTACTCTTACTTATCATGCAATTCCCTCTTATGGTTTGTTTTAATTTTAAATTGTTTAATTCAAGGAACCCAATGCTTTCTGTCCTAATTTTTACTCTACATTTCATAGAATCATAGAAGCTCTACAGTTCTATAGAATCATAGAAGCTCTACAGTTATTGAAACATATAAGATGATTAGAGGTTTAGATAGGGTGGATAGTGATAGCCTTTTTCCTCTGATGGAGAAATCCAGCACGAGGGGGCATGGCTTTAAATTGAGGGGGGGTAGTTATAGAACCGATGTCAGGGGTAGGTTCTTTACCCAGAGGGTGGTGAGGGATTGGAATGCCCTGCCAGCATCAGTTGTAAATGCGCCTAGTTTGGGGGCGTTTAAGAGATCCGTAGATAGGTTCATGGACGAAAAGAAATTGGTTTAGGTTGGAGGGTCACAGTTTTTTTTTTTAACTGGTCGGTGCAACATCGTGGGCCGAAGGGCCTGTTCTGCGCTGTAATGTTCTATGTTCTATGTTCTATGTTCAGAAGGAGGCCATTTGGCCCATCGAATCTGCGGCGATAACAATCCCATCCAGCCCCTATCCCCGTAACTCCATGTATTTACCCTGCTAATCCCCCTGACACTAAGGGGCAATTTATCATGGCTAATCCACCTAACCCACACATCTTTGGACTGTGGAGGAAACCGGAGCACCCAGAGGAAACCCATGCAGACACGGGGAGAACATGCAGACTCCACACAGACAGTGACCCGAATTTGGAATTGAACCCGGGTCCCTGATGCTGTGAGGCAGCAGTGCTAACCACTGTACCACCGTGTCTCCACTCGCCTAATAGGGGAGCTTGTGTTCTATGAGGTCCACGGGGAGATTTTGACCGTTCTTTCTGTCATTACAGAATCATAGTTCTTCTGATTTGCTTGAGTTCTTTGAAGATGTAACAAGCAAGATGGATAATGGGGATCCTGTAGATGTACTGTATATCCAGAAGGCATCTGATAATTTCTTTCTTTACAACAATCTGAGGACCCTATCTGCTTTAAGAAGATGACCATCATCCCAGTACCAAAGAAAAGCCAAGCATAGAATATAAAAGCTGGCATCTGATGTTGCAACTGCATAGAACGATGGTTAGGCCACATTTGGAATACTGCGTCCAGTTCTGGTCGCCACACTACCAGAAGGACGTGGAGGCTTTGGAGAGAGTACAGAGAAGGTTTACCAGGATGTTGTTTGGTATGGAGGGTCTTAGCTATGAGGAGAGATTGGGTAAACTGGCGTTGTTCTCCCTGGAAAGACAGAGGATGAGGGGCGACCTAATAGAGGTGTATAAAATTATGAAAGGCATAGATAGGGTGAACAGTGGGAAACTTTTTCCCAGGTCGGAGGTGACGAACACAAGGGGTCACGGGTTCAAGGTGAGGGGGGCAAGGTTCAACACAGGGGGACGTATTTTACACAGAGGGTGGTGGGGGCCTGGAATGCACTGCCAAGCAAGGTGATTGAGGCGGACATGCTGGGATCATTTAAGACTTATCTAGATAGCCACATGAACAGACTGGGAATAGAGGGATACAAAAGAATGGTCTAGTGGGCACATGAGCGGCGCAGGCTTGGAGGGCCGAAGGGCCTCTTCCTGTGCTGTATTGTTCTTTGTTCAGTGTGCCTCAATGACTATCATCCGGTGGCTCTGATATCCACCATTATGAAGTGCTTCGAAAGGTTAGTCATTGCACGAATCAATTCCAGCCTCCCGGATTACCTGGATCCACTACAGTTCACCTATTCCTGCAACAGGTCCACAGCAGACGCCATCTCCCTGGCCTTACACTCAACCTTGGAACACCTAGATAACAAGGACACCTATGTCAGACTCCTATTTATTGACTACAGTTCAGTCTTAACACCATTATTCCTACAAAACTCATCTCCAAACTCCGTGGCCTGGGCCTCAGCTCCTCCCTCTGCGGCTGGATCCTGAACTTCCAAACCCACAGACCATGCAATCAATAAGGATAGGCAACAACACCTCCTCCACGATCATCCTCAACACCGGTGCCCCACAAGCCTTTTGTCCTCAGCCTCTTACTATGCCCCTTCGACACCTATGACTGTGTGGCCAACTTCCCCTCCAACTCAATTTTCAAGTTTACTGATGACACCACCGTAGTGGGTCGGATCTCAAACAATGATGAGACAGAGTACAGGAAAGAGATAGAGAATCTGGTGAACTGGTGCGACAACAATAATCTCTCTCTCAATGTCAACAAAATGAAGGGGATAGTCATCGACTTCAGGAAGCGTAGTGGAGGACATGCCCCTGTCTACATCCGTGGGGACGAAGTAGAAATGGTCGAGAGCTTCAAGTTTCTAGGTGTCCAGATCACCAACAACCTGTCCTAGTCCCTCTGTGCCGATGCTATAGTTAAGAAAGCCCACCAACGCCTCTACTTCCTCACGTCCGAAAGACGTGCTGGTTAAGTGCATTGCCAATGCTAAATTATCTCTCTGTATACCCAAACAGGTACCCAAACCTGTTGGACTTTAACCTGGTGTTGTTAAAATTCTTACTGTGTTCACCCCAGTCCAACGCCGGCATCTCCACATCATACCCAAACAGGTGCCAGAGTGTGGTGACTCGGGGATTTTCACAGTAACTTCATTGCAGTGTTAATGTCAGCCTACTTGTGACATCAATAAGTAACCTTAAAAAACTTAAATTTGGCATGTCCACTACCACTTTTACCATAGATGCACCATAGAAAGCATTCTTTCTGGTTGTGTCACAGCTTGGTATGGCTCCTGATCTGTCCAAGACAGCAAGAAACTACAAAGGATCATGAATGAAGCCCAATCCATCACTCGAACCAGCCTCCCACCATGGACACTGTTTACACTTCCCGTTACCTCAGAAAAGCAGTCAGCATAATCAAGGACCCCATGCACCCCAGACATACTCTCTTCCACTTTTTCCGTTAGGAAAAAGCTACAAAAGTCTGAGGTCATATATTAGCCGACTCAAGAACAGCTCCTTCCCTGCTGCCATCAGATTTTTGAATGGACCTACCTAGTATTAAGTTGATCTTTGTCTACACCCTAGCTATGTCTGTAACATTACATTCTGCACTCTCTCCTTTCCTTCTCTATGTATGGTATGCTTTGTATAGCGCACAAGAAACAATATTTTTCACTGTATACTAATACATATGACAATTATAAATCGAATCAATTATTTTATTCTTCCTGCCAAAATGGACAATTTCACATTCGCCAGATCATCCAGGAAACATTGTACACCAGAGAGACCACCTAAAATCTGACGCTTTGATCTTTGGAATAGAGCATGTGCGGATGTTATTCCAAAAGGCAATCTTTAAGAAACGATGCAAAGCAGTGGCTACCTTAACTGTAAATATGCTTGCAGAAGATCAATCTTCCTGAATTTCTGCCCAACTGATAATCCAGCAAACAAATCTTCAAATACAGGAGGCAGATATTGATCAACACACACCGGATTTATGGTTGTTTTAGAATCCCCACAAATACGAACAGAACCGTCTGGTTTTATGACAGGCACGATAGAAGTAACTTGTGGATCTTCATTCCTGCACCAAATTGTGAAGCCTCTTTAGCAGCCAGTTCCATTAACACTGTGATCACTACTGTTGTCTTTAAAGTCAAAGCATGTTCAGTAAGCAATTTTCTTTTGATAGCCTCATTTTGGATACCACTAACAATCATGAAGAGCATCTTCTAATGTCTCACCAAACACTCAATGTTGTGCCAGCCTTTTTAAAGTGGCCACAAACAGGGCAATGCTTTTGCTCTCCATTTGATTACTCCAGTGGAACCTGAACCATTCTGTGATGATCAGTGACCCTGGAAAGTAATCCTCTTCAAGAATCTTTGTCAAGTTATCGTGAGTTTTGGATAAAACAAACTTCGGAGCAAATTGAAGGTTTTACTTCCTATTGTTCTGAGAAAAGCTGGTATGAGCAAATCGTCTTCATTTTATTCACTGGTATGAAAGGCCTTGGTGATTTGCAATTCTATCCACTTGCATGAAGTACTGAAAACACTGCATAGGAACTCCATGATTAATTTTCATTGAAAGGACCCATGGATCCTAATTGACCCACCATTTCTCTTGCTTTTATAATCCAAGGTCAGAAACTCCAAGGTATTTTATGAAGTCAGCCTAACCATAGGTTTTGCACTTTGAATTTGGTATGGGTAAGCATGGATGGTTCACTCCAGGTATGATTCAAATGACCCACTAGGGAACTTTATCAAACAAAGTTTAAATAAGAATCCAGTTAACACAAAAAAAATTAGCAATAACTTTTACCAATTACAAACAAGAAGAAAAAAACAACCATGATGTTATATAAACTTTAACAGCTCAATGTACTGTTCCAACTAAACATTCTAACCAACATATATCCGGGTTTTGGTTTAGCACAGAAAATACTTACACTCACGTGATTTTTCAGCTCTGCAACACCTGTTGTGAATTAGTCCTTTGGATGGAGAATTGAATGTCCAGCTTCTCCGTTCTGGAACTCCCAGCACCTCGAGGTAGTGATAGTGTCAGTGCCAAACCACCAACAGCAACATTTTCACTCCAGAAAAGTAAGAAAGACTGCAGGATTTCTAATACCAGGGAGAGCAAAAACACTGCATCCAGCCTGGAACCCAGAGACCAGGGAGAGAGAAAGCACTGCATCCAGCCTGGAGCCCAGACACCAGGGAGAGCAAAAACACTGCATCCAGCCTGGAGCCCAGACACCAGAGAGAGAGAAAGCACTGCATCCAGCCTGGAGCCCAGACACCAGGGAGAGCAAAAACACTGCATCCAGCCTGGAGCCCAGACACCAGAGAGAGAGAAAGCACTGCATCCAGCCTGGAGCCCAGACACCAGGGAGAGAGAAAGCACTGCATCCAGCCTGGACATCAAACACCTTCTAACTTGCCAGCAACCACAACTGAAAGTAAAAGAATTCTTGAGCGGAAAAAACTGTCCTATCTGATAATCATTTTTTCCCCTAACAATTCCAAAAATGTTGTAAACCCCAAGACAGTGCATTAGGCCCAGATTTAAAAAATAAACAAAAACCATTATATCATATCAGCAGCAATAAAAAGACGTCCAGTTAGGCAGCTCGGTGCCTTGTAATAACATGATTAAAAATACATTTCTTAAAGGCAGAGTGACGTCACATTGCAGGCAGTCATGGCTCAAGAGTGCTCAGTGTATATATCGTCCGGGAGGACACCTCGGAGGGCTCATACAGCGAGGCAATATGGGTAGAGCTCAGGAATAGGAAAGGTGTTGTCACAATGTTGGGGGTTTACTATAGGCCACCCAACTGCCAGCGGGAGATTGAGGAACAGATGTGTAGGCAAATTTTGGCAAGGTGTAAAAGTAACAATGTTTTTGTGGTGGGGGATTTTAATTTCCCCTATATTGACTCGGACTCACTTAGTGCTAGGGGCGTGGATGGGGCAGAGTTTGTAAGGAGCATCCAGGAGGGCTTCCTGAAACAGTATGTAGATAGTCCAACTAGGGAAGGGGCCATACTGGACCTGGTATTGGGGAATGAGCCTGGCCAGGTGGTCGATGTTTCAGTAGGGGAGCAGTTCGGGAATAGTGACCACAATTCAGTAAGCTTTAAGGTACTGATGGATAAAGGTAAGTGTAATCCTCAAGTTAAGGTGCTAAATTTGGGAAGGCTAATTACAACAATATTAGGCAGGAACTGAAGAATGTAGATTGGGGCAGATGTTTGAGGGCAAATCAACATCTGGCATGTGGGAGGCTTTCAAGTGTAAGTTGATAGGGATAAGTATGGCAAGTTTTGGGAACCTTGGATAACGAGAGGTATTGTGATATCTAGTCAAAGAGAAAAAGGAAGCATTTGTCAAAGCTAGGAGGCTGGGAACACACGAAGCAAGTGTGGAATACAAGGAAAGTAGAAAGAAACTTAAGCAAGGAGTAAGAAGAGCTAAAAGGGGTCATGAAAAAGCATTGGCCAGCAGGATTAAGGAAAATCCCAAGCCTTTTTACACATATATAAAGAGCAAGAAGGTAGCCAGGGAGTGGGTTAGCCCACTCAAGGACAAGGGAGGGAACCTATGTGTGGAGCCAGAGGAAATGGGCGAGGTACTAAATGAATACTTTGCGTCAGTTTTCACCAAAGAGTGAACTTGGTGGATGATGAGTCTGGGAAAGGATGTGTAGATAGTTTGAGTCATGTTGGGATCAAAAAGGAAGAGGTATTGGGGTTCTTGAGAAACATCAAGGTAGACAAGTCTCCAGAGCCTGATGGGATATACCCCAGAATACTGAGAGAGTCAAGAGAGGAAATTGCTGGGGCCTTGAGAGAAATCTTTGTATCCTCACTGGCTACAGGGGAGGTCCCAGAGGATTGGAGAAAAGCCAATGTTGTTCCTTTGTTTAAGAAGGGTAGCAAGAATAATCCAGGTAATTACAGGCCGGTGAGCCTTACATCAGTGGTAGGGAAATTATTGGAGAGGATTCTTCGAGACAGGATTTATTCCCACTTGCAAAAAGTGGACGTATTAGTGAGAGGCAACATGGTTTTGTGAAGGGGAGGTCATGTGTCACGAACTTGATCGAGTTTTTCGAGGAAGTGAGGAAGATGATTGATGAGGGTAGGGCAGTGGATGTTGTCTACGTGGACTTCAGTAAGGCCTTTGACAAGGTCCCTCATGGCAGACTGGTGCAGAAGGTGAAATCGCATGGGATCAGAGGTGAGCTGGCAAGGTGGATACAAAACTGGTTCGGTCAAAGAAGACAGAGGATCGCAGTGGAGGGGTGTGCTTCTGAATGGAGGGCTGTGACAAGTGGTGTTCCTCAGGGATCAGTGCTGGGCCCCTTGCTGTTTGTAATACATATATAAATGATTTGGAGGAAAATGTAACTGGATTGATTAGTAAGTTTGCGGACGACACAAAGGTTGGTGGATTTGCGGATAGCGTTGAGGACCATCAGAGGATACAGCAGGATATATATCAGTTGGAGACTTGGGCGGAGAGATAGCAGATGGAGTTTAATCCGGACAAATGTGAGGTAATGCATTTTGGAAGGTCTAATGCAGATAGGAAATATACAGTAAATGGCAGAACCCTTAGGAGTATTGATAGGCAAAGGGATCTGGGTGTATAGGTACACAGGTCACTAAAAGTGGCAATGCAGGTGGAGAAGGTAGTCAAGAAGGTATACGGCATGCTTGCCTTCATCGGCCAGGGTATTGAGTTTAAAAATTGGCAAGTCATGTTGACGCTTTACAGAACCTTAATGAGGCCTCACTTGGAATATAGTGTTCAATTCTGGTCGCCACACTACCAGAAGGATGTGGAGACTTTGGAGAGGGTACAGAAAATATTTACCAGGATGTTGCCTGGTATGGAGGGCATTAGCTATGAGGAGAGGTTGGAGAAACTTGGTTTGTTCTCACTGGAGCAATGGAGGTTGAGGGGAGACCTGATAGAAGTCTACAAGATTATGAGAGGCATGGACAGAGTGGTTAGTCAGAAGCTTTTTCCCAGGGTGGAAGAGTCAATTACGAGGGGGCATAGGTTTAAGGTGCGAGGGGCAAGTTTTAAAAGAGATGTACAAGGCAGATTTTTTACATAGAGTGGTGGGTGCCTGGGACTCGTTGCCGGGGGAGGTAGTGGAAGCGGATACGGTAGTGACTTTTAAGGGGCGGCGTGACAAGTACATGAATAGGATGGGAATAGAGGGATATGGTCCCCAGAAGGGTAGGGGGTTTTAGTTAAGTCAGGCAGCATGGTCGGTGCAGGCTTGGAGGGCCGAAGGGCCTGTTCCTGTGCTGTAATTTTCTTTGTTCTGTGTTCCCAGTGCCCCCCCCCACCTTTATATCCTAGAGACCATTGAATTTATGTATTCCTTTTTTCAAATGGCCCCGGCAAAACATCCCTTCTTTTAAATTGTAGAGTCATAGAAAATTACAGCATGGAAACAGGCCCTTCGGCCCAACTTGTTCATGCCGCCCTTTTTTTTTAAACCCCTAAGCTAATCCCAATTGCCCGCATTTGGCCCATATCCCTCTATATCCATCGTACCCATGTAACTATCTAAATGCTTTTTAAAAGACAAAATTGTACCCGCCTCTACTACTACCTCTGGCAGCTTGTTCCAGAAACTCACCACCCTCTGTGTGAAAAAATTGCCCCTATGGACACTTTTGTATCTCTCCCCTCTCACCTTAAATCTATACCCTCTAGTTTTAGACTCCCCTATCTTTGGGAAAAGATATTGACTATCTAGTTAACCTGTGCCCCTCATTATTTTATAGACCTCTATAAGACCAAAGATGTGCGGGTTAGGTTGATTGACCAGGTTAGAAGTTGCCCCTTAGAGTCCTGGGATGTGTAGGTTAGAGGGATTAGCGGGTAAATATGTGGGGGTAGGGCCTGGGTGGGATTGTGGTCGGTGCAGACTCGATGGGCCGAATGGCCTCCTTCTGCACTGTAGGGTTTCTATGATTTCTATGAAGACCTTAGCCTCCTATGCTCCAGAGAAAAAAGTCCCAGTTTATCCAGCCTCTCCTTATAACTCAACTCAGCAAGTCCCGGTAGCATCCTAGTAAATCTTTTCTGCACTCGTTCTAGTTTAATAATATCCTTTCTATAATAGGGTGACTAGAACTGCACACAGTATTCCAAGTGTGGCATTACCAATGTCTTGTACAACTTCAACAAGACGTTCCAACTCCTGTATTCAGTGTTCTGACCGATGAAACCAAGCATGCCGAATACCTTCTTCACCACTCTGTCCACCTGTGATTCCACTTTCAAGGAACTGTGAACATGTACCCCAAGATCTCTTTGTTCTGTAACTCTCCCCAATGCCCCACCATTAACTGAGTAAGTCCTGCCCTGGATCAATCTACCAAAATGCATCACCTCGCATTTGTCAAAATTAAACTCCATCTGCCATTTGTCAGCCCACTGGCCCAATTGATCAAGATCCCGTTGCATTTGGAGATAACTTTCTTCACTGTCCACTATGCCACCAACCTTAGCATCATCTGCAAACTTACTAACCATGCCTCCTATATTCTCATCCAAATCATTAATATAAATGACAAATAACAGTGGACCCAGTACTGATCCCTGAGGTACACCGCTGGTCACAGGCCTCCAGTTTGAAAAACAATCCTCTACAACCACCCTCTGGCTTCTGTTAAGAAGCGAATTTGTATCCATTTAGATACCTCACCCTGGATCCCAGATTATGCCAATTATGCCAGATACAGCCTGGAATCTCTTCTCTGATTGGAAAAAGACCCTTTTTTAAAACCACACAGAGAACTTCCACCCTTTTTAACTACGTAGTGAGTCTCGCATTCTACACACTGCAACATGTGCACAGACCCTGCAGCTTAGAGGAGTCGACCCAATTTTTTTCCCAGTAAGAAACGTGATTTTTTTTTCCCCTTTTTTTCCCTGATTTTCTTCCTTAACTGGCACTTCAATCTTTAATCTTTTTCTCCACCCTTCTAATAATTCAAGTGCGAGGACCCACAAGGTTTTTTTAAATTCAGGATCTTTTCTGTATGTTCTTGACAAAACAAAATCCAGACTCGTCGCCATTTTTCTTTTTGTAATGTCCTAACTATGTTAGGGGTTGCGGGTTTTAAAGAGAAAAAGACCTGGTTTGCACACACATATTCAAAATAACAACACATGTTTATTGCAGGAGCTGTTGCTTGTATAGAGTAGAAAATAAAACTGAAACAGAAGCCTGTGAAACACTCCAATGACATAATCATCAAATCATGTAAACAGTTTTTTAAGCAATCATGCAACCACTTAAATATATAACAGCCCCCATTCTATATGGATGGCAGCTGAAGATGAGAATTCTGCTTTTCCCCATTTACATTTCTAGACCCATTGCATGTTTCTTTATGAATTATGCAAGTCACAGACTTGAAACTTTAACTCTATTTCTCCCTCCACAGATTTTACCGGACTCATTGAATGTTTCCAACATTTGTTGGTTTCATTGGGGGTGATTCTCCCATCCCGCTGTGCTAATGTTATAGCGCAGCGGGTAGGGGGATTCACGCGGGAGTAGGGGGGGGCGTGATTTGTGGGGTTCCCGCGAGCATTCACACCCCGCTAACGTCTCCCATTGCCGGATTTCCGGCACACAGCAAACCGCACTAGAAATCAGCGGGGAGGCGAGCTAGCATTTAAATGATAATTTAAATATTATTTAAATGCTATTAGCTGGCCCGGGACTGAATTCTCCGGGCCTGCTAGCCTCTCCCACCCTGCCAGAGTATTTCACTCCGACAGGGTTTAGAGCAGCTCCCCACTGTCGGGGAGCTAGTGGCCTGAGCCCGTCGGAGTGAAGGGGAGGCATTCGTGGGCCCCCCAAGGGGTTGGTGGCAGGGAGGTAGTGCCCCCTGGGCATGGGCACCTTGGCAATGCCAGCCTTGCCCCTGGCACTGCCCAAGGGGCAAAGTGCCCATGTCCAGAGGGCACTGTCCATCAGGCATGGGACAGTGCCAAGAGAGTGGGGCCGGACAGGGGTGGGGCATAGGGGCAATTGGTGGGTGTGGGGGGTCCAGCTGCCACTCTGCATGGCGATCGATGGGGGCAGGAGGGAGGTCAGCAATCGAGGCGGGCTGGTGAGAGGTGTCTGCCTGGCGCGGGATGGGGGGGCAGTCTGCCTGGGGGGGGTCTACTTGTGGGCGTGTCTGCAATCTGGGGGGAGGGGTGGAATTGACACTGCAAAGGGGGGGAGGGGGCTGAAGATCGGGGTGATCCGGGATAGGTGGGGGCCGGGAACGGTCAGGGGGCCCATGCTTGGGTCGGGGGAGGCCGCAATCGGGCCATGGTGAGGTTTGGAGGGACAGCGCTGTGGAGGTCCCGGGCTGGCCAGCAAACGGGAGGCTGACAGTTCAGGGCCACTATGCATGTACAGATACCCGCTGGTTTCAGCCTCCGAGGTGGGAGTAGGCCCCGCCCCCTGAAATCCAATGATATTCACGCCGCTGGCCTCTGCAGTGCACAGACTTTGGGAGTTTCTAGTGTGAACTCCCACTGAAAAAACTCCAGGTTTCCCGCGCATTCAACACTTAGAATTTTTGGGGGAGAATTCCGCCCATTATGTTCTATCTGTTCCATTGCTATCACTTTTGCTTTGTACTATCATTTTTGTTATTTAATTTCTTCTGCCTTCCACCCTCTCACAGATGTTTTCCTTTGTTCTTCAGTTCCACCATACCTTTCTTGTTTCTGTACTTGCTGAAAATCTGTTCCATTGTTAACATTTTCCAATCATGATGAAAAATCATCAACTAGAGATGTCACCTGTTTTTCTTTCTCTACAGATGCTTCCTGACCTGCTAAACTTTCACGTTTTCTGTTTTGTTTTTCATATTATAACATTTTGCTTTTGAACCAACACTCCAGGTTTGAGACACAGTAAGGTCTAAATGAATGTGTTTGATTCTCCTTCAGTGATGCAGAGGAATCAAACGCAAAGAGAGCAAGATCTGATGAAGATTTCAATATTGTTACGCTGGCTGAGGGAAATGTGACTGCTGTAAGTACTGGATTTCTCTACTGACTCTTTAGTTTGTGAGTTTTGTGATAAGTATTTGATTACATTCACAAAGCATTGTTGCCATTCCTTAAAACTGAACAGAGGTTTGATCATTTTATCTCCTCTAATAATTAGCTCTTAACAACTAGAGGTGAAATTGAACAGGATTTGGCTTTGCCAATCGTGGTACTGAGATGGGGTTCTGGGACAGATGATGCTGGTGGTGGGAAGCTAATCTCAGCTGTATAGTGGAGTGTAGTCTGGATATTATCCCACTTTTGCTTGCCTGAGGTAGTGCTGCTGTAAGATTGAGAAGATGTGAAATGCTCAGCCAAGGACAGTGCAGGTGACCAGGCCATTCAGCTTCTTAGGCAGTCCCTGGTTAGTGTTTAACAAACTTGTTGGGAGTTTTTTCAGGAGGTAACAGAAGCAGGTTGATGAGGGTAATGCTGTTTTATAGAACCATAGAAAATAGGCGAAGAAGTAGGCCATTCATCCTTTCTCGCCTGATCCGCCATCCACTATGATCATGGCATACAATTTAATAATCTGATCCTGCCTTCCCCCCATATCCTTTGATCCCCTTCGTCCCAAGAACGATATCTAACCTCTTCTTGAAACCATTCAATGTTTTGACCTCAACTGCTTTCTGTGGTAGCAAATTCCACAGGCTCCTCACTCCCTGCGGAAGAAATTTCTCCCCATCTCAGACCTAAAAGGTTTACCCCATATCCTTAGACATTGACCTCTAGTTCTGGACAGTCCCACTATAAGGAACATCCTTCCTGCATCTACCTGTCTAGTGCTGTTAGATTTTATACGTTTCTATGAGATTCTCCCTCATTCTTGGCTTAAATTAGTGTGGCAGGGGGTGGGAACTGGAACAGAAGGGGAAATAAAAGAGGTTGGGAAGTTGCATTGCCGATTAGGGAGCAGATCACAGCTGTGTTGAGGGAGGACACATTGGAGGGATCTTGTAGGGAGGGATTTTATAGTGAGGCATTGTGGGTGGAGCTCAGGAATAAGAAGGGTGAAATCACAATGTTGGGAGTGTACTATAGACCTCCCAGCAGCCCGCAGGATACAGAGGAGTAGATGTGCAGTCAGATACTGAAAAGGTGTGGAAAAGCAGGGGAGTTGTGATGGGTGACTTTAACTTCCCCTATAGTGACTGGGAATCCCTTACAACCAAGGGCTCGGATGGAGAGCAATTTGTTAGATGTGTCCAGGAGGACTTTTTGATACAGTATGTTGACAATCCAACCATGGAGGGGGCCATACTAGACTTGGTACTGGGAAATGAGCCAGGCCAGGTGATCGATGTTTCAGTGGGGGAGCATTTTCAGCTCAGCAACCATAATTCGATAAGATTTTGGGTAGTCATGGATAAGGACAAGAGTGGCCCTCGGATGAGGGTGCTTAATTAGGCGAGGGCCAATTACATCCAAATTAGACAGGAATTTGGATTGGGAGCGGCTATAGGACAAATGGCACGAGGGAGGCTTTTAAATGTCAGTTGATTGAAGTGCAGGGCGTGCATGTCCCTGCAAAAATGAAGGATAGAAATGGCAGGATTCTGGAAGATTGGATGACAAGGGAAATGTAAGCTTAGTCAAAAGAAAAAGGGAAGCATTCGATAGGTCTAGGCATCTAGAAACTGACAAAACCCTTGAGGAGTACAGTGAAAGTAGGAAGGAACTTAAATGCGGAATTAGGAGGGCTAAAAGGGGCCATGAAATATCTTTAGCAAACAGGGTCAAGGAGAATCCCAAGGCTTTATATGCATATATCAGGGACAAGAGGGTAGCAAGAGAAAGAGTAGGCCCACTCAAGGACAATGGAGGGAAGTTATGCGTGGAACCACAGGATGTTGATGAGATCCTTAATGAGTACCTTGTATCGGTATTCACCAAGGAGAAGGACATGACAGATGTTGAGGTCAGATATAGGTGTGTGCACGCTCGAGAGAATGTCAATATATTGAAGGAGGAAATGTTGAGTGTCCTAAATTGCATTAAGGTAGATAAGTCCCCTGGGCCAGATGGGATCTATCCCAGGTTACTGCGGGAGGCAAGGGGCCTTCACAGATATCTTCACATTCTCTTTGACCACAGGCGAGGTTCCAGAGAACTGGAGAATAGCCAATGTTATAGAACATAGAACATAGAACATTACAGCGCAGAACAGGCCCTTCGGCCCACGATGTTGCACCGACCAGTTAAAAAAAAAAACTGTGACCCTCCAACCTAAACCAATTTCTTTTCGTCCATGAACCTATCTACGGATCTCTTAAACGCCCCCAAACTAGGCGCATTTACTACTGATGCTGGCAGGGCATTC
The DNA here is from genome assembly GCF_964213995.1 of Mustelus asterias. Taxonomy (NCBI): domain Eukaryota; kingdom Metazoa; phylum Chordata; class Chondrichthyes; order Carcharhiniformes; family Triakidae; genus Mustelus; species Mustelus asterias. The sequence goes on from NC_135814.1 coordinate 192,877, forward strand.
CAATCCCTCACCACCCTCTGGGTAAAGAACCTACCCCTGACATCGGTTCTATAACTACCCCCCCTCAATTTAAAGCCATGCCCCCTCGTGCTGGATTTCTCCATCAGAGGAAAAAGGCTATCACTATCCACCCTATCTAAACCTCTAATCATCTTATATGTTTCAATAAGATCCCCTCTTAGCCGCCGCCTTTCCAGCGAAAACAATCCCAAATCCCTCAGCCTCTCCTCATAGGATCTCCCCTCCATACCAGGCAACATCCTGGTAAACCTCCTCTGCACCCTCTCCAAAGCCTCCACATCCTTCCTGTAATGTGGGGACCAGAACTGCACACAGTACTCCAAGTGCGGCCGCACCAGAGTTGTGTACAGTTGCAACATAACGCCACGACTCCTAAATTCAATCCCCCTACCAATAAACGCCAAGACACCATATGCCTTCTTAACAACCCTATCTACTTGATTCCCAACCTTCAGGGATCTATGCACACAAAGACCTAGATCCCTCTGCTCCTCCACACTACTCAAAGTCCTCCCGTTAGCCCTATACTCAACACATCTGTTATTCCTACCAAAGTGAATTACCTCACACTTCTCCGCATTAAACTCCATCCGCCACCTCTCGGCCCAACTTTGCAACCTGTCTAAGTCTTCCTGCAAACTACGACACCCTTCCTCACTGTCTACCACACCACCGACTTTGGTGTCATCAGCAAATTTGCTAATCCACCCAACTATACCCTCATCCAGATCATTAATAAATATTACAAACAGCAGTGGCCCCAAAACAGATCCCTGAGGTACACCACTTGTAACCGCACTCCATGATGAATATTTACTATCAACCACCACCCTCTGTTTCCTATCCGCTAGCCAATTCCTGATCCAATTTCCTAGATCACCCCCAATCCCATACATCTGCATTTTCTGCAGAAGCCTACCATGGTGAACCTTATCAAACGCCTTACTAAAATCCATATATACCACGTCCACTGCCTTGCCCCCATCCACCTCCTTGGTCACTTTCTCAAAAAACTCAATAAGGTTAGTAAGGCACGACCTACCTGCCACAAAACCATGCTGACTATCACCTATCAATTCATTACTCTCCAAATAACTATAAATCCTATCCCTTATAATTTTTTCCAACATCTTGCCGACAACAGAAGTGAGACTCACCGGTCTATAATTCCCGGGGAAGTCTCTGTTCCCCTTCTTAAACAATGGGACAACATTCGCTAACCTCCAATCTTCTGGTACTATACCAGAGGCCAACGACGACCTGAAGATCAGAGCCAGAGGCTCTGCAATCACTTCTCTTGCCTCCCAGAGAATCCTTGGATAAATCCCATCCGGACCAGGGGATTTATCTATTTTCAGACCCTCCAGAATATCCTGCACATCCTCCTTATCAACTGTAATACTGTCTATTCTACTCCCTTGCAACCCAGTGTCCTCCTCAGCTATATTCATGTCCCCTTGCGTGAACACCGAAGAGAAATATTGGTTCAATGCTTCACCAATCTCCTCCGGTTCCACACATAACTTCCCTCTGCCATCTATAACTGGCCCTAAACTTGCCCTAACCAACCTTCTGTTCTTGACATACCTATAGAACGCCTTAGGATTCTCTTTAACCCTATCCGCCAAAGTCTTCTCATGTCCCCTTTTAGCCCTTCTAAGCTCGCTCTTCAACTCCCTCTTAGCCAATCTAAAGCTTTCTAGTGCACTACCCGAGTGCTCACGTCTCATCCGAACATAAGCCTCCTTTTTCTTTTTAACCAACAAAGAAACTTTTTTGGTGCACCACGGTTCCCTAGCCCTACCAATTCCTCCTTGCCTGACAGGGACATACCTATCACAGACTCGCAGTAGCTGCTCCTTGAAAAAACTCCACATGTCGGACGTTCCCAGTCCCTGTAATCTCCTAGTCCAACCTATGTTTCCTAATTCTCTCCTAATAGCCTCATAATTACCCTTCCCCCAGCTAAAACCACTGGCCCGAGGTTCATGCCTATCCCTTTCCATCACTAAGGTGAACGTAACCGAATTGTGGTCACTATCACCAAAATGCACACCAACTTCCAAGTCTAGCACCTGGTCTGGCTCATTTCCCAGCACCAGATCCAATATAGCCTCACCTCTAGTTGGCCTGTCTACATACTGAGTCAAAAAACCTTCCTGCACGCTTTGAACAAAAACTGACCCCTCTAACGAGCTAGAGCTATAACAATTCCAGTCAATATTAGTCAAGTTAAAATCCCCCATAACAATTGCCCTATTACTTTCACTCCTAAGCAGGATTGACTCCGCAATCCTTTCCTCAACCTCTCTAGAACTTTTAGGAGGTCTATAAAAGACTCCCAACAGGGTGACCTCTCCTCTCCTATTTCTAATCTCCGCCCATACTACCTCAACAGATAAGTCCTCATCAAACCTCCTCTCTGACACTGTGATACAATCTCTGACCAATAATGCTACCCCTCCCCCTCTTCTACCTCCTTCCCTACTTCGACTAAAACATTTGAACCCCGGGACCTGCAGCATCCATTCCTGTTCCATTCTGTTGTTCCCTTGTTTAAGAAAGGAAGTAGGGATAATCCAGGAAATTATAGGCGGGTGAGTCTGACGTCTGTGGTGGGGAAGCTTTTGGAGAAGATACTGAAGGACAGGATATATGCACATTTAGAAAAAAATGGATTAGTTAGTGACAGGCAGCATGGTTTTATACGGGGAAGGTCATGTCTCACCATCATGACTGAGTTTTTTGAAGAGGTGACGAAGATAATTGATGAGGGAAGGGCTGTGGATGTAGTTTATTTGGACTTTAGTAAAGCATTTGACAAGGTCCCACTTGGCAGACTGGTGCAAAAACTAAAATCACATGGGATTCAGGATGGGCTGGCTAGATGGATACAGAACTGGCTTGGTTATAGAAGGTTATAGGCACTGCCAGAGGAGGTGGTGGAAGCAGGCATATTAGCAACATGAGCAACGTCCAGTGAGCTTGCTCAAGCCAGTGGGACTGCAGCCTGAAATTCAGAGGGATCAGGGCGTGCAGGTCCACAGTTCCCTGTAAGTGGCAACACAGGTGGCCAAGGTGATTGCAAAGGCAAAGAACAGTACAGCAGAGGAACAGGCCCTTCAGCCTTCCAAGCCTGTGTCGATCATGTTGTCCTATCTAGACCAACTGCCTGTATCCCTCTATTCCTGCCTGTTCATGTATCTATCCAGACAAGAGTAAGAAAACAAGAAGGCATATGGCATTGAATACAAGAGTTGGCAAATCATTTTGCCGCTATATAAAACCTTGGTTAGGCCATATTTGGAGTATTGCGTGCAGTTCTGGTCACCACACTACCAGAAGGCTGTGGAAGCTTTGGAGAGAGTGCAAAGAAGGTTCACCAGGATGTTGCCTGGTCTCGAGGGTGTTGGCTATGAGGAGAGGTTGAATAAACTAGGATTGTTTTCACTGGAAAGACAGAGGCTGAGGGGAGCCCTGATAGAGGTCTACAAAATTATGAGAGGCACAGACAGGGTGGATAGTCAGAGGCTTTTTCACAAGGCTGAAAGTGTCAATTGCAAGGGGCACAGTTCAAGTTGGGAGGAGGAAGGTATAAGGGAGATGTGCGAGTGAAGTTTTTTATGCAGAGAGTGGTGGGTGCCTGGAACGCACTGCCAGAGGAGGTGGTGGAAGCAGGCACATTAGCAACATGAGCAACGTCCAGTGAGCTTGCTCAAGCCAGTGGGACTGCAGCCTGAAATTCAGCCAGAGTGAGAGTATCGGGAATTTGGAGTGGGTAAGTATTGGTGAGTGTTTCTCTTTTTTTCTCTTTAAATTCAGTAGTTTGGTTTAAAGATGAATAAGCAACTGACCCAGTTAGCTAAGTGGCAGTTATCTGTCAATCAACTGAAGCCTGATTAGGGCCTCACTAGGTATGAACACTGAGGAATTTTAAACTGATGTGTGAGTCATCCCAGCTCACCCCAGCTGTATATAAGGCAATGGTTTTAGCAAGCACACGACCAATGAGCCTGCGCACACCAGTGTGAGAGAGACTGCAGCCGGAGGGAGATTCAGCCAGAGTGAGGGTATTGGGAATTCGGTGCTCAGTGGGAATTCGGTGCTGAGGGAAAGAAGTTGCTGATCTTCGGGAGGAGGTGAGAGGCAGACCTGCGAGGGAGAGTCGAGGGTAAGTTAGAGATAGCAAGAAATCAAACTGTGACATCACAGCCAGCAGGTAAGTACATAGAACATTACAGCGCAGTACAGGCCCTTCGGCCCTCGATGTTGCGCCGACCAGTGAAACCAATCTAAAGCCCATCTAACCTACACTACAGGTTAGAAACAGGAAAGGAGGGGTCACCCTGTTGGGAGTTTTTTATAGACCTCCGAAAAGTTCCAGAGATGTAGAGGAAAAGATTGCAAAGATGATTCTGGATAGGAGCGAAAGTAACAGGGTAGTTGTACTTGGGGACCTTAACTTTACAAATATTGGCTGGAAAAGCTATAGTTCGAGTACTTTAGAGGGGTCGGTTTTTGTCCAATGTGTGCAGGAAGGCTTCCTGACGCAGTATGTAGATAGACCAACAAGAGGCGAGGCCACATTGGATTTGGTACTGGGTAATGAACCAGGCCAGGTGTTAGATTTGGAGGTAAGTGAGCACTTTGGTGACAGTGACCACAATTCGATTACGTTTACCTTAGCAATGGAAAAGGATAGGTATATACCAAAGGGCAAGAGTTATAGCTGGGGGAAAGGAAATTATGATGCGATTAGGCGAGATTTAGCTGGCATAGGTTGGGGAAGGAAGCTGCAGGGGATGGGCACAATTGTAATGTGGAACTTAAGGAACAGCTACTACGCGTCCTTGATAAATATGTACCTGTCAGGCAGGGAGGAAGCAGACGTGTGAGGGAACCGTGGTTTACTGAGGAGGTTGAATCTCTTGTGAAGAGGAAGAAGGAGACTTATGTGAAGATGAGACATGAAGGCTCAGTTAGGGCACTGGAGAGTTACAAGTTAGCCAGGAAGGACCTTAAAGAAAGAGTTAAGAAGAGCCAGGAGGGGACATGAGAAGTATTTGGCAGGTAGGATCAAGGAAAACCCTAAAGCTTTCTATAGGTATGTCAGGAGTAAAAGAATGACGAGGGTAAGATGAGGGCCAGTCAAGGACAGTAGTGGGAAGTTGTGCGTGGAGTCTGAAGAGATAGGGGAGGCACTAAATGAATATTTTTCGTCTGTATTCACACTGGAGAGGGACAGTGTTGTCGAGGGGAGTACTGAGATGCAGGCTGTTGGACTGGATGGGATTGATGTTCATAAGGAGGAGGTGTTGGCAATTCTGGAAAGGGTAAAAATAGATAAGTCCCCTGGGCCAGATGGGATTTATCCTAGGATTCTCGAGGCTAGAGAGGAGATTGCAGAGCCTTTGATTTGATCTTTGTGTCGTCATTGTCTACAGGAACTGTGCCAGAAGACTGGAGGTTAGCAAATGTTGTCCCCTTGTTCAAGAAGGGGAGTAGGGCCAACTCTGGTAATTATAGACCGGTGAGTCTTACTTCTGTTGTGGGCAAAGTATTGGAAAGGATTATAAGAGATAGGATTTATAATCACCTAGAAAGGAATAATTTGATTAGGGATAGTCAGTACGGTTTTGTGAAGGGTAGGTCGTACCTCACAAACCTTATTGAGTTCTTTGAGGAGGTGACCAAAGAGGTGGATGAGGGTAAAGCGGTTGAAGTGGTGTATGTGGATTTCAGCAAAGCGTTTGATAAGGTTCCCCATGGTAAGCTATTGCAAAAAATACGGACACATGGGATTGAGGGTGATTTAGTGGTTTGGATCAGGAATTGGCTAGCTGTAAGAAAACAGAGGGTGGTGGTTGATGGGAAATATTCATCCTGGAGTTCAGTTACTAGTGGTGTACCGCAAGGATCTGTTTTGGGGCCACTGCTTTTTGTCATTTTTATTAATGACCTGGATGAGGGCGTGGAAGGATGGATTAGTAAATTTGCGGATTACACTAAAGTCGGTGGAGTTGTAGACAGTGCGGAGGGAAGTGGCAGGTTACAGAGGGACATAGATAAGCTGCAGTGGTGGGCTGAGAGGTGGCAAATAGAGTTGAATGCGGAAAAGTGTGAGGTTATTCACTTTGGAAGAAGTAACAGGAATACAGAGTACTGGGCTAATGGTAAGATACTTGGTAGTGTGGATGAACAGAGGAATCTGGGTGTCCATGTGCATAGATCCCTGAAAGTTGGCGCCCAGGTTGATAAGGTTGTTAAGAAGGCGTACGGTGTGTTAGCTTTTATTGGTAGAGGGATTGAGTTTCGGAGCCAGGAGGTCATGCTGCAACCGTACAAAACTCTGGTGGGCCGCCTTTGGAGTATTGCGTACAGTTCTGGTCGCCGCATTATAGGAAAGATGTGGAAGTGTTGGAAAGGGTGCAGAGGAGATTTACCAGGATGTTGCCTGGTATGGTGGGAAAATCGTATGAGGAAAGGCTGAGGGGCTTGAGGTTGTTTTCGTTAGAGAGAAGAAGGTTAAGAGGTGACTTAATAGAGGCATGCAAGATGATCAGAGGATTAGATAGGGTGGATAGTGAGAGCCTTTTTCCTCGGATGGTGATGGCTAGCACGAGGGGACATAGCTTTAAATTGAGGGGTGAGAGATATAGGATATGACCATTTAAATGCCCTTAATGTTGGCGAGTCCACTACTGCTGCAGGCAGGGCATTCCATGCCCTTACTACTCTCTGAGTGAAGAGCCTACCTCTGACATCTGTCCGATACAGATCGCCGGGACTGGTTGGGATGTACCCCAGGTTACTGTGGGAGGCGAGGGAAGAGATTGCTGAGCCTCTGGTGATGATCTTTGCGTCATCAGTGGAGACGGGAGAGGTTCCGGAGGATTGGAGGATTGCGGATGTGGTTCCGTTTTTCAAGAAAGGGAGAAGAGATAGCCCAGGAAATTATAGACCAGTGAGTCTAACTTCAGTGGTTGGTAAGTTGATGGAGAAGATCCTGAGAGGCAGGATTTATGAACATCTGGAGAGGAATAGTATGATCAGAAATAGCCAGCACTGCTTTGTCCAAAGCAGATCATGCCTTACGAGCCTAATTGAATTTTTTGAAGATGTAACTGGACACATAGATGAGGGAAGAGCAGTAGATGTAGTTTATCTGGATTTCAGCAAGGCGTTTGATAAGGTGCCCCATGCAAGGCTCATTGAGAAAATGAAGGGGCATGGGATACAAGGGGACATTGCTTTGTAGATTCAGAACTGGCTTGCTCACAGAAGGTAAAGAGTGGTTGTAGATGGGTCTTTTTCAGCATGGAGGTCAGTCACCAGTGGAGTGCCCCAGGGATCTGTTCTGGGACCCTTGCTCTTTGTGATTTTTATAAATGACCTGGATGAGGAAGTGGAAGGATTGGTTGGCAGGTTTGCTGATGACACAAAGGTTGGTGGGGTTGTGGATAGTGTAGAGGGATGTCAGCAGTTGCACCGAGACATAGATAAGCTGCAAGACCGGGCGGAGAAGTGGCAGATGGACTTCAACCCAGATAAGTGTGTGGTGGTTCATTTTGGCAGGTCGAATAGGATGAAAGAATATAATATTAAGGGTAAGACGCTAGGCAGTGTGGAAGATCAAATGGATCTTGGGGTCCGGGTTCATTGGACGCTCAAAGCAGCATCATAAGTGGAGGCTGTGGTTAAGAAGGCGTATGGAATACTGGCCTTCATCAATAGAGGAATTGAGTTTCGAAATCGGGAGATAATGCTGCAGCTGTATAGGACCCTGGTCAGACCCCACCTGGAGTACTGTGCCCAGTTCTGGTCGCCTCATTACAGAAAGGATGTGGAAGCCATAGAAAGGATGCAGAGGAGATTTACAAGGATGTTGCCTGGATTAGGTGGCATGCCTTATGAGGATAGGTTGAGAGAGCCACGCCTTTTCTCCTTGGAGAAGCGAAGGATGAGAGGTGACCTGATAGAGGTGGATAAGATGTTGAGGGGTATTGATAGAGTGGATTCTCAGAGGCTTTTACCCAGGGCTGAAATGGTTGCCACAAGAGGACACAGGTTTAGGGTGCTGGGGAGTAGGTACAGAGGAGATGTTAGGGGTAAGTTTTTCACTCAGAGGGTGGTGGGTGTGTGGAATCGGCTGCTGGTAGTGGTGGTGGAGGCGGATTCGATAGGGTCTTTTAAGAGATTTTTGGATAAGTTCATGGAAGTTAGTAAGATAGAGGGTTATAGGTAAGCCTAGTAGGTAGGGACATATTCGGCGCAACTTGTGGGCCGAAGGGCCTGTTTGTGCTGTAGTTTTTCTATGTTCTATATCTATCACCCCTCAATTTAAAGCTATGTCCACTCGTGCTAGCTATCACCATCCGAGGAAAAAGGCTCTCACTATCCACCCTATCTAATCCTCTGATCATCTTGTATGCCTCTATTAAGTCACCTCTTAACCTTCTCTCTAACGAAAACAACCTCAAGTCCCTCAGCCTTTCCTCATAAGACCTTCCCACCATACCAGGCGACATCCTGGTAAATCTTCTCTGCACCCTTTCCAACGCTTCCACATCCTTCCTATAATGCGGTGACCAGAACTGTACGCAATACTCCAAGTGCGGCCGCACCAAAGTTTTGTACAGCTGCAACACGACCTCCTGGCTCCGAAACTCAATCCCTCTACCAATAAAAGCTAACACTCCGTACGCCTTCTTAACAACCCTATCAACCTGGGCGCCAACTTTCAGGGATCTATGCACATGGACACCAAGATCCCTCTGTTCATCCACACTACCAAGTATCTTACCATTAGCCCAGTACTCTGTAATCCTGTTACTCCTGCCAAAGTGAATCACCTCACACTTTTCCGCATTGAACTCCATTTGCCACCTCTCAGCCCAGCACTGCAGCTTATCTATGTCCCTCTGAAACCTGCAACAACCTTCCGCACTGTCCACAACTCCACCGACTTTAGTGTCATCCGCAAATTTACTAACCCTTCCTTCTGCGCCCTCATCCAGGTCATTTATAAAAATGACAAAAAGCAGTGGCCCCAAAACAGATCCTTGCGGTACACCACTAGTAACTGAACTCCAGGATGAACATTTCCCATCAACCACCACCCTCTGTCTTCTTACAGCTAGCCAATTCCTGATCCAAACCACTAAATCACCCTCAATTCCATGCCTCCGTATCTTCTGCAATAGCTTACCATGGGGAACCTTATCAAACGCTTTGCTGAAATCCATATACACCACATCAACTGCTTTACCCTCATCCACCTCTTTGGTCACCTTCTCAAAGAACTCAATAAGGTTTGTGAAGCACGACCTACCCTTCACAAAACCGTGTTGACTATCCCTAATCAAATTATTCCTTTCTAGAACATAGAACATAGAACATTACAGCGCAGAACAGGCCCTTCGGCCCACGATGTTGCACCGACCAGTTAAAAAAAAAACTGTGACCCTCCAACCTAAACCAATTTCTTTTCGTCCATGAACCTATCTACGGATCTCTTAAACGCCCCCAAACTAGGCGCATTTACTACTGATGCTGGCAGGGCATTCCAATCCCTCACCACCCTCTGGGTAAAGAACCTACCCCTGACATCGGTTCTATAACTACCCCCCCTCAATTTAAAGCCATGCCCCCTCGTGCTGGATTTCTCCATCAGAGGAAAAAGGCTATCACTATCCACCCTATCTAAACCTCTAATCATCTTATATGTTTCAATAAGATCCCCTCTTAGCCGCCGCCTTTCCAGCGAAAACAATCCCAAATCCCTCAGCCTCTCCTCATAGGATCTCCCCTCCATACCAGGCAACATCCTGGTAAACCTCCTCTGCACCCTCTCCAAAGCCTCCACATCCTTCCTGTAATGTGGGGACCAGAACTGCACACAGTACTCCAAGTGCGGCCGCACCAGAGTTGTGTACAGTTGCAACATAACGCTACGACTCCTAAATTCAATCCCCCTACCAATAAACGCCAAGACACCATATGCCTTCTTAACAACCTTATCTACTTGATTCCCAACTTTCAGGGATCTATGCACACATACACCTAGATCCCTCTGCTCCTCCACACTATTCAAAGTCCTCCCGTTAGCCCTATACTCAACACATCTGTTATTCCTACCAAAGTGAATTACCTCACACTTCTCCGCATTAAACTCCATCCGCCACCTCTCGGCCCAACTTTGCAACCTGTCTAAGTCTTCCTGCAAACTACGACACCCTTCCTCACTGTCTACCACACCACCGACTTTGGTGTCATCAGCAAATTTGCTAATCCACCCAACTATACCCTCATCCAGATCATTAATAAATATTACAAACAGCAGTGGCCCCAAAACAGATCCCTGAGGTACACCACTTGTAACCGCACTCCATGATGAATATTTACTATCAACCACCACCCTCTGTTTCCTATCCGCTAGCCAATTCCTGATCCAATTTCCTAGATCACCCCCAATCCCATACATCTGCATTTTCTGCAGAAGCCTACCATGGTGAACCTTATCAAACGCCTTACTAAAATCCATATATACCACGTCCACTGCCTTGCCCCCATCCACCTCCTTGGTCACTTTCTCAAAAAACTCAATAAGGTTAGTAAGGCACGACCTACCTGCCACAAAACCATGCTGACTATCACCTATCAATTCATTACTCTCCAAATAACTATAAATCCTATCCCTTATAATTTTTTCCAACATCTTGCCGACAACAGAAGTGAGACTCACCGGTCTATAATTCCCGGGGAAGTCTCTGTTCCCCTTCTTAAACAATGGGACAACATTCGCTAACCTCCAATCTTCTGGTACTATACCAGAGGCCAACGACGACCTGAAGATCAGAGCCAGAGGCTCTGCAATCACTTCTCTTGCCTCCCAGAGAATCCTTGGATAAATCCCATCCGGACCAGGGGATTTATCTATTTTCAGACCCTCCAGAATATCCTGCACATCCTCCTTATCAACTGTAATACTGTCTATTCTACTCCCTTGCAACCCAGTGTCCTCCTCAGCTATATTCATGTCCCCTTGCGTGAACACCGAAGAGAAATATTGGTTCAATGCTTCACCAATCTCCTCCGGTTCCACACATAACTTCCCTCTGCCATCTATAACTGGCCCTAAACTTGCCCTAACCAACCTTCTGTTCTTGACATACCTATAGAACGCCTTAGGATTCTCTTTAACCCTATCCGCCAAAGTCTTCTCATGTCCCCTTTTAGCCCTTCTAAGCTCGCTCTTCAACTCCCTCTTAGCCAATCTAAAGCTTTCTAGTGCACTACCCGAGTGCTCACGTCTCATCCGAACATAAGCCTCCTTTTTCTTTTTAACCAACAAAGAAACTTTTTTGGTGCACCACGGTTCCCTAGCCCTACCAATTCCTCCTTGCCTGACAGGGACATACCTATCACAGACTCGCAGTAGCTGCTCCTTGAAAAAACTCCACATGTCGGACGTTCCCAGTCCCTGTAATCTCCTAGTCCAACCTATGTTTCCTAATTCTCTCCTAATAGCCTCATAATTACCCTTCCCCCAGCTAAAACCACTGGCCCGAGGTTCATGCCTATCCCTTTCCATCACTAAGGTGAACGTAACCGAATTGTGGTCACTATCACCAAAATGCACACCAACTTCCAAGTCTAGCACCTGGTCTGGCTCATTTCCCAGCACCAGATCCAATATAGCCTCACCTCTAGTTGGCCTGTCTACATACTGAGTCAAAAAACCTTCCTGCACGCTTTGAACAAAAACTGACCCCTCTAACGAGCTAGAGCTATAACAATTCCAGTCAATATTAGTCAAGTTAAAATCCCCCATAACAATTGCCCTATTACTTTCACTCCTAAGCAGGATTGACTCCGCAATCCTTTCCTCAACCTCTCTAGAACTTTTAGGAGGTCTATAAAAGACTCCCAACAGGGTGACCTCTCCTCTCCTATTTCTAATCTCCGCCCATACTACCTCAACAGATAAGTCCTCATCAAACCTCCTCTCTGACACTGTGATACAATCTCTGACCAATAATGCTACCCCTCCCCCTCTTCTACCTCCTTCCCTACTTCGACTAAAACATTTGAACCCCGGGACCTGCAGCATCCATTCCTGCCCCTGCTCTATCCATGTCTCTGAAATAGCCACAACATCGAAGTCCCAGGTACTGATCCACGCTGCAAGTTCACCCACTTTATTGCGAATACTCCTGGCATTGAAGTATACACATTTCAAACCCTGCTCCACCCCACCTCTGCAATGCCGTGCATTGCAGTCCCCATCCATGCATCCCTCACTTTCAGCCCCACTACTCAGGATCCCTCCCCCCCCCCGAATCAGTTTAAACCTCCTTGCATGGCCTTAGCAAATTTACCCCCCAGGATATTGGTCCCCTTCTGATTAAGGTGTAGACCATCCTTCTCATAGAGGTCACACCTTCCCCAGTACGAGCCCCAATTGCTTAAGTACCTGAACCCCTCCCTCCTGCACCATCCCCTCAGCCATGAATTCAAACCTTCCCTCTCCCTATTCCTCTCTAAACTATCCCGTGGTACAGGCAAGAGTCCAGAGATAACCACTCTGTCAGTCTTGGCCTTTAGTTTCCACCCCAACTCCATAAATCCCTGCCTAATATCCCCTTCCCCTATCCTCCCTATGTCGTGTGTCCCCACATGTACAATAACTTGTGGTTTATCTCCCTCCCCCCTAAGAGTCCTGAATACCCTGTCAGACACATCCCGGACCCCAGCCCCTGGTAGGCAACACACCAACCCTGAGTCCCTACCTTTAGTTCCGACCCTCCTATCTGTCCCCTTAATTGTGGAGTCCCCAATCACAAGGCCCAGTCTTTTACAGCCCCTAACCACCTGAGCTTTCTCACTCGGCTCACCCCCAGAGATCTGCTCTCTATGCTCAGTTGATTCCTAATTTCATTTCTGGATGATTATAAATCCTGTCTCTTATAATCCTTTCCAAAACTTTGCCCACAACAGAAGTAAGGCTCACCGATCTACAATTACCAGGGTTGTCTCTACTCCCCTACTTGAACAAGGGGACAACATTTGCTATCCTCCAGTCTTCTGCCACTATTCCTGTAGACAATGACGACATAAAAATCAAAGCCAAAGGCTCTGCAATCTCCTCCCTCGCCTCCCAGAGAATCCTAGGATAAATCCCATCCGGCCCAGGGGACTTATCTATTTTCACACTTTCCAGAATTGCTAACATCCACCTTATGAACTTCAATCCCGTCTAGTCCAATAGCCTGTATCTCAGTATTCTCCTCGACAACATTGTCTTTTTCCTGCGTGAATACTGATGATAAATATTCATTTAGCGCCTCTCCTATCTCTTCAGGCTCCACGCACAACTTCCCACTACTGTACTGGACTGGCCCTAATCTTACCCTCGTCATTCTTTTATTCCTGATATACCTATAGAAGGCTTTAGGGTTTTCCTTGATCCTACCTGCCAAAGACTTCTCATGTCCCCTCCTAGCTCTTCTTAACTCTCTCTTTAGGTCCTTCTTGGCTAACTTGTAACTCTCAAGCGCCCTAACTGAGCCTTCACGTCTCATCTTTACATAAGTCTCCTTCTTCCTCTTCAGAAGAGATTCAACTTCTTTAGTAAACCACGGTTCCCTCACATGTCTGCTTCCTCCCTGCCTGACAGGTACATACTTATCAAGGACACGCAGTAGCTGTTCCTTGAACAAGTTCCACATTTCAATTGTGCCCATCCCCTTCAATTCCCTTCCCCACCCTATGCATCCTAAATCTCACCTAATCGCATCATACTTTCCTTTCCCCCAGCTATAACTCTTGCCCTTCGGTATGTACCTATTCCTTTCTATCGCTAAAGTAAACGTAACCGAATTGTGGTCACTATCACCAAAGTGCTCCCCTACCTCCAAATCTAACACCTGGTCTAGTTCATTACCGAGTACCAAATCTAATGTGGCCTCACCTCTTGTTGGCCTATCTGCATAATGTGTCAGGAAACCCTCCTGCACACATTGGACAAAAACTGACCCATCTAAAGTACTCGAACTATAGCTTTTCCAGTCAATATTTGCAACGTTAAAGTCCCCTATAACAACTACCCTGTTACTTTCGCTTCTATCCAGAATCATCTTTGCAATCCTTTCCTCTACATCTCTGGAACTTTTCGGATGCCTATAGAAAACTCCCAACAGGGTGACCTCTCCTTTCCTGTTTCTAACCTCTGCCCAAACTACCTCAGCAGACGAGTCCTCATCAAACGTCCTTTCTGCCACCGTAATACTATCCTTGATTAACAATGCCACACCTCCACCTCTTTTACCACCTTCCCTGCTCTTACTGAAACATCTAAACCCCGGAACCTGCAACAACCATTCCTATCCCTGCTCTATCCATGTCTCCGAGATGGCCACAAAATCGAAGTCCCAGGTACCAACCCATGCTCCAAGTTCACCCACCTTAAAAAGTCTGATGGCCTCAGGGAAGAAGCTGTTGTTGAGTCGGTTGGTACATGACCTAATACTATTATCTTTTCCCGACGGAAGGTGAAAGAGAGAACGTCCGGGGTTCATGGTGTCCTTAATTATGCTGGCTGCTTTGCCGAGGCACTGGGAAGTGTAGACAGAGTCAATGGATGGGAGGCTGGTTTGAGTGATGGGTTCGGCTACATTCACGATCCTTTGTAGTTTTTTGCGGTCTTGAACAGAGCAGGAGCCATACCAAGCTGTGATACAACCAGAAAGAATGCTTTCTATGGTGCATCTGTAAACGTTAGTGAGTGTCGTAGCAGACATGCCAAATTTCCTTAGCCTCCTGAGAAAGTAGAGGCATTGGTGGGCTTTCTTAACGATAGTGTCAGCATGGGGGGACCTGGACAGATTGTTGGAGATCTGGACACCTAAAAACTTAAAGCTCTTAAGTATACACTCAAACACCATAACTTCAGACCTTCAGACGCGCTGAGCAGAACAGCAAAGCTCCATGCAGTCATAGAGGTTTACAGCATGGAAATAGGCCCTTCGGCCCAACTTGTCCATGCCACCCTTGTTTTTTAAACCTCTAAGCTAGTCCCAATTGCCCGCATTTGGCCCGTATCCCTCTATACCCATCTTACCCATGTAACTATCTAAATGCTTTTTAAAAGACAAAATTGTACCCGCCTCTACTACTACCACTGGTAGCTTGTTCCAGACACTCACCATCCTCTGTGTGAAGAAATTGCCCCTCTGGACACTTTTGTATCTCTCCCTTCTCACCTTAAACCTATGTCCTCTAGTTTTAGACTCCCCTACCTTTGGGAAAAGATATTGACTATCTAGCTGATCTGTGCCCCTCATTATTTTATAGACCTCTATAAGATCACCCCTCAGCCTCCTACGCTTCAGAGAAAAAAGGCCCAGTCTATCCAGCCTCTCCTTATAACTCAAACCATCAAGTCCCGGTAGCATCCTAGTAAATCTTTTCTGCACTCTTTCTAGTTTAATAATATCCTTTCGATAATAGGGTGACCAGAACTGCACACAGTATTCCAAGTGTGGCCGTACCAATGTCTTGTACGACTTCAACAAGGCGTTCCAACTCCTGTATTCAATGTTCTGACCGATGAAACCAAGCATGCCGAATGCCTTCTTCACCACTCTGTCCACCTTTGCCAGAGTAAGGTGTCACCAACCATCAGCCTTCTTCACTTAAAGTCTGCTCCCCACAGCCCTTTTCCTTTTTGGAACTTGTTTGTCTACTCCTTTTTCCTAAATGAGACCTGATACTGTCCCATCACTGGCCCCTACCTGGGACTTTGATATGACACCCTTCTCCTGTCCCTTCTCCACTTTTTGGGATCTCTCCCCATCCCTGCCTGGGACACTAGTCTTTCATGGCAGTCCACTCCCAGTCACTTGACCCAGTTGCGTGTTTTTTCCTTTCTATTTTTATGCACAGGATCTTTGGGCTGCCCTGGGCCCAGAGAACCTAAAGGTACAAATCTCTGAATTGCACATGTGCAGCCTCCTCCTGGTCTGCACATGTGCAAGAAGTCCAATGTTTGTTGGGACTTGGAGTTTCTGACTTGCACGCTCATCTGAGGCAAGTTTGGATTTCATAACAAGCCCCACTAGTGTTTAGCTTGGTCTTTCCTTTTAGCAGAATACAATTCTCCCTGCACTTTGTTGAATGTGTTCTAAATGTTTCCCATTGTTGTTTGACATCATTGTTTGTGTAGCCAGTATTGTTGCCCATTTTATTTCCTCCTGCTCCATTCTTAGCTCTTCAAAATCAGCTCTTATCTGATCCATTCACTTATATTTCATGATTTTTATGTCCTTCTTATCATAATCTTAAAGTTTATTATAAAAGATTTCCTAGCCACTCATCTATTTTTTAAAAATCTGATTTTCTATTCTTCCTATTAAAATGGAAAAAATAGACACTTCCACATCTGGACTGCATCTGCCTACTCTCTATTTTCTGTCCATTAACCAATTCTTAATCCATGCCAAAATTTTACTCCAATCCCATAATCTCTAATCTGATGTGAAAGCCTTTCTCTCCACTATTTACAATCAGGCTGAATTAAAACATGCTGCTCTGCTCAGCCCAATATTTTTATTTTCTCATTTTTACTGTATTTTTCTTCTGAGTATATATGCATTTAGTTTGAATTTGCCCTGTCTCCTGTTTATAGGTTGGCAGTCTCACTCCAGCAAAGGACTTCCAGACTCTGGTCCATCAGAAAAACTCCAACTTCAGAGAGGGTGAGCAACATCCAATTTATGAAACTGTTTAGAACAATATTGCCATTCTTTCATTGTCGCTGGGTCAGAATTCTGGAGCTACCTTCCGAACATCTGTGTGGATGCAACAATGTGGCTCACCATCACCTTCTAAAGGGTAATTAGGGATGGGCAATAAAGGCTGGCCTAGCTAGCAATGCCCCATTCTGTGAAGAATGAAAAAACAGTCTAGAGGTGTGAGGAGTGGGCAGGTGAGGATTACTTCTAGGGGTTGGATGATTGAGTGTAAATTTTGGGAGATTGTCCAATATTAATATAGGCATGAGGAACCTTATCGAAGGCTTTGCTAAAGTCCATGTATACAACATCCACTGCCCTGCTCTGGTCAATTTTTCTTGTCACTTCCTCAAAGAACTCATCCCCTTCACAAAACCATGCTGCTATTCAATAATCAGCCTATTCTCTTTCAGATGTGAGTCCATCCTGTCCGTAAGAATCTTCTCCATAATAGGCACCGACGATGTAGGTAAAAAAACAGGATGAGGTCCGACAAGCTGAATTTAGGGAGTTGGGAGTTAAACTGAAAAGTAGGACCTCAAAGGTAGTAATCTCAGGATTGCCACATGCTAGTCAGATTAGGAATGTCAGTATAGCTAAGATGAATATGTGGCTTGAGGGATCGTGAAAGAGGGAGGGATTCAAATCCCTGAGACATTGTAGGAGACTTTGGGGTGATCTTATGGAGGTCTATAAAATAATGAGGGGCATAAACCAGTTAGGTACTCAACATTTTTTCCCAAAGTTCGGGGACTCTAAAACTAGAGGGCATAGGGTTTAAGGTGAGAGGGGGAGATACAAAAGCATCCAGAGGAACAGTTTTTCAGATAGAGGGTGGTGAGTGTCTGGAGCAAGCTGCCAGAGAACAAAGAACATTACAGCACAGGAACAGGCCCTTTGGCCCTCCAAGCCTGCACCGACCATGCTGCCCGACTTAACTAAAAGCCCTTACCCTTCCAGGGACTATATCCCTCTATTCCCATCCTATTCATGTATTTGTCAAGACACCCCTTAAAAGTCACTATCGTATCTGCTTCCACTACCTCCCCCGGCAGCGTGTTCCAGGCAGCCACCACCCTCTGTGTAAAACATCTGCCTCGTATATCTCCTTTAAACCTTGCCCCTCGCACCTTATACCTGTGGCCTTTAGTAATTGACTCTTCCACCCTGGGAAAAAGCTTCTGACTATCCACTCTGTCCATGCCTCTCGATTTCTTGTAGACTTCTATCAGGTCTCCCCTCAACCTCCGTCGTTCCAGTGAGAACAAACCAAGTTTCTCCAACCTCCCCTCAGCTTAAATCCTCCATACTAGGCAACATCCTGGTAAATCTTTTCTGTACCCTCTCCAAAGCCTCCACATCCTTCTGGTAGTGGGGCGATCAGAATTGAACACTATATTCCAAGTGCGGCCTAACTGAGATTCTATAAAGCTGCTACATGACTTGCCAATTTTTAAACTCAATGCCGATGAAGGCAAGCATGCCGTATGCCTTCTTGACTATCTTCTCCACCTGCGTTGCCACTTTCAGTGACCTGTGTACTTGTACACCCAGATCCCTTTGCCTATCAATACTGTTAAGGGTTCTGCCATTTACTGTATATTTCCTATCTGTATTAGACCTTCCAAAATGCATTAATTCACATTTGTGCAGAGGTAGTAGTAGAGGCGGGTACAATTTTGTTTTTTTAAAAAGCTTTTAGACAGTTACGTGAGTAAGATGGGTATAGAAGGATATAGGCAAAACGTGGGCAATTGGCACTACTTTAGTAGTTAAAAGAAAAGGCGGCATGGACCGAAGCGCCTGTCTCCATGCTGTAAGCCTCTATGACACGATGGGAACCGGTTCTGGGGGAGGTGGGACCAGTACAAATCGGATGGTCTGCACCTGGGCAGAACAAAGAACAGTACAGCACAGGAAAAGGCCCTTCGGCCCTCCAAGCCCGTGCCGCTCCCTGGTCCAAACTAGACCATTTTTCTGTATCCCTCCATTCCCACTCTGTTCATATGGCTATCTAGATAAGTCTTAAACGTTCCCAGTGTGTCCGCCTCCACCACCTTGCCTGGCAGCACATTCCAGGCCCCCACCACTCTCTGTGTAAAATATGTCATTCTGATATCTGTGTTAAACCTCGCCCCCCCTTCACCTTGAACCTATGACCCCTCGTGAATGTCACCACCGACCTGGGGAAAAGCTTCCCACCGTTCACCCTATCTATGCCTTTCATAATTTTATACACCTCTATTAAGTCTCCCCTCATCCTCCGTCTTTCCAGGGAGAACAACCCGAGTTTACCCAATCTCTTCTCATAACTAAGCCCCTCTATACCAGTCAACATCCTGGTAAACCTCCTCTGAACTCTCTCCAAAGCCTCCACGTCCTTCTGGTAGTGTGGCGACCAGAACTGGACGCAATATTCCAAATGCTCCTGGAGAACTGGAGCCAATGTCCTGGAAGAGTGTTTGCCAGTGCTGTTGGGGAAGGTTGAAACTAGTGTGGCGGGGGGGGGTGGGAACTGATGCAGGAAGCAAGGTTTGATTTGATTTATTATTGTCACACGTATAAGTATACAGTGAAAAGTATTGTTTCTTGCGCGCTATACAGACAAAGCATACCATTCATAGAGAAGGAAAGGAAAGAATGCAAAATGTAGTGTTACAGTCAGAGCTAGGGTGTAGAGAAAGATCAACTTAATGCAAGGTAGGTCCATTCAAAAGTCTGATGGCAGCAGGGAAGAAGCTGTTCTTGAGTCGGTTGGTACGTGACCTCTGACTTTTCTATCTTTTTCCCGACGGAAGAAGATGGAAGAGAGAATGTCCGGGGTGAATGGGGTCCTTGATTATGCTGGCTGCTTTGCCGAGGCAGTGGGAAGTGTAGACAGAGTCAATGGATGGGAGGCTGGTTTGTGTGATGGATTGGGCTACATTCATGACCCTTTGTAGTTTCTTGCGGTCTTGGGCAGAACAGGAGCCATACCAAGCTGTGATACAACCAGAAAGAATGCCTTCTATGGTGCATCTGTAAAAGTTGGTGAGATTTGCAGCGGACATGCCAAGTTTCCTTAGTCTTGTGAGAAAGTAGAGACATTAGTGGGCTTTCTTAACTATAGCATTCGCATTGAGGGACCAGGACAGGTTGTTGTTGATCTGGACATCAAGAAACTTGATGCTTTCGATCATTTCTACTTCATCCCCGTTTATATAGACGGGGCATGCCCTCCACTACGCTTCCTGAAGTAGATGACTATCGCCTCCATTTTGTCAACATTGAGGGAGAAATTATTGTCACCGTATCAGTTCACCAGATTCTCTATCTCATTCCTGTACTCTGTCTCGTCATTGTTTGAGATCTGACCCACTACAGTGGTGTCATCAGCAAACTTGAAAATCGAATTGGAGGGGAATTTGCCCACACAGTCATAGGTGTATAAGGAGTATAGTAAGGGGCCTTGTGGGGCACCGGTACTGAGGATGATCGTGGAAGAGTGTTCATAGAATCATAGAAACACTATAGTGCAGAAAGAGGCCTTTTGGCCCATCAAGTCTGCACCGACCACAATCCCACCCAGGCCCAACCCCCATATCCCCACATATTTACCTGCTCATCCCTCTTACCCACGCATCTCAGGACACTAAGGGGCAATTTTAGCATGGCCAATCAACCTAACCCACACATCTTTGGACTGTGGGAGGAAACCGGAGCACCCGGAGGAAACCCACGCAGACACGGGGAGAACGTGCAAACTCCACACTGAGTGTTGTTGCCTATCCTTACTGTTGTGATCTGTGGGTTCGGAAGTTCAGAACCCAGTCGCAAAGGGAGGAGTCGAGCCCCAGGCCACGGAGTTTGGAGATTAATTTTGTACGCATGATGTTGTTGAAGACTGAGATGTCGTCAATAAATAGGAGTCAACTTGGAGTAAATAGGTGAGGACAGAAACAAAAAGACAGGAAGGGGGAAAGTGGAAGGCAGAGAAACTAAAGACAAAAATCAAAAAGGGCCACAGTACAAAGTATAGAGACTGTGGAGAACTCAGTGAATGGGTCCAGTAAGGCTGAGAGAAATAAAACACAAGGAAAGTGTACAAAACATAACAGGACAGATGGTCTGAGGTGTGTTTGCTTTAACGCAAGGAGCATGACAGGTAAGGCAGATGAACTTAAAGCTTGGACTACTAAATGGAACTATGATGTTGTGGCAATTACAGAGACTTGGATGAAAGTAGGCCGCATTTGGAGTATTGTGTGCAATTCTGGTCGCCACACCACCGGAAGGATAGAAACATAGAAAAACTACAGCACAAAACAGGCCCTTCGGCCCCACAAGTTGTGCCGAACATATCCCTACTTTTTAGGCCTACCTATAACCCTCCATCCTATTAAGTCCCATGTACTCATCCAGGAGTCTCTTAAAAGACCCTATTGAGTTTGCCTCCACCACCACTGACGGCAGCCGATTCCACTCGCCCACCACCCTCTGTGTGAAAAACTTACCCCTAACATTTCCCCTGTACCTACCCCCCAGCACCTTAAACCTGTGTCCTCTCGTAGCAGCCATTTCCACTCTGGAAAAAGGCCTCTGAGAGTCCACCCGATCTATGCCTCTCAATATCTTATATACCTCTATTAGGTCTCCTCTCATCCTACGTCTCTCCAAGGAGAAAAGACCGAGCTCCCTCAGCCTATCCTCATAAGGCATGCCACTCAATCCAGGCAACATCCTTGTAAATCTCCTCTGCACCCTTTCAATCTTTTCCACATCCTTCCTGTAATGAGGCAACCAGAACTGAGCACAGTACTCCAAGTGGGGTCTGACGAGGGTCTTATATAGCTGCATCATTATCCCCGGACTCCTAAACTCAATCCTTCGATTGATAAAGGCCAGCACACCATACGCCTTTTTAACCATCTCCTCCACCTGTGGGGCCGATTTTAGAGTCCTATGGACCCGGACCCCAAGGTCCTTCTGATCCTCTACAGTACTAAGAGTCTTTCCCTTTATATTGTACTCCTTCATCCCATTTGACCTGCCAAAATGGACCACTACGCATTTATCTGGGTTGAAGTCCATCTGCCACTTCTCTGCCCAGTCTTGCATCCTATCTATGTCCCTCTGTAACTTCTGACATCCCTCCAGACTATCCACAACCCCACCAACCTTCGTGTCGTCAGCAAACTTACCAACCCATCCCTCCACTTCCTCATCCAGGTCAATTATGAAAATGACAAACAGCAAGGGTCCCAGAACAGATCCCTGGTGACCGACCTCCATTTAGAAAAAGACCCATCTATACACACTCTCTGCCTCTTTTGGGCAAGCCAGTTCTGGATCCACAGGGCAGCAGCCCCTTGGATCCCATGCCCTCTCACTTTTTCTCGAAGCCTTGCATGGGGGACCTTATCGAACGCTTTGCTAAAATCCATATAAACCACATCTACCGCTTTCCCTTTGTCAATGTGTTTCGTCACATTTTGGAAGTACTCCACCAGGCTCATAAGGCACGATCTGCCTTTGACAAAGCTATGCTGAGTATTCTTGAGCATACTAAACCTCTCTAAATGCTCATAAATCTTGTCCCTCAGGATCTTCTCCATCAGCTTACCAACCACTGTGGTTAGACTCACCGGTCGGTAATTTCCTGGGCTATCCCTATTCCCCTTCTTGAAAATTGGAAACACATCCGCAATCCTCCAACACCTCTCCCGTCTCCATCGACGACGCAAAGATCATCGCCAAAGCTCTTCCCTCGCCTCCCACAGTAACCTGGGGTACATCCCATCCGGACCCGGGACTTATCTATCTAGATGCCATTCAAAGATTCCAGCACAATCTCTTTGTTAAAGTCCACATACTCGATCTTTTCAGTCCACCGCAAGCCCGCAGTACATCCACCCAGGTCCTTCTCCTCTGTGAAAACCGAGGCAAAATACTCATTAAGCACCTCTGCCATTTCTACTGGTTCCGTACAGACTTTCCTGCCTTCAGCTTTTATAGGCCCTATTCCTTCACGTCTCATCCTTTTACTCTTCACATATTTATAGAATGCCTCAGGGTTTTCCTTAATCCTACTTGCCAAGGCCTTCTCGTGACCCCTTCTGGCTCTCCTAATTTCCTTCTTTAGTCCCTTCCTACAAGCTGTATACTCATCTATTGTTCCACTGGAGCAAGCTGAGAGGGAGTGATTGGAGGCAGCAGTGCTGGTGAGAGATTAATTGAATTGTTTATTTATTTAATTAGTCAGCTAGTCTTAAATCGGCCTCGCAGGTGGAGGATGCGGTCAAGAAGGCGTACGGCGTACTCGCCTTCATTAATCGAGGGATTGAGTTTAGGAGTCGGGAGATAATGCTGCAGCTTTATAGGACCCTGGTTAGACCCCACTTGGAGTACTGCGCGCAGTTCTGGTCACCTCATTACAGGAAAGATGTTGAAGCCATTGAAAGGGTGCAGAGGAGATTTACAAGGATGTTGCCTGGATTGGGGGGCATGCCTTATGAGGATAGGTTGAGGGAGCTTGGTCTCTTCTCCCTGGAGAGACGAAGGATGAGAGGTGACCTGATAGAGGTTTACAAGATGTTGAGAGGTCTGGATAGGGTAGACTCTCAGAGGCTATTTCCAAGGGCTGAAATGGTTGCTACGAGAGGACACAGGTTTAAGGTGCTGGGGGGTAGGTACAGAGGAGATGTCAGGGGTAAGTTTTTCACTCAGAGGGTGGTGGGTGAGTGGAATCGGCTGACGTCGGTGGTGGTGGAGGCAAACTCGTTGGGGTCTTTTAAGAGACTTCTGGATGAGTACATGGGATTTAATGGGATTGAGGGCTATAGATAGGCCTAGAGGTGGGGATGTGATCGGCGCAACTTGTGGGCCGAAGGGCCTGTTTGTGCTGTGGCTTAAAAAAAAAATATCCACAGATCTCTGAAGGTTGCCACTCAAGTGGACAGAGCCGTGAAGAAGGCCACTTGTATGTTAGTGTTTATTAACAGGGGGTTGGAGTTTAAGAGCCGTGGGGTTATGCTGCAACTGTACAGGACCTTGGTGAGACCACATTTGGAATCTTGTGTGCAGTTCTGGTCACCTCACTATAAGAAGGATGTGGAAGCACTGGAAAGAGTGCAAAGGAGATTTACCAGGATGCTGCCTGGTTTGGAGGGTAGGTCTTATGAGGAAAGGTTGAGGGAGCTCGGGCTTTTCTCATTAGAGCGGAGGAGGTGGAGAGGCAACTTAATAGAGGTTTATGAGATGATGAGGGTAATAGATAGAGTGGATGTTCAGAGACTATTTCCTCGGGTGGATGTAGCTGTTACTTGGGGGCATAACTATAGGGTTCATGGTGGAAGATATAGGAGGGATGTCCGAGGTAGGTTCTTTACTCAGAGAGTGGTTGGGGTGTGGAATGGACTGCCTGCTGTGATAGTGGAGTCGGACACTTTAGGAACTTTCAAGATGTTATTGGATAGGCACATGGAGCACACTAGAATGATAGGGAGTGGGATAGCTTGATCTTGGTTTCGGACAAAGCTCGGCACAACATCGTGGGCCGAAGGGCCTTTACTGTGCTGTACTTTTCTATGTTCTATGTTCTATGTTCTAGTGTGGGTTTTTTTTTTTGGCCTTTACTTTTGCAGTAGTATTTTAAGTTTAAAGTGAAAACTGGAAGTGGGCTGCTAAGGAGTCTGGGAAGGGTTTTTATTTTAACTTTATGAGTCAGTTACCTGGGAGGTTCCCCCTCATTGTTCCACTGGAGCAAGCTGAGAGGGAGTGATTGGAGGCAGCAGTGCTGGTGAGAGATTAATTGAATTGTTTATTTATTTAATTAGTCAGCTTGTGTGGGGGTTTTTTTGGCCTTTACTTTTGCAGTAGTATTTTAAATTTAAAGTGAAAACTGGAAGTGGGCTGCTAAGGAGTCTGGGAAGGGTTTTTTAAGCGCGTGAAGTATAAAAGGTAGGCTGCAGTATACAGCGGGCAGCGTCGGGAGCGGGCAGTGGAGTGAGTGGGAAGCAGAGTGTGAGCTATAAGGCTTTGGCTCACAGGGCTTCAGGGGCCAGGACGAGCAGGGGTGAGTTTAATTAATTTGTGCTGTTTCTACCTGGTACTGGCAAGGTATCTAGAGGGGATGGGTGTGCAGGCAGTGCTATGTTCCTCTTGCACTATGTTTGAGGTGAGGGACGACGACAGTGTCCCTGCTGATTACACCTGTGGGAAGTGCACCCATCTGCAGCTCCTCCAAAACCGTGTTAGGGAGCTGGAGTTGGATGAACTTAGGATCATTAGGGACGCAGAGGTGGCCACAGACAGAAACTTTAGGAATACAGTTACTCCGAGGAATGAAAACAGATGGGTGACGGTGAGAGGGGCTGGGAGGAAGCAGTCCGTGCAGTGATCCCCAGTGGTCGTTCCCCTTAGCAACAAGTATTCCGCTTTGGATACGGTTGAGGGGGATGACATACCAGTGGTGAGCCGCAGTGAGAGAATCTCCAGCACTGTGTCCGTCTCTGTGGCTCGGGAGGGTAAGGGGCAGAGCGGGAGGGCAATAGTTATTGGGGACTCGTTAGTTAGAGGGATAGATAGGAGGTTCTGTGGCAGCAAAAGAGACTCACGGATGGTATGTTGCCTACCGGATGCCAAGGTCCGTGACGTCTCAGACCGTGTTTTCCGGATTCTGAACGGGGAGGGGAAACAGTCACAAGTCGTGGTACACATTGGTACCAACGACATAGGTAAGAGAAGGGACGGGGATTTAAAGCAGGAATTTCTGGAGCTGGGCTGGAAGCTGAGAGCCAAGACAAAACATGTGGTCATCTCTGGTACGTTGCCGGTGCCACGTGATAGCGAGTTGAGGAACAGGGAGAGAGTGCAGTTAAACATGTGGTTGCAGGGATGGTGTAGGAGGGAGGGTTTCAGATACGTGGATAATTGGAACACATTCTGGGGAAGGTGGGACCTGTACAAACAGGACGGGGTGCACCTGAATCAGAGGGGCACCAATATCCTAGGAGGGAAATTTGTTACGGCTCTTCAGGGGGGTTTAAACTAATTTGTCAGGGGAGTGGGAAAAGGAGTTGTAGTCCAGAAGTCAGTGAGGGTGGTGAGGTATTTGGGAAGGTATCAGGGTCAAGGGTGGGTACCGGTAGACAGGAAGGTGGGTTGAAGTGTGTCTACTTCAATGCAAGGAGCATCCGGAACAAGGTAGATGAACTTGGGGCGTGGATTGGTACTTGGGACTACGATGTTGTGGCCATTACGGAGACGTGGGTAGAACAAGGACAGGAATGGTTGTTGGACATTCCGGGGTATAGATGTTTAACTAAGTGTTGGGAAGCTGGTAAAAGAGGTGGAGGCGTGGCATTGTTAATCAAGGATAGTTTAACGGCTGCGGAAAGGCACTTCGAGGGGGATCTGCACACTGAGGTAATATGGGCTGAGGTTAGAAATCGGAAAGGAGCGGTCACATTGTTAGGAGTTTACTATAGGCCGCCAAATAGTAATAGAGATGTGGAGGAAGAAATTGCTAAGCAGATTATGGATATGTGTGGGGGTCACAGGGTAGTTGTCATGGGGGACTTTAACTTTCCAAATATTGATTGGAACCTTTGTAGGTCAAATAGTTCGGATGGGGCAGTTTTTGTGCAGTGTGTGCAGGAGGGTTTCCTGACACAATATGTGGATAGGCCGACAAGAGGTGAGGCCACATTGGATTTGGTACTGGGAAATGAACCGGGCCAAGTGTTAGATTTGGTGTCTTTTGTTATTGCAATGGAGAGGGATAGGGCCGTACGTCAGGGCAAGGTTTACAATTGGGGGAGAGGTAATTATGATGCGATTAGGCAAGAATTAGGGGGCATAAGTTGGGAACAGAAGCTGTCAGAGAAAGGAACTAATGAAAAGTGGAACTTTTTCAAGGAACAAATACTGGATGTCCTTGATGGGTATGTCCCTGTCAGGCAGGGAGGAAATGGCCGAGTGAGGGAATCATGGTTCACGAAAGAGGTGGAATGTCTTATGAAAAGGAAGAGGGTAGCTTATGTAGGGATGAGGAAACAAGGTTCAGATGGCTCGATTGAGGGTTACAAGTTAGCAAGGAATGAGCTGAAAAAGGGGCTTAGGAGAGCTAGGAGGGGACATGAGAAGTCCTTGGCGGGTCGGATCAAGGAAAACCCCAAGGCTTTTTACTCTTATGTGAGGAATAAAAGAATGACCAGGGTGAGGTTAGGGCCGGTCAAGGACAGTAGTGGGAACTTGTGTATGGAGTCAGTCGAGATAGGCGAGGTGATGAATGAATACTTTTCTTCAGTGTTCACCAAGGAGAGGGGCCATGTTTTTGAGGAAGAGAAGGTGTTACAGGCTAATAGGCTGGAGGAAATAGATGTTCGGAGGGAGGATGTCCTGGCAGTTTTGAATAAACTGAAGGTCGATAAGTCCCCTGGGCCTGATGAAATGTATCCTAGGATTATTTGGGAGGCAAGGGATGAGATTGCAGAGCCTTTGGCTTTGATCTTTGGGTCCTCGCTGTCCACGGGGATGGTGCCAGAGGACTGGAGAGTGGCGAATGTTGTTCCTCTGTTTAAGAAAGGGAATAGAAATGACCCTGGTAATTATAGACTGGTTAGTCTCACTTAGGTGTTTGATAAATTGATGGAAAAGGTCCTTAGAGATGGGATTTACGACCATTTAGAAAGATGCGGATTAATCCGTGATAGTCAGCACGGATTCGTGAAGGGCAAGCCGTGCCTCACAAATTTGATAGAATTTTTTGAGGAGGTAACTAAGTGAGTTGATGAAGGTAGGGCAGTTGATGTCATATACATGGATTTTAGTAAGGCGTTTGATAAGGTCCCCCATGGTCGGCTTATGATGAAAGTGAGGAGGTGTGGGATAGAGGGAAAGTTGGCCAATTGGATGGGTAACTGGCTGTCTGATCGAAGACAGAGGGTGGTGGTGGATGGAAAATCTTCGGATTGGAGGCAGGTTGCTAGCGGAGTGCCGCAGGGATCAGTGCTTGGTCCTCTGCTCTTTGTGATTTTTACTAATGACTTAGAGGAGGGGGCTGAAGGGTGGATCAGTAAATTTGCTGAATACACCAAGATTGGTGGAGTAGTGGATGAGGTGGAGGGCTGTTGTAGGCTGCAAAGAGACATAGATAGGATGCAAAGCTGGGCTGAAAAATGGCAAATGGAGTTTAACCCTGATAAATGTGAGGTGATTCATTTTGGTAGGACTAATTTGAATGTGGATTACAGGGTCAAAGGTAGGGTTCTGAAGACTGTGGAGGAACAGAGAGATCTTGGGGTCCATATCCACAGATCTCTAAAGGTTGCCACTCAAGTGGATAGAGCTGTGAAGAAGGCCTATAGTGTGTTAGCTTTTATTAACAGGGGGTTGGAGTTTAAGAGCCGTGGGGTTATGCTGCAACTGTACAGGACCTTGGTGAGACCACATTTGGAATATTGTGTGCAGTTCTGGTCACCTCACTATAAGAAGGATGTGGAAGCGCTGGAAAGAGTGCAGAGGAGATTTACCAGGATGCTGCCTGGTTTGGAGGGTAGGTCTTATGAGGAAAGGTTGAGGGAGCTAGGGCTGTTCTCTCTGGAGCGGAGGAGGCTGAGGGGAGACTTAATAGAGGTTTATAAAATGATGAAGGGGATAGATAGAGTGAACGTTCAAAGACTATTTCCTCGGGTGGATGGAGCTAGTACAAGGGGGCATAACTATAGGGTTCGTGGTGGGAGATATAGGAAGGATATCAGAGGTAGGTTCTTTACGCAGAGAGTGGTTGGGGTGTGGAATGGACTGCCTGCAGTGATAGTGGAGTCAGACACTTTAGGAACATTTAAGCGGTTATTGGATAGGCACATGGAGCACACCAGGATGATAGGGAGTGGGATAACTTGATCTTGGTTTCAGATAAAGCTCGGCACAACATCGTGGGCCGAAGGGCCTGTTCTGTGCTGTACTGTTCTATGTTCTAATCCCAATTGCCCGCATTTGGACCATATCCCTCTATACCTATGTAACTATCTAAATGCTTTTTAGAAACATAGAAAAACTACAGCACAAAACAGGCACTTCGGCCCCACAAGTTGTGCCGAACATATTCCTACCTTTTAGGCCTACCTATAACCCTCCATCCTATTAAGTCCCATGTACTCATCCAGGAATCTCTTAAAAGACCCTATTGAGTTTGCCTCCACCACCACTGATGGCAGCCGATTCCACTCGCCCACCACCCTCTGTGTGAAAAACTTCCCGCTCACATTTCCCCTATACCAACCCCCCAGCACCTTAAACCTGTGTCCTCTCGTAGCAGCCATTTCCACCCTGGGAAAATGCCTCTGAGAGTCCACCCGATCTATGCCTCTCAACATCTTATATACCTCTATTAGGTCTCCTCTCATCCTATGTCTCTCCAAGGGGAAAAGACCGAGCTCCCTCAGCCTATCCTCATAAGGCATGCCACTCAATCCAGGCAACATCCTTGTAAATCTCCTCTGCACCCTTTCAATCTTTTCCACATCCTTCTTGTAATGAGGCGACCAAAACTGAGCACAGTACTCCAAGTGGGGTCTGACGAGGGTCTTATATAGCTGCATCATTATCCCCGGACTCCCAAACTCAATCCCTCGATTGATAAAGGCCAGCACACCATAAGCCTTCTAAACCACCTCCTCCACCTGCGGGGCCGATTTTAGAGTCCTATGATTTTAAAAGATAAAATTGTACCCGCCTCTACTACTACCTCTGGCAGCTTGTTCCAGTCACTCGCCACCCTCTGTGTGAAAAAATCGCCTATGTTCACCTAGGCTATCTGCAGTGCTGAGTTCTTTGTGCATATCTTTCCTTTATTCTTCTAGATAACCAGGGGTGTGTAAATTTGGCAGTACCACTGTTATATTTGAGGGGACAAATCTACTTTGTACGTCTATGATCTCGCTTCTTCGTGCTTCCTCTGGTTTATCCTCCAGCACTGCGATCCAGTCCACCTCAGCCAAGTCCTTTCTCATTCTTGCAAAATTTACTTTCCCCAGTTCAGAACTTTTACTCCTGCTTTATCTCTGACCTTGTCCATGGTAATGCTAAATCTAACTGAATTGTGATTGCGATGCGCGACTGCTCCTGTTTTATATGTTTGTGTGTAAGTGAAAGGTATCCTGGCAAGGATGGAGGTGTACTATATCCATAATCCAGGAATCTTGATTTGCAGTGAATAGAAGTTCTGAAATTTCTGTCTCCTAACAGTCACCGAGCAGCTGATGGAGCGAGTCTACCAGTTCCTCAAAGTCAAGAATCGGGAGTATTACATGAAAAGCATGGACTGTATCAGAGTCTGCAGGAAGGAAGCTGTAAAGGTACGCAGAGAATGTCATCTGTCAGTTTAGAGCCCTGACTCATTTGGATGGAGTGAAAAATGCTTTACAGTCTGTGTGAAGATATAAACATGAGCTGCTGCTGCTGTTTGTAACTAACAGCAGAATGCCTGTTTATTGTATGTCTTGCTTGTCTGTCATGTACTATCTTCATATATCCACTGTAGCTCATCTGCAACAGCTCTGTAACGTCTGTCATAAAGTTACACCGAGGTCGACCCCTCTTCCCGCTGTCCTGCACTCTACCTGATAAGAGAGATCGCTACTTTTCAACTCTGGTCAAATGGCCGAAATACTGATATTTTCTTTTCTGTGTGTCACTTTTTAGTGTTTTATTTGTTCTTCCAATTTCAAACACCCTCATCTGATGGTCTTCTGGAATTTTAAGCATGCATCTTAGCATCCACATTTTAAAGTCCTCTTTTTTCTTCCATAGATCTTTATTTCCTGTCCAGATTCCTGATGCATACATTTAGGGGCAGCACAGTGGTTAGCACTGTTGCCTCACAGCGCCAGGGACCTGAGTTTGATTCCAGCCTTGGGTCACTGTCTGTGTGGAGTTTGCACATTGTCCCCATGTCTGCGTGGGGTTCCTCTGGGTGCTCGGGTTTCCTCCCACACTCCAGAGATGTGTGGGTTAGGTTGATTGGCCATGCTGAATTGACCGTTGGTGTCAGAGGGATTAGCAGGGTAAATACATGGGGTTACGGGAATAGAGACTGGGTGGGATTGTTGTTGGTGCAGGCTCGTTGGGCCAAATGGCCTCCTTTTGCACTGTAGGGATTCTATGATTCATTCTAGGATAAAAGCGGATAGAAATTGGCATTTTGAGTTTTTCCCTTGTTCCAAAATTGAGTTTTCTTGTTGATAAAAGTATCCTCAACTTCACAAAATTCTTCTCACTACCTCTATACTTCTTCTGACTTGGACATTGCATCTAACATTTTAGAACATAGAAAAAATACAGCACAAACAGGCCCTACGGCTCACAAGTTGCACCGGTCATGTCCATACCTACCGAGGCTTATATATAGGCTTACCTATAACCCTCCATCCTATTAAGTTCCATGTACTCATCCAGAAGTCTCTTAAAAGACCCTATCGAGTTTGCCTCCACCACCACTGACGGCAGCCGATTCCACTCACCCACCACCCTCTGTGTGAAAAACTTACCCCTGACATCTCCTCTGTACCTACTCCCCAGCACCTTAAACCTATGTCCTCTCGTAGCAGCCATTTCAGCCCTGGGAAAAAGCCTCCGAGAAACCACCTGATCTATACCTCTCAACATCTTGTACACTCTATCAGGTCACCTCTCATCCTTCGTCTCTCCAAGGAGAAAATACTGAGCTCCCTCAACCTATCCTCATAAGGCATGCCAACCAATCCAGGCAACATCCTTGTAAATCTTCTCTGCACCCTTTCAATCATTTCCACATCCCTCCTGTAATGAGGCGACAAGAACTGAGCACTCCAAGTTGGGTCTGACGAGGGTCTTATAAAGCTGCATCATTATCTCCCGACTCCTAAACTCAATCCCTCGATTGATGAAGGCCAGCACACCATATGCCCTCTTAACCATCTCCTCTACCTGTGAGGCCGATTTAAGAGTCCTATGGACCCGGACCCCAAGGTCCTTCTGATCCTCTACACTGCTAAGAGTCTTACCCTTGATATTATACTCCTTCATCCCATTTGACCTGCCAAAATGGACCACTACACATTTATCCGGGTTGAAGTCCATCTGCCACTTCTCCACCCAGTCCTGCATCCTATCTATGTCACGCTGCAGCTTCTGACATCCCTTCAACCTATCCACAACACCACCAACCTTCGTGTTGTCGGCAAACTTACCAACCCATCCCTCCACTTCCTCATCCAGGTCATTTATGAAAATGACAAACAGCAAGGGTCCCAAAACAGATCCCTGAGGCACTCCACTGGTGACCGACCTCCATTCAGAAAAAGACCTCTCTACAACCACTCTCTGCCTTCTGCAGGCAATCCAGTTCTGAATCCACAAGGCAACAGCCCCTTGGATCCCATGCCCTCTCACTTTCTCGAGAAGTCTTGCATGGGGGACCTTATTGAACGCCTTGCTGAAGTCCATGTAAACCACATCTACCGCTTTTCCTTCGTCAATGTGTTTAGTCACATTTTCAAAGAACTCCACCAGGCTCGTAAGACACGATTTGCCTTTGAGGGTGGCAAATGTTGTGCCTTTCAAGTGTAAGTTGATAGGGATTCAGGACCAGCACATTCCTGTGAGGATAATGATAAAGAGAACAAAGAACAAAGAAAATTACAGCACAGAAACAGGCCCTTTGGCCCTCCAAGCCTGCACCGAACATGCTGCCCGACTTAACTAAAACCCCCTACCCTCCCGGGGACCATATCCCTCTGTTTCCATCCTATTCATGTATTTGTCCAGATGCCCCTTAAACGTCACTATCGTATCTGCTTCCACTACCTCCCCCGGCAGCGTGTTCCAGGCACCCACCACCCCCTGTGTAAAAAATCTTACCTCGTACATCTCCTTTAAACCTTGCCCCTCGTACCTTAAACCTATGCCCCCGAGTAATTGACTCTTCCACCCCGGGAAAAAGCTTCTGACTATCCACTCTGTCCATGCTCCTCATAATCTTGTCGACTTCTATCAGGTCGCCCGTCAACCTCCGTCGTTCCAGTGAGAACAAACCAAGTTTCTCCAACCTCTCTTCATAGCTAATTAGCTAATGCCCTCCATACCAGGCAACATCCTGGTAAATCTTTTCTGTACCCTCTCCAAAGCCTCCACATCCTTCTGGTAGTGTGGAGACCAGAATTGAACACTATATTCCAAGTGCAGCCTAACTAAAGTTCTATAAAGCTGCAACATGACTTGCCAATTTTTAAACTCAAAGTCCCGGCCGATGAAGGCAAGCATGCCGTAAACCTTCTTGACTACCTTCTCCACCTGCATTGCCACTTTCAGTGATCTGTGTATGGTAGTATGGCAGGTTTTGGGATCGAGAGATATTGTGAGCCTAGTCAAAGAGCAAAAGGAAGCATTTCTCAAGGCTAGCTGGCTGGGAACACACAAAGCAAATGTGGAATACAAGGAAAGTAGTGTTGTAGGTAAAAATACCTCTTAGACTAGGCGTAGGTCAAAGTGCAGTGTTTATTTTCACAATTGTGGGAGAGGTCCGATTTATAACATGGTCTCAGGCCTCTCACCGAATATGAGCCAAGATCAAACATTTATACATATTTCTTCACCCCTGGTTACGTCGTCTTCTTCCCATGATTACTGCTTTCTCAGCGATTACATTCTTCGCATAGTCCGCGTCATGGTGGCAGTGTCAAGGCTGTGTTTTGTCTTATGTGGACTCCTGTAGGTTGTTTAGATTATAAGTTTGCACAAACAGGTTAACTAAAACACAAGAGCCTATTATAGCAATTTATATCAGTTTAAAATAGCATAGATGAATAGCATATAATGAATATATATGAATCTATTGTTATACGAAGACAGAAGGCATACATGTCAGCTTCACCGTGTTAAACAAAGGTACATGAAAATGGAGTCTGTTTAGTTGATTCTGCGAGCTCAGTTAGCCACATTCCTGAGCACAATTGGCAGAGACAGCTGTGCCTCTTACCTGGTAAGAAGTTTAACAACACCAGGTTAAAGTCCAACAGGTTTATTTGGTCGCAAAAGCCACAAGCTTTCAGAGCCTTAAGTTCCTTCGTCAGGTGAGTGGGAATTCTGTTCACAAACAGGGCATATAGAGACACAAACTCAATTTACAGAATAATAGAACATAGAACAGTACAGCACAGAACAGGCCCTTCGGCCCACGATGTTGTGCCGAGCTTTATCTGAAACCAAGATCAAGCTATCCCACTCCCTATCATCCTGGTGTTCTCCATGTGCCTATCCAATAACCGCTTAAATGTTTCTAAAGTGTCTGACTCCACTATCACTGCAGGCAGTCCATTCCACACCCCAACCACTCTCTGCGTAAAGAACCTACCTCTGATATCCGTCCTGTATCTCCCACCACGAACCCTATAGTTATGCCCCCTTGTAATAGCTCCATCCACCCGAGGAAATAGTCTTTGAACGTTCACTCTATCTATCCCCTTCATCATTTTATACACCTCTATTAAGTCTCCCCTCAGCCTCCTCCGCTCCAGAGAGAACAGCCCTAGCTCCCTCAACCTTTCCTCATATGACCTACCCTCCAAACCAGGCAGCATCCTGGTAAATCTCCTCTGCACTCTTTCCAGCGCTTCCACATCCTTCTTATAGTGAGGTGACCAGAACTGCACACAATATTCCAAATGTGGTCTCACCAAGGTCCTGTACAGTTGCAGCATAACCCCACGGCTCTTAAACTCCAACCCCCTGTTAATAAACGCTAACACACTATAGGCCTTCTTCACAGCTCTATCCACTTGACTGGCAACCTTTAGTGATCTGTGGATATGGACCCCAAGATCTCTCTGTTCCTCCACAGTCATCAGAACCCTACCTTTGACCCTGTAATCCACATTTAAATTTGTCCTACCAAAATGAATCACCTCACATTTATCAGGGTTAAACTCCATTTGCCATTTTTCAGCCCAGCTTTGCATCCTATCTATGTCTCTTTGCAGCCTACAACAGCCCTCCACCTCATCCACTACTCCACCAATCTTGGTGTCATCAGCAAATTTACTGATCCACCATTCAGCCCCCTCCTCTAAGTCATTAATAAAAATCACAAAGAGCAGAGGACCAAGCACTGATCCCTGTGGCACTCCGCTAGCAACCTGCCTCCAATCCGAAAATTTTCCATCCACCACCACCCTCTGTCTTCGGTCAGACAGCCAGTTACCTAGCCAATCGGCCAACTTTCCCTCTATCCCACACCTCCTCACTTTCATCATAAGCCGACGATGGGGGACCTTATCAAACGCCTTACTAAAATCCATGTATATGACATCAACTGCCCTACCTTCATCAACACACTTAGTTACCTCCTCAAAAAATTCTATCAAATTTGTGAGGCACGACTTGTCCTTCACGAATCCGTGCTGACTATCTCGGATTAATCCGCATCTTTCTAAATGGTCGTAAATCCCATCCCTAAGGACCCTTTCCATCAATTTACCAACCACCGAAGTAAGACTAACCGGTCTATAATTACCAGGGTCATTTCTATTCCCTTTCTTAAACAGAGGAACAACATTCGCCATTCTCCAGTCCTCAGGCACCATCCCCGTGGACAGCGAGGACCCAAAGATCAACGCCAAAGGCTCTGCAATCTCATCCCTTGCCTCCCACAGAATCCTAGGATACATTTCATCAGGCCCAGGGGACTTATCGACCTTCAGTTTATTCAAAACTGCCAAGACATCCTCCCTCCGAACATCTATTTCCTCCAGCCTATTAGCCTGTAACACCTTCTCTTCTTCAAAAACATGGCCCCTCTCCTTGGTGAACACTGAAGAAAAGTATTCATTCATCACCTCGCCTATCTCTACTGACTCCATACACAAGTTCCCACTACTGTCCTTGACCGGCCCTAACCTCACCCTGGTCATTCTTTTATTCCTCACATAAGAGTAAAAAGCCTTGGGGTTTTCCTTGATCCGACCCGCCAAGGACTTCTCATGTCCCCTCCTAGCTCTCCTAAGCCCCTTTTTCAGCTCATTCCTTGCTAACTTGTAACCCTCAATCAAGCCATCTGAACCTTGTTTCCTCATCCCTACATAAGCTTCCCTCTTCCTTTTCACAAGACATTCCACCTCTTTTGTGAACCATGGTTCCCTCACTCGGC
The DNA here is from genome assembly GCF_964213995.1 of Mustelus asterias. Classification (NCBI taxonomy): domain Eukaryota; kingdom Metazoa; phylum Chordata; class Chondrichthyes; order Carcharhiniformes; family Triakidae; genus Mustelus; species Mustelus asterias. The sequence continues at coordinate 228,856 of NC_135814.1, forward strand.
CATTTCCTCCCTGCCTGACAGGAACATACCTATCAAGGACATCCAGTATTTGTTCCTTGAAAAAGTTCCACTTTTCATTCGTTCCTTTCTCTGACAGTTTCTGTTCCCAACTTATGCCCCCTAATTCTTGCCTAATCGCATCATAATTACCCCTCCCCCAATTGTAAACCTTGCCCTGACGTACGGCCCTATCCCTCTCCATTGCAATAACAATAATGGTTGGGATGCGAATACTTACAGCTAATCAAGTCTTAAAGGTACAAACAATGTGAGTGGAGAGAGCATTAAGACAGGTTAAAGAGATGTGTATTGTCTCCAGACAGGACAGCCAGTGAGACTCTGCAAGTCCAGGCAAGCTATGGTGATTACAGATAGTGTGACATGCCATCATCTCACGTGAGAACACCAACCACCAGGTACACGGTACATACTCTTGCGACTCGGCCAATGTTGTCTACCTGATACGCTGCAGGAAAGGATGTCCCGAGGCATGGTACATTGGGGAAACCATGCAGATGCTGCGACAACGGATGAATGAACACCGCTCGACAATCACCAGGCAAGACTGTTCTCTTCCTGTTGGGGAGCACTTCAGCGGTCACGGGCATTCGGCTTCTGATATTCGGGTAAGTGTTCTCCAAGGCGGCCTTCACGACACACGACGGCGCAGAGTCGCTGAGCAGAAACTGATAGCCAAGTTCCGCACACATGAGGACGGCCTCAACCGGGATATTGGGTTCATGTCACACTATCTGTAATCCCCACAGCTTGCCAAGAATTGCAGAGTCTCACTGGCTGTCCTGTCTGGAGACAATACACATCTCTTTAACCTGTCTTAATGCTCTCTCCACTCACATTGTTTGTACCTTTAAGACTTGATTAGTTGTAAGTATTCACATTCCAACCATTATTCTGTAAATTGAGTTTGTGTCTTTATATGCCCTGTTTGTGGACAGAATTCCCACTCACCTGAATAAGGAGCTTAAGGCTCCGAAAGCTTGTGGCTTTTGCTACCAAATAAACAAAGAACAGTACAGCACAGAAAACAGGCCCTTCGGCCCTCCAAGCCTGTGCCGCTCCTTGGTCCAACTAGTCCAATCGTTTGTATCCCTCCATTCCCAGGCTGCTCATGTGACTATCCAGGTAAGTCTTAAACGATGTCAGCGTGCCTGCCTCCACCACCCTACTTGGCAGCGCATTCCAGGCCCCCACCACCCTCTGTGTAAAAAATGTCCCTCTGATGTCTGAGTTATACTTCGCCCCTCTCAGCTTGAGCCCGTGACCCCTCGTGATCGTCACCTCCGACCTGGGAAAAAGCTTCCCACTGTTCACCCTATCTATACCCTTCATAATCTTGTATACCTCTATTAGATCTCCCCTCATTCTCCGTCTTTCCAAGGAGAACAACCCCAGTCTACTCAATCTCTCCTCATAGCTAAGACCCTCCATACCAGGCAACATCCTGGTAAACCTTCTCTGCACTCTCTCCAATGCCTCCACGTCCTTCTGGTAGTGCGGCGACCAGAACTGGACGCAGTACTCCAAATGTGGCCTAACCAGCGTTCTATACAGCTGCATCATCAGACTCCAGCTTTTATACTCTATACCCCGTCCTATAAAGGCAAGCATACCATATGCCTTCTTCACCACCTTCTCCACCTGTGTTGCCACCTTCAAGGATTTGTGGACTTGCACACCTAGGTCCCTCTGTGTTTCTATACTCCTGATGACTCTGCCATCTATTGTATAACTCCTCCCTACATTATTTCTTCCAAAATGCATCACTTCGCATTGATCCGGATTAAACTCCATCTGCCACCTCTCCGCCCAATTTTCCAGCCTATCTGTATCCTGCTGCATTGCCCGACAATGCTCTTCGCTATCCGCAAGTCCAATCATCTTCGTGTCATCCGCAAACTTGCTGATTACACCAGTTACACCTTCTTCCAAATCATTTATATATATCACAAATAGCAGAGGTCCCAGTACAGAGCCCTGCGGAACACCACTGGTCACAGACCTCCAGCCGGAAAAAGACCCTTCGACCACTACCCTCTGTCTCCTATGGCCAAGCCAGTTCTCCACCCATCTAGCCACTTCTCCTTGTATCCCATGAGCCTTAACCTTCTTAACCAACCTGCCATGTGGGACTTTGTCAAATGCCTTACTGAAATCCATATAGACGACATCCACGGCCCTTCCTTCATCAACTGTTTTTGTCACTTCCTCAAAAAACTCCACCAAATTTGTAAGGCATGACCTCCCTCTTACAAAACCATGCTGTCTGTCACTAATGAGATTGTTTCGTTCTAAATGCACATACATCCTGTCTCTAAGAATCCTCTCCAACAACTTCCCTACCACGGACGTCAAGCTCACCGGCCTATAATTCCCTGGGTTATCCCTGCTACCCTTCTTAAACAACGGGTCCACATTCGCTATCCTCCAATCCTCAGGGACCTCACCCGTGTCCAAAGAAGCGACAAAGATTTCCGTCAGAGGCCCAGCAATTTCATCTCTCGTCTCCCTGAGCAGTCGAGGATAGATGCCATCAGGCCCTGGGGCTTTGTCAGTTTTAATGTTCCCTAAAAAACCTAACACTTCCTCTCTTGTAATGGAGATTTTCTCTAACGGGTCAACACCTCCCTCCGAGACACTCCCGGTTAACACGCCCCTCTCCTTCGTGAATACCGATGCAAAGTATTCATTTAGGATCTCCCCTATTCCCTTGGGTTCTAAGCATTCCCTTGGGTTCTAAGGGCGGCACGGTAGCACAGTGGTTAGCACTGCTGCTTCACAGCTCCAGGGTCCCGGGTTCGATTCCCGGCTCGGGTCACTGTCTGTGTGGAGTTTGCACATTCTCCTCGTGTCTGCGTGGGTTTCCTCCGGGTGCTCCGGTTTCCTCCCACAGTCCAAAGATGTGCGGGTTAGGTTGATTGGCCAGGTTAAAAATTGCCCCTTAGAGTCCTGGGATGCGTGCATTAGCGGGTAAATATGTGGGGGTAGGGCCTGGGTGGGATTGTGGTCGGTGCAGACTCGATGGGCCGAATGGCCTCCTTCTGCACTGTAGGGTTTCTATGATTCTATGATTCTATGATAATTCCCCTCCTTTGTCCCTGAGAGGTCCGATTTTCTCCCTGACAACTCTTTTGTTCCTAACGTATGAATAGAATGCCTTAGGATTCTCCTTAATCCTGCCTGCCAAGAACATCTCATGACCTCTTTTTGCCCTTCTAATTCCCCGTTTGAGTTCTTTCCTACTCTCTCTGTATTCCTCCAGAGCTCCATCTGTTTTCAGTTGCCTGGACTTAACGTACGCCTCCCTTTTCATTTTAATCAGATCCTCAATTTCCCTGGTTATCCACGGCTCTCGAATCCTACCTTTCCTATCTTTCCTTTTTACAGGCACATGCCTATCCTGCAGCCTTATCAATAGTTCCTTAAAAGACTCCCACATGCCAGACGCAGACTTACCCTCGAACATCCTCTCCCAATCAACATCCACCAATTCCTGCCTAATCCGGCTATAGTCAGCCTTCCCCCAATTTAGCACCCTGCCCGTAGGACAGCACTCATCCTTGTCCATTACTATCCTAAAGTTAACAGAGTTGTGGTCACTATTTGCCACATGTTCCCCTACCGAAACTTTGACGACCTGACCAGGCTCATTTCCCAGAACTAGGTCCAGTATAGCCCCCTCTCTAGTCGGGCTATCTACATACTGTTCCAAAGAACCTTCCAGTACGCATTTTACAAATTCCTCCCCGTCCGGACCCCCAGCTCTAAGCACTTTCCAGTCTGTGCCAGGGAAATTAAAGTCCCCCACTACAACAACCCTATGTTTTCTGCACCTATCCAGAATCTCCTGACATATCCTTTCCTCCACTTCCCGTGGGCTGTTGGGTGGTCTGTAGTACACCCCCAGCATAGTGACTGCACCCTTCCTGTTTCTGAGTTCCACCCACAGCGACTCAGTACATGACCCCTCTAAGTTGTCTACCCTCTGCACCGCGGTAATATGCTCCTTAACTAATATCGCTACTCCCCCACCTTTTTGAGCCCCTCCTCTGTCTCGCCTAAATCACTTATACCCCGGAATATTCAGCTGCCAGTCCTGTCCTTCTTTTAACCAAGTTTCCGTCACCGCAACCACATCCAAATTCCGCATAAGCATTAAGGCCCTAAGTTCGTCTGTTTTACCCGTTACACTCCTCGCATTGAAGCAGATGCACTCCAGACCTCCAGGCCCAGTCAGGTCCTCCTCCTCCAGAGTGCTCCTCTTCTTAGCTAGCCTTGCCCTGGCCCCCAGCTCAACCCCAGCCTCAGTATTTACTGACCTCCTGTTTTGTTCCCCACCCCCCTGCCACACTAGTTTAAATCCTGCCGAAACACTCTAGCAAAACTCCCAGCCAGGATATTTGCTCCCTTCCAGTTGAGGTGTAACCCATCCTTTCTGTACAGTTGCCATCCTGACTTGAAGATTTCCCAGTTATCTATGAATTTAAAACCCTCCCTCTTGCACCAGTCCTTTAGCCACGCGTTCAACTGTAGAATCTCCCTGTTCCGAGCCTCACTTGCACTAGACACCGGGAGCAGTCCAGAGATTGCTACCCTGGAGGTCTTACTTTTTAGCCGAGCACCCAACTCCCTGAATTTCTCTCGTATGACCCCCCTGCTCTTCCTACCTACATCATTTTCACCAATGTGTACAATCACATCCGTTTGACTACCTTCCTTTTTAAATATGCTTCCTACCCTCTCGGAAACATCCAGTACCCCGGCACCAGGGAGGCAGACTACCATCCTGGATTCTCGTTCAGTCCCACAGAAGCGCCTGTCCGTGCCTCTAACCATTGCGTCCCCCACAACTATCGCTCTCCTAAACCCCTTCTTTCCGTTCCGGATCCCTGAGCCTGTCTCCGTGGAGGCGATCTGGTCCTCGTGGCTTACCCCTGGAGGGTCATCCCCCTCCACAGAATCCAAAACAATAAACCTGTTGGACTTTAAGCTGGTGTTGTTAAACTTCTTACTGTGTTTACCCCAGTCCAACGCCGGCATCTCCACATCATCTCTTATTTGGTACAGACATGAAAACACCGAACTCTGACAAAAACATGAACTCTGCAGTGTTTCTGACAAAATCAGAGTTCGGGTCTTAATGCTTAAGTGTCACAAAGTTCATTAACCCATTCCCGTCTTCAGTAGAAAGAAATTTAAGTAAGGAGTAAGGGTCACGAAAAGTCGTTGATCAGCAGGACTGAGGAAAATCCCAAGGGTTTTTATACATATATAAAGGGTAAGAGGATAGCCAGAGAGAGGGTTGGCTCTCTCAGGGACAGGAGAGGAATCTATGCCAATGGAAATGGGCGAGGTATTAAATGAGTACGTTGCTTCAGCATTCACCAAAGAAAGGACTTGGTGGATGATGAGTCGGGGGAAGGATGTGCAGATAGTTTGAGTCATGTTGAGATCAAATTGGAGGAGGTATTGGGGTTCTTGAGAAATATTAAGGTATGCAAGTCCCCAGGGCCTGATGGGATACACCCCAAAATATTGAGAGAGGCAAGGGAGGAAATTGCTGGGGCCTTGAGAGAAATCTTTGGCTACAGGGGAAGTCCCAGAGGATTGGAGAATAGCCAGTGTTGTTCCTTTGTTTAAGAAGGGTAGCAAGAATAATGCAGATAATTACAGGCCAGTGAGTCTTACGTCAGTGGTCGGGGAATTATTGGAAAGGATTCTTCGATACAGCATTTACTCCCACTTGGAAATAAGTGGGCGTATTAGCGAGAGGCAACATGGTTTTGTGAAGGCGAGATCATGTCTCACTAACTTGATCGAGTTTTTCAAGGAAATGACGAAGATGTTTGATGAGGGTAGGGCAGTGAATGCTGTCCACATGGACGTCAGTAAGGCCTTTGACAAGGTCCCTCACGGCAGACTGGTACAAAAGGTGAAGTTGCAAGGGAACAGAGGTGAGCTGGCAAGGTGGATACAGAACTGGCTCAGTCATAGAAGTCATGATGTGGAGATGCCGGTGTTGAACTGGGGTAAGCACAGTAAGAAGTCTCACAACACCAGGTTAAAGTCCAACAGGTTTATTTGGTAGCAAATACCATAAGCTTTCGGAGCGCTGCCCCTTCGTCAGATGGAGTGGTTATCTGTTCTCAAACGGTGCAAACAGACACAGAAATCAAATTACAGAATACTGATTAGAATGCAAATCTCTACAGCCAGCCAGGTCTTAAATGTACAGACAATGTGGGTGGAGGGAGCATTCAACACAGGTTAAAGAGATGTGTATTGTCTCCAGACAGAACAGCCAGTGAAGTTCTGCAAGCCAAGGAGGCAAGCTGTGGGGGTTACTGATAATGTGACATAAATCCAACATCCCGGTTTAGGCCGTCCTCATGTGTACGGAACTTGGCTATCAGTTTCTGCTCAGCGACTCTGCACTGTCGTGTGTCGTGAAGGCCGCCTTGGAGAACGCTTACCTGAAGATCCAAGGCTGAATGCCCGTGACTGCTGAAGTGCTCCCCCACAGGAAGAGAACAGTCTTGCCTGGTGATTGTCGAGCGGTGTTCATTCATCCGTTGTCGTAGCGTCTGCATGGTTTCCCCAATGTACCATGCCTCAGGACATCCTTTCTTGCAGCGTATCAGGTAGACAACGTTGGCCGAGTTGCAAGAGTAGGTACCGTGTACCTGGTAGATGGTGTTCTCACGTGAGATGATGGCATCCGTGTCGATGATCCGGCACGTCTTGCAGAGGTTGCTGTGGCAGGGTTGTGTAGTGTCGTGGTCACTGTTCTCCTGAAGGCTGGGTAGTTTGCTGCGGACAACGGTCTGTTTGAGGTTGCGTGGTTGTTTGAAGGCAAGAAGTGGGGGTGTGGGGATGGCCTTGGCGAGATGTTCGTCTTCATCAATGACGTGTCCAAGGCTGAATGCCCGTGACTGCTGAAGTGCTCCCCCACAGGAAGAGAACAGTCTTGCCTGGTGATTGTCGAGCGGTGTTCATTCATCCGTTGTCATAGCGTCTGCATGGTTTCCCCAATGTACCATGCCTCAGGACATCCTTTCTTGCAGCGTATCAGGTAGACAACGTTGGCCGAGTTGCAAGAGTAGGTACCGTGTACCTGGTAGATGGTGTTCTCACGTGAGATGATGGCATCCGTGTCGATGATCCGGCACGCCTTGCAGAGGTTGCTGTGGCAGGGTTGTGTAGTGTCGTGGTCACTGTTCTCCTGAAGGCTGGGTAGTTTGCTGCGGACAATGGTCTGTTTGAGGTTGCGTGGTTGTTTGAAGGCAAGAAGTGGGGGTGTGGGGATGGCCTTGGCGAGATGTTCGTCTTCATCAATGACATGTTGAAGGCTCCAGAGGAGATGCCGTAGCTTCTCCGCTCCGGGGAAGTACTGGACGACGAAGGGTACTCTGTCCACCGTGTCCCGTGTTTGTCTTCTGAGGAGGTCGGTGCGGTTTTTCGCTGTGACGCGTCAGAACTGTTGATCGATGAGTCGAGTGCCATATCCTGTTCTCATGAGGGCATCTTTCAACGTCTGGAGGTGTCTGTTGCGATCCTCCTCATCCGAACAGATCCTGTGTATACGGAGGGCTTGTCCATAGGGGATGGCTTCTTTAACGTGTTCAGGGTGGAAGCTGGAGAAGTGGAGCATCGTGAGGTTATCCGTGGGCTTGCAGTACAGTGAGGTGGTGAGGTGACTGTCCTTAATGGAGATGCGTGTGTCCAAGAATGCAACCGATTCCAGAGAGTAGTCCATGGTGAGTCTGATGGTGGGATGGAACTTGTTGATGTCATCATATAGTTGTTTCAGTGATTGCTCACCATGACTCCAAAGGAAGAAAATGTCATCGATGTATCTAGTGTATAGCATCAGTTGAAGGTCCTGTGCGGTGAAGAAGTCTTGTTCGAACCTGTGCATGAAGATGTTGGCATATTGAGGTGCGAATTTTGTCCCCATGGCTGTTCCGTGTGTCTGGATGAAGAACTGGATGTTGAAGGTGAAGATATTGTGGTCCAGGATGAAGCGGATGAGTTGTAAAAATGCATCTGGAAACTGGCAGTTGACGGCATTGAGTACTGAGGCCGTTGCAGCAATGCCATCATCGTGGGGGATGCTGGTGTAGAGTGCCGAGACATCCATTGTGACGAGGAGTGCTCCTGGTTCAACTGCTCCATGTGTGTTGAGTTTCTGTAGGAAGTCCGTAGTGTCGCGACAAAAGCTGGGGGTTCTTTGTACAATGGGTTTCAAGATGCCCTCGACATAGCCGGAGAGGTTCTCGCACAGGGTTCCGTTTCCTGAAACGATGGGACGGCCGGGTGTGTTTGCCTTGTGTATTTTTGGGAGGCAGTAGAGATCTCCAACGCGTGGAGTACGTGGGATGAGAGCACGGAGGGTGCTCTGAAGGTCCGGTAGTCGTCCAGTACTTCCCCGGAGCGGAGAAGCTACGGCATCTCCTCCGGAGCCTTCAACATGTCATTGATGAAGACGTACATCTCACCAAGGCCATCCCCACATCCCCGCCTTCAAACAACCACGCAACCTCAAACAGACCATTGTCCGCAGCAAACTACCCAGCCTTCAGGAGAACAGTGACCACGACACCACACAACCCTGCCACAGCAACCTCTGCAAGACGTGCCAGATCATCGACACGGATGCCATCATCTCACGATCTACCAGGTACACGGTACCTACTCTTGCAACTCGGCCAACGTTGTCTACCTGATACGCTGCAAGAAAGGATGTCCTGAGGCATGGTACATTGGGGAAACCATGCAGACGCTACGACAACGGATGAATGAACACCGCTCGACAATCACCAGGCAAGACTGTTCTCTTCCTGTGGGGGAGCACTTCAGCAGTCACGGGCATTCAGCCTTGGATCTTCAGGTAAGCGTCCTCCAAGGCGGCCTTCATGACACACGACAGCGCAGAGTCGCTGAGCAGAAACTGATAGCCAAGTTCCGTACACATGAGGACGGCCTAAACCGGGATGTTGGATTTATATCACATTATCAGTAACCCCCACAGCTTGCCTCCTTGGCTTGCAAAACTTCACTGGCTGTTCTGTCTGGAGACAATACACATCTCTTTAACCTGTGTTGAATGCTCCCTCCACCCACATTGTCTGTACATTTAAGACCTGGCTGGCTGTAGAGATTTGCATTCTAATCAGTATTCTGTAATTTGATTTCTGTGTCAGTTTGCACTGTTTGAGAACAGATATCCACTCCATCTGACGAACGGGCAGCGCTCTGAAAGCTTATGGTATTTGCTACCAAATAAACCTGTTGGACTTCAACCTGGTGTTGTGAGACTTCTTACTCAGTCATAGAAGACAGTGGGTAGCAGTGGAAGGGTGCATTTCTGAATGGATGGCTGTGACAAGTGGCGTTCCTCAGGGATCAGTGCTGGGACCTTAGCTGTTTGTAACATATATAAATGATTTGCAGGAAAATGTAACTGGTTTGGTTAGTAAGTTTGCGGACGACACATAGGTTGGTGGATTTGCAGATAGTGATGAGGACCATCAGAGGATACAGGAGGATATAGATCAGTTGGAGACTTGGGCGGAGAGATGGCAGATGGAGTTTAATCCAGACAGATGTAAGGTAATGCATTTTGGAAGGTCTAATAAAGATAGGAAATATACAGTAAATGGCAGGACCCTTAAGAGTATTGATAGGCAGAGGGATAGAATCATAGGATCCTAGAGTGCAGAAGGATGCCATTTGGCCCATCGAGTCTACACCCACCACAATCCCACCCAGGCCCTTTTCCCGTATACCCATGCGTTTACCCTGCTAGTCCCCTGACACTACGGAGCAATTTAGCATGGCCAATCCACCTAACCCACACATCTTTGGACTGTGGGAGGAAACCGGAGCACCCGGAGGAAACCCACGCAGACACAGGGAGAACGTGCAAACACCGCACAGACAGTGACCCAAGTCGGGAATCAAACCCGGGTCCCTGGCGCTGTGAGGCAGCAGTGCTAACCGCTGTGTCATTTTGCTGCCCAATCTGGGTGTACAGATACATAGGTCACTGAAAGTGTCAATGCAAGTGGGGAAGGCAGTCAAGAAGGCATATGGCATGCTTAACTTCATCGGCCGGGGCATAGAGTTTAAAAATTGGCAAGTCATGTTGCAGCTTTATAGAACCTTAGTTAGGCTGCACTTGGAATATAGTGTTCAATTCTGGTTGCCACACTACCAGAAAGATGTGGAGGCTTTGGAGAGGGTACAGAAAAGATTTACCAGGATGTTGCTTGGTATGGAGGGCATTAGCTATGAGGAGAGGTTGGAGAAACTTGGTTTGTTCTCACTGGAATGACAGAGATTGAGGGGCGACCTAATAGAAGTCTACAAGATTATGAGGGGCATGGACAGAATGGATAGTTCAGAAGCTTTTTCCCAGGGTGGAACAGTCAATTACTAGGGGGCATAAGTTTATGGTGCGAGGGGCAAGGTTTAAAGATGTATGAGGCAGGTTTTTTACACAAGCGGGTGGTGGGTGCCTGAAATTCGCTTCCGGGAGAGGTAGTGGAAGCAAATATGATAGTGACTTTTAAGGAGCGTCTTGACAAATACATGAATAGGATGGGAATAGAGGGATATGGTCCCCGGAAAGATAGGGGGTTTTCGCTCAGTCAGGCAGCATAGTCGGTGCAAGCTTGGAGGGCCGAACAGCCTGTTCCTGTGCTGCAATTTTCTTTGTTCTTTTTCTTTGTTTAAGAAGAGCTGCAGGGAAAAGGCTGGGAACAGGATCTACAGGCATTTAGGGAGGCAAGGACTGATTAGAGACAGTCAGCATGGCTTTCTGAGTGGAAAATCATGTCTCATGAATTTGATTTGAGTTTTTTAAAGGGGCAACCAGGAAGCTACATGAGGACGGTGCAGTCGACATTGTCTACATGGACTTTAGCAAGGCCTTTGACAAAGTACTGCATGGTAGGTTGTTGCAAGAGGTTAAATATCACTGGATCCAGAGTAAGATAGCCAATTGGAAACAAAATTGGCTTGATGACAGAAGACAGAGGGTGGTTGTAGATGGTGTTTTTCAAACTGGAGGCCTATGACCAGCGGTGTGCCTCAGGGATCGTTGTTGGGTCCACTGTTATTTATCATTTACATTAATGATTTGCATGAGAATTTAGGAGGCATGGTTAGTAAGTTTGCACATGACACCAAGATTGGTGGCACATTGGATAGTGAAGAAGATTATCTAGGATTGCAACGGGATCTTGATCAGTTGGACCAGTGGGCTGATGAATGGCAGATGGAGTTTAATTTAGATAAATTAAAGGTAGGGGAGCCTAAGACTAGAGAGCATAGGTTTAAGGTGAGAGGGGCAATTGTTTCACACACAGGGTGGTGAGTGTCTGGAACAAGCTGCCAGAGATAGTAGTAGAGGCGGGTACAATTTTATCTTTTAAAAAGCATTTAGATAGTTACATGTGTATGATGGGTATAGAGGGATATGGGCCAAATGCGGGCAATTGGGATTAGTTTAGAACATAGAACAGTACAACACAGTACATGCCCTTCGGCCCTCGATGTTGTGCTGAGCTTTGTCCGAAACCAAGATCAAGCTATCCCACTCCCTATCATTCTGGTGTGCTCCATGTGCCTATCCAATAACCGCTTGAAAGTTCCTAAAGTGTCCGACTTCACCATCACTGCAGGCAGTCCATTCCACACCCCAACCACTCTCTGAATAAAGAACCTACCTCGGACATCCCTCCTATATCTCCCACCACGAACCTTATAGTTATGACCCCTAGGAACAGCTACATCCACCAGAGGAAATAGTCTTTGAACGTCCACTCTGTCTATCCCCCTCATCATCTTAGAAACCTCTATTAAGTCGCCTCTCATCCTCGTCCGCTCTAAAGAGAAAAGCCCTAGCTCCCTCAATCTTTCCTCATAAGACCTACCCTCCAAACCAGGCAGCATCCTGGTAAATCTCCTCTGCACTCTCTCCAATACTTCCACATCCTTCGTATATAGTGAGGTGACCAAAACTGCACACACTATTCCAAATGTGGTTTCACCAAGGTCCTGTACAGTTGCAGCATAACCCACGGCTCTTCAACTCAAACCCCCTGTTAATAAACGCTAACACACTATAGGCCTTCTTCACGGCTCTATCCACTTGAGTGGCAACCTTCAGAGATCTGTGGATATGAACCCCAAGATCTCTCTGTTCCTCCACATTCCTCAGAACCCTGCCGTTGACCCTGTAATCCGCATTCAAATTTGTCCTACCAAAATGAATCACCTCGCACTTATCAGGGTTCAACTCCATCTGCCATTTTTCGGCCCAGCTCTTCATCCTATCAATGTCTCTTTGCAGCCTACAACAGCTCTCCACCTCATCCACTACTGCACCAATCTTGGTGTCATCAGCAAATTTACTGACCCACCCTTCAGCCCCCTCCTCCAAGTCATTGATAAAAATCACAAACAGCAGAGGACCCAGCACTGATCCCTGTGATACACCGCTGGTAACTGGTATCTAGTCTGAAAATTTTCCATCCACCACCACCCTCTGTCTTCTATGAGATAGTAAGAAGTCTCACAACACCAAGTTAAAGTCCAACAGGTTTATTTGGTAGCAAATACCATAAGCTTTCGGAGCGCTGCTCCTTCGTCAGATGGAGTGGAAATGTGCTCTCAAACAGTGCACAGAAACACAAAATCAAGTTGCAGAATACTGATTAGAATGCGAATCCCTACAACCAGCCAGGTCTTAAAGATACAGACAATGTGGGTGGAGGGAGCATTAAACACAGGTTAAAGAGATGTGTATTGACTCCAGACAGAACAGCTAGTGAGATTCTGCAAGCCCAGGAGGCAAGCTGTGGGGGTTACTGATAATGTGACATAAATCCAACATCCCGGTTTAGGCCGTCCTCATGTGTGCGGAACTTGGCTATCAGTTTCTGCTCAGCGACTCTGCGCTGTCGTGTGTCATGAAGGCCGCCTTGGAGAACGCTTACCTGAAGATCCAAGGCTGAATGCCCGTGACTGCTGAAGTGCTCCCCCACAGGAAGAGAACAGTCTTGCCTGGTGATTGTCAAGCGGTGTTCATTCATCCGTTGTCGTAGCGTCTGCATGGTTTCCCCAATGTATCATGCCTCGAGACATCCTTTCTTGCAGCGTATCAGGTAGACAACGTTGGCCGAGTTGCAAGAGTAGGTACCGTGTACCTGGTAGATGGTGTTCTCACGTGAGATGATGGCATCCGTGTCGATGATCCGGCACGTCTTGCAGAGGTTGCTGTGGCAGGGTTGTGTGGTGTCGTGGTCACTGTTCTCCTGAAGGCTGGGTAGTTTGCTGCGGACAATGGTCTGTTTGAGGTTGCGTGGTTGTTTGAAGGCAAGAAGTGGGGGTGTGGGGATGGCCTTGGCGAGATGTTCGTCTTCATCAATGACATGTTGAAGGCTCCGGAGGAGATGCCGTAGCTTCTCCGCTCCAGGGAAGTACTGGACGACGAAGGGTACTCTGTCCACCGTGTCCCGTGTTTGTCTTCTGAGGAGGTCGGTGCGGTTTTTCGCTGTGGCGCGTCGGAACTGTTGATCGATGAGTCGAGCGCCATATCCTGTTCTTATGAGGGCATCTTTCAGCATCTGGAGGTGTCTGTTGCGATCCTCCTCATCCGAGCAGATCCTGTGTATTCGGAGGGCTTGTCCGTAGGGGATGGCTTCTTTAACGTGTTTAGGGTGGAAGCTGGAGAAGTGGAGCATCATGAGGTTATCCGTGGGCTTGTGGTACAGTGAGGTGCTGAGGTGACCGCCCTTAATGGAGATGCGTGTGTCCAAGAATGCAACCGATTCCGGAGAGTAGTCCATGGTGAGTCTGATGGTGGAATGGAACTTGTTGATGTCATCATATAGTTGTTTCAGTGATTGCTGGCATCTCCACTTCTTTGAGATAGCCAGTTTAGGGGTTTTAAAAAAAACGGGGTGGCATGTACAAGCTGGGCCGAAGGGCCTGTTTCCATGCTGCAAACCTCTATGACTATGACTCTAAATGCGAGGTGACGCATTTTGATGGATCAAATCGGGGCAGGATTTACTCAGTTAATGGTGGGGCGTTGGGGAGAGTTACAGAACAAAGAGATCTTGGAGCACAGGTTCATAGCTCCTTGAAAGTGGAGTCACAGGTGGACAGGGTGGTGAAGAAGGCATTCAGCATGCTTGTTTAATTGGTCAGAATATTGAATGCAGGAGTTGGGATGTCTTGTTAAAGTTGCACAAGACATTGATAAGGCCACACTTGGAATACTGTGTACAGTTCTGGTCACCCTATTATAGAAAGGATATTATTAAACTAGAAAGAGTGCAGAAAAGATTTACTCGGATGCTACCAGGACTTGATCTTTTAGGGGTCTGTAAAATAATGAGGGGCGTAGATCAGCTAGATAGTCAACATCTTTTCCCAAAGGTAGGGAAGTCTAAAACTAGAGGGCATAGGTTTAAGGTGAGAGGGGAGAGATACAAGCGGGTCCAGTGGGGCATTTTTTTCACTCAGAGGGTGGTGTGTGTCTGGAACGAGCTAACAGAGACAGTAGTAAAGGTGGGTACAATTTTGTCTTTTAAAAAACGTTTAGACCGTTACATGGGTATAGAGGGATATGGGCCAAATGCAGGCAATTGGGATTAGCTTAGTGGTAAAATCTGGGCGGCATGGACAAGTTGGGCCGAAGGGCCTGTTTCCATGCTGTAAACCTCTATCATTGTATGTTTGATCACACATTTCTGATATAATTTATAATTCTGTTTCTCCAAGGGCCTTGCAATATTCAGTTGTTACTTCATCTATGCCTGGAGCTTTTCCTGTACACTTCAATTTTAAAATATTCTTTACCTCTGATATCATTTGGTCCTTCATCTGCTTTTATATCTTGAGGACTCTCTCAATTTGAATTATCATGCAATTATTTTATATTTTCTGTCCAGTTTTTCCTCCTGCATGTCTTTTATACCATATTTTGTCATTTTTGCCTTTTGTGTACCCGCCATCTGTTGTTGTCTCTTTCTTTCTATCTTTCAAAGATTTCACCTTGCATAGCCATCATTTTTGATTCCTTTCCAGTTGCAGTGTTTCATCGCACAAATCATTTCTCTTTAGTGTGCCTATCTGCAGCTTTTATTTTCTCTTCAATTTCATCATACTCCATTGTGTTTTTTTTTCTTTCGCTTACTATCATTTCCAGTATCTCACCTTCCAGCCATTCCTTGTCTTTGCTTCTTTTCCACATTGGTAATATGTCCTTTGCAGTGTCTTGTATACTTTCTTGTCTGTTTTCCCATTTGGTTTCTATTTCTTGTTCTGAGACGTCTGTTTGTTCTGTTTCCTCAATTCTGAGACACTCATACATATGTTTATAAGATACAGGAGCAGAATTTGGCCATTCAGCCCATCGAATCCACTCATCATTCGATCATGGCTGAAATGCTCCTCATCCCCATTTTCCTGCCTTCTCCCCATAACCCTTCATCCCATTACCAATTAAAAAACTGCATAACTGTCCTTAAATTTACTCACTGTCCCAACATCCACCGCAGTTTGGGGTTTTTTGTTTTAAGAATGAAAGCCTCTCTGATGGGAGCAGGATATGGGAACTGGAATAGGTTCAACGGTCCATTGAATCTGCAATACAATTCAATATGATATGGCTTAACTTCTACCTCAACCCCACATTCCCACACTGCCCTGTATCCCTTACATTTTTGGACTCTAAGGGAGCTATCAGGTCCAGTCTTTAATATATGAATATACAACTCGGTTGGAGTAGAACTGCTCGGGATCAAATGAGCTGTTTAGAAACATAGAAAAACTACAGCACAATACAGGCCCTTCAGCCCACAAAGTTGTGCCGAACATGTCCCTACCTTAGTGATTACTAGGCTTACCTATAACCCTCTATCTTACTAAGTTCCATGTACTTATCGAAAAGTCTCTTAAAAGACCCTATCGAATCCACCTCCACCACCGTTGCCGGCAGCCCATTCCACGCACCCACCACCCTCTGAGTGAAAAACTTACCCCTGACATCTCCTCTGTACCTACTCCCCAGCACCCTAAACCTGTGGCCTCTTGTGGCAACCATTTCAGCCCTAGGAAAAAGCCTCTGACTGTCCACTCGATTGTTTGAAAGAGAAGAGCTGAAAATTCCTCATAAGAAAGAGTTTTATTTCTTTGACTGACATCTTAGTGGATTGCTGAGGAATCTGAGTGACCTGCCTTGGTTTGGTCTGCCATTTAATGTGTAGTTGTGTTGTGTTTGAACATAGAACAGTACAGCACAGAACAGGCCCTTCGGCCCCCAATGTTGTGCCGAGCTTTATCTGAAACCAAGATCAAGCTATCCCACTCCGTATCATCCCGGTATGCTACATGTGCCTATCCAATAACCGCTTAAATGTTCCTAAAGTGTCTGACTCCACTATCACTGCAGGCAGTCCATTCCACACCCCAACCACTCTCTGCGTAAAGAACCTACCTCTGATATCCTTCCTATATCTCCCACCACGAACCCTATAGTTATGCCCCCTTGTAATAGCTCCATCCACCCGAGGAAATAGTCTTTGAACGTTCACTCTATCTATCCCCTTCATCATTTTATAAACCTCTATTAAGTCTCCCCTCAGCCTCCTCCGCTCTAGAGAGAACAGCCCTAGCTCCCTCAACCTTTCCTCATAAGACCTACCCTCCAAACCAGGCAGCATCCTGGTAAATCTCTGCACTCTTTCCAGTGCTTCCACATCCTTCTTATAGTGAGGTGACCACAATATTCCAAATGTGGTCTCACCAAGGTCCTGTACAGTTGCAGCATAACCCCACGGCTCTTAAACTCCAACGCCCTGTTAATAAAAGCTAACACACTGTAGGCCTTCTTCACAGCTCTATCCACTTGAGTGGCAACCTTTAGAGATCTGTGGATATGGACCCCAAGATCTCTCTGTTCCTCCACAGTCTTCAGAATCCTACCTTTGACCCTACCTTTGAACACGGTGTTTTATGTTTACCTCATGTTAGTTCTGTATGTTAGAGTGTAAGTTAGATGGTATTGACTGGTTTGTGGGCTCTTGTATCGCAAAATGTTTTCTGTTTGTTTCAAATCTTGTGGCTTTATTCTCTTGGTGAGTAACTGGGATTTCAAATTTGGTCTACTTTAAATCAAAAAATTACAGGTCCCTGCTAGATTTTGACAAAATGTGGAGGTCTGTTCTGGGATCGTAACAAAGGTTTGGCTAGATATGTATATGCGTATATAAGAACATAAGAACATAAGAAATAGGAGCAGGAGTAGGCCACCTAGCCCCTCGAGCCTGCCCCGCCATTCAATAAGATCATGGCTGATCTGACGTGGATCAGTACCACTTACCCGCCTGATCCCCATAACCCTTAATTCCCTTACCGCTCAGGAATCCATCCATCCGCGCTTTAAACATATTCAGCGAGGTAGCCTCCACCACCTCAGTGGGCAGAGAATTCCAGAGATTCACCACCCTCTGGGAGAAGAAGTTCCTCCTCAACTCTGTCTTAAACCGACCCCCCTTTATTTTGAGGCTGTGTCCTCTAGTTTTAACTTCCTTACTAAGTGGAAAGAATCTCTCTGCCTCCACCCTATCCAGTCCCCGCATTATCTTATAAGTCTCCATAAGATCCCCCCTCATCCTTCTAAACTCCAACGAGTACAAACCCAATCTCCTCAGCCTCTCCTCATAATCCAAACCCCTCATCTCCGGTATCAACCTGGTGAACCTTCTCTGCACTCCCTCCAATGCCAATATATCCTTCCTCATATAAGGGGACCAATACTGCACACAGTATTCCAGCTGCGGCCTCACCAATGCCCTGTACAGGTGCATCAAGACATCCCTGCTTTTATATTCTATCCCCCTCGCAATATAGGCCAACATCCCATTTGCCTTCTTGATCACCTGTTGTACCTGCAGACTGGGCTTTTGCGTCTCATGCACAAGGACCCCCAGGTCCCTTTGCACGGTAGCATGTTTTAATTTGTTTCCATTGAGATAGTAATCCCATTTGTTATTATTTCCTCCAAAGTGTATAACCTCGCATTTATCAACGTTATACTCCATTTGCCATATCCTCGCCCACTCACTCAGCCTGTCCAAATCTCTCTGCAGATCTTCTCCGTCCTCCACACGATTCACTTTTCCACTTATCTTTGTGTCGTCTGCAAACTTCGTTACCCTACACTCCGTCCCCTCCTCCAGATCATCTATATAAATGGTAAACAGTTGCGGCCCGAGTACCGATCCCTGCGGCACGCCACTAGTTACCTTCCTCCAACCGGAAAAACACCCATTTATTCCGACTCTTTGCTTCCTGTCGGATAGCCAGTCCCCAATCCACTTTAACACACTACCCCCAACTCCGTGTGCCCTAATCTTCTTCAGCAGCCTTTTATGGGGCACCTTATCAAACGCCTTTTGGAAATCCAAAAACACCGCATCCACCGGTTCTCCTCCATCAACCGCCCTCGTCACATCTTCATAAAAATCCAACATGTTCGTCAAGCACGACTTTCCCCTCATGAATCCATGCTGTGTCTGATTGATCGAACCATTTCTATCCAGATGCCCTGCTATCTCCTCTTTAATAATGGATTCCAGCATTTTCCCTACTACAGACGTTAAGCTGACCGGCCTATAGTTACCCGCCTTTTGTCTCCTTCCTTTTTTAAACAGCGGCGTAACATTAGCCGTTTTCCAATCAACCGGCACTACCCCAGAATGCAACGAGTTTTGATAAATAATCACTAATGCATCCACTATTACCTCTGACATTTCTTTCAATACCCTGGGATGCATTCCATCCGGACCCGGGGACTTGTCCACCTTCAGTCCCATTAGTCTACCCAGCACTGCCTCTCTGGTAACATTAATCGTATTAAGTATTTCTCCTGCTGCCAACCCTCTATCGTTAATATTTGGCAAACTATTTGTGTCCTCCACCGTGAAGACCGACACAAAAAACGCATTTAAAGACTCAGCCATATCCTCATTTCCCACTATTAACTCCCCCCTCTCGTCCTCCAAGGGTCCAACATTCACTCTAGCCACTCTATTCCTTTTTATATATTTATAAAAACTTTTACTATCATTTTTTATATTAATTGCTAGCCTAGCTTCATAGTCTATCCTTCCTTTCTTTATCGCTTTCTTAGTCTCTCTTTGTTGTTTCTTAAATTTTTCCCAATCACTTGTTTCTCCACTATTTTTGGCCACTCTGTACGCAGCTGTTTTTATTTTAATACTCTCCTTTATTTCCTTCGTTATCCACGGCTGGTTCTCCCTTTTCTTACAATCCTTGTTTTTTGCTGGAATATATTTTTGCTGAGAACTGAAAAGGATCTCCTTAAAAATCCTCCACTGTTCCTCAGCTATCCTACCTGCCAGCCTGCTCTCCCAGTCTACCTTAGCCAATTCATCCCTCATCCTATCATATTTCCCTCTGTTCAAACAGAGGACACTGGTTTGAGACCAAACTTTCTCCTCTTCCATCTGAATCAGAAATTCGACCATATTGTGGTCACTAGACCCAAGAGGGTCCTTCACAATAAGATCCTTAATTCTACCTACCTCGTTACACAATACCAGATCCAAAATAGCTCGTTCCCTCGTCGGTTCCGTAACATGCTGTTCAAGGAAACTATCCCGACAGCATTCTAAGAACTCTTCCTCCATTCCACCCTTACCGACTTGAGTCTGCCAGTCAATGTGCATGTTGAAGTCCCCCATGATTATTGCCGTTCCGTTTTTACACGCATCCCTTATCTGCTTGTTTACAGCCCTCCCTACCTCAACATTATTATTTGGGGGCCTATATACCACACCTACTAGTGTCTTTCTCCCTCTACTATTCCTCATCTCTACCCATAATGATTCCACGTTTTGTTCCTCAGAGCCTATGTCATCCCTCAGTACTACCCTGATATTATCTCTTATTAATAGCGCGACCCCACCACCTTTTCCTTCCTGTCTATTCTTCCTAAACGCCTGATACCCCTGGATATTCATCTCCCAGTCCTGGTCACCTTTCAGCCACGTTTCTGTAATGGCCACTAGATCGTACCCACTTGTGCTGATTTGCACCATCAACTCATTCACCTTGTTCCGAATGCTTCGTGCATTCAGGCAAAGTGTCCTTATTCCAGCTTTTATCTGGACCCGCTTTGATGAGTCGCGAACACCGTCTCCCTCTACTCCCTTATCTAAATTACCGCCTTCATTCACTTGCACCCTCTCCTCTACCATTAATTTTGTAATTCCCCTTACCCCTGCATCCTCCCCCCCATCAATTAGTTCCTTGATCCTAGTCAACTCTTCTAGCTCCCCTCCCCCCAACCTATCTAGTTTAAATTCTCCCCAGTAGCCTTAGCCAACCTACCGGCCAGGATATTGGTCCCCGTGTGATTCATGTTCAATATGTTCGTTCGTTGGCACTCGCCATTGGTCTCCAATCAATGGAAATTATTTTAAATGATTTTGATGTTAAATTATAAAGATTGGAGGCTGGATGGTTCCAAATGGTCACCCGACCAGGCCTTTATACCTCACTTTAGGTAGGTGGGTGATGTTTGTACACCAATTTGGATAAGTGTAATGCTGAAGTTTATAAAATGGGCACTGCTTGTGTAAGCTAAAACTGTCCTATTGCCGGTCAATTGATTTCCAGGCTGGAGAATCTGAACTCTTCAATATGTTACTGAAAACTCTGAAAGAGAATGTGGAAACAAAGGGGCTACAAGACTTCTGGGAGTTGATCGTGCAAGGTGGGAAGCATTTCTTTATTCCATTTGTAAGATGCAGACAGAACGACAGCTTGCACGTATCCAGCACTTTTAACATAGTATGGTCATTCATCTAATTTAGTACTGGACAATCCAACATTCAAAGGGACTGCCTCAATTCCAGTATAAAAACAGAAAATGCTTGAAATATTCAGCAGGTTGGTCAGCATGCACCCGGACGTTCTCTCTTTCACCTTCTTCCGTCAGGAAAAAGATACAAAAGTCTGAGGTCACGTTTCAACCGACTCAAGAACAGCTTCTTCCCTGCTGCCATCAAACTTTTGAATGGACTTACCTTGCATTACGTTGATTTTTCTCTACATCCTAGCTATGACTGTAACACTACATTCTGCATTCTCTCCTTTCCTTCTCTATGAATGGTAGGCTTTGTATAGCAAGAAAGAAACAATACTTTTCACTGTATACTAATACATGTGACAATAATAAATCAAATCAGATCAAAGCCTCTGCAGTGGGAAATAAAATGTAATGAGCTGAATTTTACAGGGTTCCGCACTCCCCATGCCCCCAGCAAAAATACAGTAAGAGTTTGAACAACACCAGGTTAAAGTCCAACAGGTTTATTTGGTAGCAAATGCCATTAGCTTTCGGAGCCCTGCTCCTTCGTCAGATGGAATGGATATTTGCTCCCAAACAAGGCACACAGAGACACAAAATCAATTTACAGAATACTGATTAGAATGCGAATCTTTACAGCTAATCAAGTCTTAAAAATACAGACAATGTGAGTGGAGGGAGCATTAGGCACAGGTTAAAGAAATGTGTATTGTCTCCAGACAGGATAGCCAGTGAGATTCTGTAAGTCCAGGAGGCAAGCTGTGGGGGTTGCTGATAGTGTGACATGAACCCAAGATCCCGGTTTAGGCCGTCCTCATGTGTGCGGAACTTGGCTATCAGTTTCTGCTCAGCGACTCTGCACTGTCGTGTGTCGTGAAGGCCACCTTGGAGAACGCTTACCCGAAGATCAGAGACTGAATGCCCGTGACCGCTGAAGTGCTCCCCCACAGGAAGAGAACAGTATTGCCTGGTGATTGTCGAGCGTTGTTCATTCATCCGTTGTTGAGGCGTCTGCATGGTTTCCCCAATGTACCATGCCTCGGGACATCCTTTCCTGCAGCATGTCCCGAGGCATGGTACATTGGGGAAACCATGCAGACGCTACGACAACAGATGAATGAACACCGCTCGACAATCACCAGGCAAGATTGTTCCCTTCCTGTTGGGGAGCACTTCAGCGGTCACGGGCATTCAGTCTCTGATCTTCGGGTAAGCGTTCTCCAAGGCGGCCTTCACGACACATGACAGCGCAGAGTCGCTGAGCAGAAACTGATAGCCAAGTTCCACACACATGAGGACGGCCTAAACCGGGATCTTGGGTTCATGTGACACTATCTGTAACCCCCACAGCTTGCCTCCTGGACTTGCAGAATCTCACTGGCTGTCCTGTCTGGAGACAATACACATTTCTTTAACCTGTGCCTGATGCTCCCTCGACTCACAATGTCTGTATCTTTCAGACTTGATTAGCTGTAAAGATTCGCATTCTAATCAGTATTCTGTAAATTGATTTTGTGTCTCTGTGTGCCTTGTTTGGGAGAAGATATCCACTCCATCTGACGAAGGAGCAGGGCTCCGAAAGCTAATGACATTTGCTACCAAATAAGCCTGTTGGACTTTAACCTGGTGTTGTTAAAACTCTTACTGTGTTTACCCCAGTCCAACGCCGGCATCTCCACATCATGACTCCTAGCAAAAATGCCAGAGATAAGCCTGCTCACCTTAGAGAAGCTTTAGAGAACTATAGTCCCATCAGTGCCAGCCGGGAGCATGGCTTTGGCTGGCACTGCAGGCAGTTCCACTATGCCGAGGTAAATGTGAGGTCGGGGTCTCAGCGAGGCCATGTTCAAGAGGCCTGGAGAATGAGTTCAAGAGGGAGTTACATTGGGGACAGTGAGAGGGGGAGCTGGTGGTGAGGTGCTTCCATTGGGCCCAGTGGACCTATAAGGGAGGCACTCCCCCTCCACAGTAGGCCCAAAGGTGGGTGGGTATGAGGAAGATGGCCTGCTGGGATTTTCTGCCTACAAACCTGTTCGGGGAGCATAAAATCCAGTTCAATGTTTCAGGTGAATGAATTCATCGGAATTTCAGTCTGGTCTGAATTTGGAAACAATTAAACGCGGCGAATATTCAATATATCCGTTCGTTGGCCATTGGTCTCCAATGAATGGAAATTATTTTAAATTGCTTTGATGTTAAATTATGAAGATTGGAGGCTGGGTGGTTCCAAATGGCCACCCTACCAGACACACAAGTTAATGTCAGTGTCATTTAAAATCAGGTCCAGGTTGGTGAGTGCTGGTGAATGAGACCAGGGTACGTTTGTGTTGAGTATGTGGTGCCTGTCTCATTATTACAGTGCAGCAGAAGTAAATCACCTGACTTGAGGGACCAATGGAAACTGAGATTGAGTGTTCCCACCAGAGGGTGGAGTCTTTTGCCAGGCAGAATCATTTAGAAGCCATGTTGTAAGCATGTAAAGACTAGCGCTGCTGCTCCAGGGGGCAGAACATGTGCATAGAATAGGTTAGAAGGCATATGGGACACTTGCTTTTATCAATCATGGTACATAGTTTAAGAGCAAGGAGGTAATGTTGGAGTTTGTACAGAGCGTTGGTTAGCCACAGCTGGAACATAGAACAGTACAGCACAGTACAGGCCCTTCGGCCCTCGATGTTGTGCCGAGCTTTGTCCGAAACCAAGATCAAGCTATCCCACTCCCTATCATTCTGGTGTGCTCCATGTGCCTATCCAATAACCGCTTGAAAGTTCCATATCCTTGAATATCATAATATGGGATTGGAAGGGTGCCTTTATTGGTAGTTATAGTCAGTGTAGACTCGATGGGCCAAAGGGCTTTTTTTGGCTATATGACTCTCTGACAGGAAAGAAATTGGCCTTGGGAAGTAGAGAAGTAATAACGAGGATATAATGAATCATAGAATCATAGAAACCCTACAGTGCAGAAAGAGGCCATTTGGCCCATCGAGTCTGCACCGACCACAATCCCACCCAGGCCCTACCCCCATATCCCTACATATTTACCCACTAATCCCTCAAACCTACACATCTCAGGACACTAAGGGGCAATTTTAGCATGGCCAATCAACCTAACCTGCACATCTTTGGACTGTGGGAGGAAACCGGAGCACCCGGGGGAAACCCACGCAGACACTAGGAGAATGTGCAAACTCCACACAGACAGTGACCCAAGCCGGGAATCGAACCCAGGTCCCTGGAGCTGTGAAGCAGCAGTGCTAACTACTGTGCTACCGTGCCGCCCCGGTATAATTGCAATTATAGATTGGAAAGTATAAAGAACAGTATAGCACAGGAACAGGCCCTTCGGTCCTCCAAGCCTGCACCAACCATGATGCCTACCTAAACTAAAACCGTATGCACTTACGGAGTCCATATTCTTCCATTCCCATTCTGTTCATAGTAAGAGGCCTCATAACACCAGGTTAAAGTCCAACAGGTTTATTTGGTATCACAAGCTTTCGGAGCACTGCTCCTTCATCAGGTGAGCGGAGAGGTGCGTTCACAAACACGGCATATAGAGACAGAGACACATTTACAAGATAATGGTTGGAATGCGAGCCTTTACAGGTAATCAAGTCTTTACAGGTAGACAGTGCGAGTGGAGAAAGGGATAATCACAGGTTAAAGAGATGTGAATTGTCTCAAGCCAGGACAGTTAGTAGGATTTTGCAAGCCCAGACAAGTCATGGGAGTTACAGATAGTGTGACATGAACCCAAGATCCCGGTTGAGGCCGTCCTCATGTGTGCGGAACTTAGCTATCAGTTTCTGCTCGGCGATTCTGCGTTGTCGTGTGTCATGAAGACCGCCTTGGACCGTCAGGGAGCGGCGCGGGCTAATTGTTCCTTGTTTCTCGTTTCAAGGCTTCATTCTATGATCATCTTGCTGGTGCCAGTACAGAGCGAGACTGCGGATAGTTGGGAACCTGTCTCGGGGGCAGGGAATTCATATGGTGTTCGTGGAAGTGGAAATGACTAGGGTTGGGAAGCATTTTCCGATCAGGGCCAGTGTGATCTCCTGGACTCGTTTCGATCGCCTCAGGGGGTCGGAGAGGAATTTCCCAGATTTTTTTTCCCCATATTGGCCCTGGGGTTTTCACTCTGGGTTTTCGCCTCTCCCTGGAGATCACATGGTCTGGAATGGGGGGGTGGGGGTGAGTTAATAGGTTGTGATGAACAAAGCATCGTAGCTGTGAGGGACAGCTCGGTGGATAGGATATTGGTATGTAGATAGGCTGGAAAATTGGGCGGGGATCCTGGATTCAATCCTGGACCGGGGAGCGGCGCGGGCTTGGAGGGCCGAAGGGCCTGTTCCTGTGCTGTATTGTTCTTTGTTGGAGAACGCTTACCCGAAGATCAGAGACTGAATGCCCTTGACTGCTGAAGTGTTCCCTGACTAGAAGATTGTTGAGCGGTGTCCATTCATCTGTTGTCGTAGCATCTGCATGGTCTCGCTGATGTACCGCACCTCGGGATATCCTTTCCTGCAGCATATGAGGTAGACAACGTTGGCTGAGTCACATGAGTATGTACCGTGTGCCTGGTAGGTACTGTTCTCACTGTGACATCACACGTGAGAACACAACAGCTACAACAGAGACCTGGCTCAAAGAAGAACAGACTGAGTGTTAAATATTCCTGGGTACAAATTGTTTAGGAGAGACGGGAACAGTAGAAAAGCGGGAGAGTGGCAGTATTGATTAAAGGCAGCATCACGGTACACGAGAGAGGAGTCGAGAGGAGTCAAGGACGGAATCTCTCTGGCTAGAAGTAAGGGATGAAAAAGTGCAATAACATTGAACAGTGTAGTTTATAGACCAGGGAAGGTTGAAAGTATATATTAGCTTAAAAAAAGGTAGGGACATTTGATTATAATAGAATGTTTGAAACAAAGGTAGGTCCCTAGCTTAATTAAATTCTCTTATAGGGAGAAACTAGCTTAATCTAGAGAGAAGTCATTGCAGGAGACCTCAGACCCATATTGTGCTCCTCTTGCACAATGTGGGAAATAAGGGACGCTTCTGATGACCATGTGTGCAGTAACTGTGTCCAGCTATAGCTACAGGCTAGTATCATTTCAGAGCTGGAGCTGTGGGTGGAGCATCTGCAATGCTGAGAACATCGTGGACATTTATCAAGATGGTCACACCACAGATGAGATTGCAGGAAGGGAATGGATAACCAGCAGACAAAGTCAACGGCTCAGGAAGGAAGTGCAGGAGTCCCCTATGGTAACCTCACATGTATCCACATTATACTGCATCTGCCATGCAGATGCCCACACACTCAGACTGTCCAAATCATGCTGAAGCATCTCTGCATCCTCCTCACAGCTCACCCTCTCACTCAACTTTGTATCATCTGCAGATTTGGAGATAATACATTCAGTTCCCTCTTCCAAATCATTAATATATTATGTGAACAGTTGGGGTCCTAGGACAGCTCTCTGCGGAACCCCACTGGTCACTGCTAATCAGAAAAAGACCCATTTATGCCCACTCTCTGCTTCCTGTCTGCTAACCAGCTTTCTGTCCATCTCAAGACATTACCTGCAATCCCATGTGCTTTAACCTTACATAGCAGTTTGTTATGTGAGACCTTGTTGAAAGCCTTCTGAAAGTCTAATTAAACTACATCCACAGGTTCTCCTCTGTCAACTCTGCTAGTCAGATCCTCAAAAAATTCCAATAAATTCATCAAGCATGATTTCCCCTTTATAAATCCATGCTGACTTTGTCTGATTATACCACTGCCTTCCAAATGCCGAGTTATGAAATCCTGGATAATGGACTCTAGCAACTTCCCCAGTACTGACGTTAGGCTCACTGGTCTATATTTCCCTGTTTTCTCTCCACCTCACTTTTTGAATAGCAGGTTTACATTAGCTACCCTCCAATCTGTAGGAACTATGCAAGAACCATAGAACCATAGAAAATTACAGCTCAGAAACAGGCCTTTTGGCCCTTCTTGTCTGTGCCGAACCATTTTTTGCCTAGTCCCACTGACCTGCACTTGGATCATATCCCTCCACACCCCTCTCATCCATGAACCCGTCCAAGTTTTTCTTAAATGTTAAAAGTGACCCCGCATTTACCACTTTATCCGGCAGCTCATTCCACACTCCCACCACTCTCTGCGTGAAGAAGCCCCTCCTAATATTCCCTTTAAACTTTTCTCCTTTCACCCTTAACCCATGCCCTCTGGTTTTTTTCTCCCCTAGCCTCAGTGGAAAAAGCCTGCTTGCATTGACTCTATCTCTACCCATCAAAATCTTATACACAAAGCATTTTATATACAAAGAATTTTGGAAAATGTGGCGGTGATAGACGGCTGCTTTAGTGACTGGAGTCCAGTGACCAGTGGCCTACCACAGGGCTGCGCCCCCTATAGTTTGTCATTTATATAAACGGCATAGATGACTATGTGAGGGGTAGGATCAGTAAGTTTGCCGATGACACAAAGATTGGCCAGGTGGGTAACAGTGAGGCCGAGTGTCTTGGGTTACAGGAAGATATAGACGAGATGGTCAAATTGGCAGATAAATGGCAGATGGAATTTAACCCTGAAAAGTGTGAGGTGATGCACTTTGGAAAGAGTAATTTGACAAGGAAGTATACTATGAAAGGTCTGGCACTGGGAAGTTCCGAAGAACAAGGGAACTTGACGTGTTTGTCCATAGATCTCTGAAGGTGGAAAGGCAGGTAAATAGGGTGGTGAAAAGGGCATATAGCACACTCGCCTTTATCAACCGGGGTATAGATTACAAAAGCAGAGAGGTCATGATGGAATTGTATAGAACTTTGGTGAGGCCACAGCTGGAATACTGTGTGCAGTTCTAGTCGCCACATTATAGGAAGGTTGTGAACGCATTGGAAGGGGTGCAGAGGAGATTTACCAGGATGCTGCCTGGGGTGGAACATTTAAGTTATGAAGAGAGGTTGAATAGGCTTGGGTTGTTTTCTCTGGAGCAAAGAAAACTGAGGGGCGACCTGATTGAGGTGTTCAAGATTATGAGGGGCATGGATAGGGAGCAGCTGTTCCCGTTAGTTGAAGGGTCAATTATGAGGGGACACAAGTTAAAAGTGAGGGGTGGGAGGTTTGGGGGCAATTTGTGGAAAACCTTTTTTACTCAGAGGGTGGTGACGGTCTGGAATGCACTGCCTGGGAGGGTGGTGGAGGCGGGATGCCTCACATCCTTTAAAAAGTACCTGGATGAGCAGTTGGCACGCCATAACATTCAAGGCTATGGGCCAAGTACTGGCAAGTGGGATTAGGAGGGCAGGTCAGGGCCTTTCATGTGTCCATGAGACTCGATGGGCCAAAGGGCCTCTTCTGCACTGTTGTATTCTGTGATTCCGATTCTGTAAAAATGATCACCAATGGGTCTACTATTTCCAAGGCCACTTCCTTACGTACTCTGGGATGAAGATTATCAAGGCCTGGAGATTTATCCCCATTCAATCCCATCAATTTTCCCAAAACTATTTCTGTACTAATGCTGATTTCCTTCAGCTCCTCATTAAAACATGTTTCTCTCAGCACTTCTGGCACATTATTCATGTCTTCCTTTGTGAAAACTGAAGCCAAGTACGAATTTAATTCCTCGGCCATTTCTTTATTCCCTGTCATGAATTCTCCCATTTTTGACTGTAATGTGCCTACATTCATTTTTTTTCCATTTTTTTCTCTTTACATGCCAATAGAAACTTTTACAGTCAGTTTTTATGTTCCCTGCTAGCTTACTTTCATACTCTATTTTTTTCCTTCTTAACCAATCCCTTGGTCCTCCTTTGCTGAATTATAAACTGCTCCCAATCCTCAGGTCTATTGCTTTTTCTTGCCAATTGCTTCTTTGAACCTGATACTATCTCTAATTTCCCTTGTAAGCCATGGTTTGGCTACAATTCCCTTACCACTCTTGCGCCAAACAGGAATAAACTTCTGGAGTTCACCTTTTCATTCTTTAAATGACTGCCATTACCTGTCCACTGTCTTTCCTTTCAGTAATGTTTCTCAGTCAATCATGGCCAGTTCATGCCTCATACCATCATAGTTACCTTTATTGAGAGTCAGGACCCTGATCTCAGAATCAACTACAACATTATTCACCTTGACAAAGAATTCTACCATATTATGGTCTCTCACAATTAGATTGCCAACTAATCCTTTCTCATCGCACAACACCCAGTCCCAGATGGCCTGCTCCCTTGTTAGTTCTCAATGTATTGCTCCAGAAAAACATCCCGTATACACTCCAGAAATTCCTCCTCTATTGAAGAGTGACTAATTTGACTCTCCCAATCTATATGTAGATTAAAGTTGCCCATAATCACAGATGTTCCTTTAACACATACATCTCTCATTTCCTGTCTAATGCATTTCCCAACATTACCACGACAGTTTGTGGTCTGTATATCACCCCCACCAATGTTTTTGTCCCTTGTTGTTTCTTAATTCGACCCATACAGATTCCACATCATCTATGCTAATACCTTTCCTCAATATTGTATCAATATCATCTTTAATCAACAATGCAACTCCATCACCTTTTTCTTTCTATCTGTCCTTACTAAACACTGAATAACCCTCAATGTTTAGTTCCCATCCTTGCTCACCTTGGAGCCACGTCTCCATAATGCCAACTATATCATATCCCTCTACATCTATCTGTACAACTAATTCATCCATTTGGTTTCAAATGTTCCGAGCATTCATAGAACATAGAACATAGAACACTACAGCGCAGAACAGGCCCTTCGGCCCACGATGTTGCACCGACCAGTTAAAAAAAAAACTGTGACCCTCCAACCTAAACCAATTTCTTTTCGTCCATGAACCTATCTACGGATCTCTTAAACGCCCCCAAACTAGGCGCATTTACTACTGATGCTGGCAGGGCATTCCAATCCCTCACCACCCTCTGGGTAAAGAACCTACCCCTGACATCGGTTCTATAACTACCCCCCCTCAATTTAAAGCCATGCCCCCTCGTGCTGGATTTCTCCATCAGAGGAAAAAGGCTATCACTATCCACCCTATCTAAACCTCTAATCATCTTATATGTTTCAATAAGATCCCCTCTTAGCCGCCGCCTTTCCAGCGAAAACAATCCCAAATCCCTCAGCCTCTCCTCATAGGATCTCCCCTCCATACCAGGCAACATCCTGGTAAACCTCCTCTGCACCCTCTCCAAAGCCTCCACATCCTTCCTGTAATGTGGGGACCAGAACTGCACACAGTACTCCAAGTGCGGCCGCACCAGAGTTGTGTACAGTTGCAACATAACGCTACGACTCCTAAATTCAATCCCCCTACCAATAAACGCCAAGACACCATATGCCTTCTTAACAACCTTATCTACTTGATTCCCAACTTTCAGGGATCTATGCACACATACACCTAGATCCCTCTGCTCCTCCACACTATTCAAAGTCCTCCCGTTAGCCCTATACTCAACACATCTGTTATTCCTACCAAAGTGAATTACCTCACACTTCTCCGCATTAAACTCCATCCGCCACCTCTCGGCCCAACTTTGCAACCTGTCTAAGTCTTCCTGCAAACTACGACACCCTTCCTCACTGTCTACCACACCACCGACTTTGGTGTCATCAGCAAATTTGCTAATCCACCCAACTATACCCTCATCCAGATCATTAATAAATATTACAAACAGCAGTGGCCCCAAAACAGATCCCTGAGGTACACCACTTGTAACCGCACTCCATGATGAATATTTACTATCAACCACCACCCTCTGTTTCCTATCCGCTAGCCAATTCCTGATCCAATTTCCTAGATCACCCCCAATCCCATACATCTGCATTTTCTGCAGAAGCCTACCATGGTGAACCTTATCAAACGCCTTACTAAAATCCATATATACCACGTCCACTGCCTTGCCCCCATCCACCTCCTTGGTCACTTTCTCAAAAAACTCAATAAGGTTAGTAAGGCACGACCTACCTGCCACAAAACCATGCTGACTATCACCTATCAATTCATTACTCTCCAAATAACTATAAATCCTATCCCTTATAATTTTTTCCAACATCTTGCCGACAACAGAAGTGAGACTCACCGGTCTATAATTCCCGGGGAAGTCTCTGTTCCCCTTCTTAAACAATGGGACAACATTCGCTAACCTCCAATCTTCTGGTACTATACCAGAGGCCAACGACGACCTGAAGATCAGAGCCAGAGGCTCTGCAATCACTTCTCTTGCCTCCCAGAGAATCCTTGGATAAATCCCATCCGGACCAGGGGATTTATCTATTTTCAGACCCTCCAGAATATCCTGCACATCCTCCTTATCAACTGTAATACTGTCTATTCTACTCCCTTGCAACCCAGTGTTCTCCTCAGCTATATTCATGTCCCCTTGCGTGAACACCGAAGAGAAATATTGGTTCAATGCTTCACCAATCTCCTCCGGTTCCACACATAACTTCCCTCTGCCATCTATAACTGGCCCTAAACTTGCCCTAACCAACCTTCTGTTCTTGACATACCTATAGAACGCCTTAGGATTCTCTTTAACCCTATCCGCCAAAGTCTTCTCATGTCCCCTTTTAGCCCTTCTAAGCTCGCTCTTCAACTCCCTCTTAGCCAATCTAAAGCTTTCTAGTGCACTACCCGAGTGCTCACGTCTCATCCGAACATAAGCCTCCTTTTTCTTTTTAACCAACAAAGAAACTTTTTTGGTGCACCACGGTTCCCTAGCCCTACCAATTCCTCCTTGCCTGACAGGGACATACCTATCACAGACTCGCAGTAGCTGCTCCTTGAAAAAACTCCACATGTCGGACGTTCCCAGTCCCTGTAATCTCCTAGTCCAACCTATGTTTCCTAATTCTCTCCTAATAGCCTCATAATTACCCTTCCCCCAGCTAAAACCACTGGCCCGAGGTTCATGCCTATCCCTTTCCATCACTAAGGTGAACGTAACCGAATTGTGGTCACTATCACCAAAATGCACACCAACTTCCAAGTCTAGCACCTGGTCTGGCTCATTTCCCAGCACCAGATCCAATATAGCCTCACCTCTAGTTGGCCTGTCTACATACTGAGTCAAAAAACCTTCCTGCACGCTTTGAACAAAAACTGACCCCTCTAACGAGCTAGAGCTATAACAATTCCAGTCAATATTAGTCAAGTTAAAATCCCCCATAACAATTGCCCTATTACTTTCACTCCTAAGCAGGATTGACTCCGCAATCCTTTCCTCAACCTCTCTAGAACTTTTAGGAGGTACAAAACCTTAAGGTGGGCACTTTTAACATTTCTTTTCCTACTATTTTTTACTCTGTCCTATCTGACTCTGGCCCTTGATTTCTCTGCCTATCACTTGCTTGATTCTCCTTACTGTCTTTTCCTCTTGTTCTTAATTCCCCCATGCTCTGAATCCTTGCAAAGGAATGTAGGCCCCCTTATGGTCAAAAATGGAGGAAATTCATAATTGGGACCAAAGAAATGGCTGAGGAACTAAATTTGTACTTTGCTTCTGTCTTCACAAAGGCAGAGGTGAATAATGTACCAGAGAAGCACAAGTTTTAGTGAAGAGCTGAAGGAAATCAGTATTGTGTAATACAGTAGTAAAATGGTTTTGGGGAAATTGATGGGATTGAAAGTGGATAAATCTCCAGGTCCTAATAATCGTCATCCCAGAATACTTGAGGAAGTGGCCCTGGAAATTATAAATCCATTGGTGGTTATTTTCCAAAATTCTTTGGACTCTGGAATAGTTCCTATAGGTTGGAGGGTAGCTAATGTAAGCCCGCTATTCAAAAAGGGAGGGAGAGAGAAAACAAGGAACTATAGACCAGTGACCATAACATTGATAGTAGAGATGTTGCTAAAGTCCATTATCAAGGATTTCATAACTCGGCATTTGGAAGTCAGTGGTATAATCAAACAAAGTCAGCATGGATTTATAAAGGGGAAATCATGCTTGATGAATTTATTGGAATTTTTTGAGGATGTGACTGGCAGAGTTGACAGAGGAGAACCTGTGGATGTGGTTTAATTAGACTTTCGGAAAGTTTTCAACAAGGTCCCACATAACAGACTACTATAGAGTCATAGAGTTTTACAGCATGGAAACAGGCTCTTCGGCCCAACTTGTCCATGCCACCCTTGTTTTTTTTTAAAAACCCCTAAGCTAATCCCAATTGCCCGCATTTGGCCCATATCCCTCTATACCCATCGTACCCATGTAACTATCTAAATGCTTTTTAAAAGATAAAATTGTACCCACCTCTACTACTACCTCTGGCAACTTGTTCCAGACACTCACCACCCTCTGTGTGAAAAAATTGCCCTTCTGGACACTTTTGTATCTCTCCCCTCTCACCTTAAACCTATGCCCTCTAGTTTTTAGACACCCCTACCTTTGGGAAAAGATATTGACTATCTACCTTGTCTATGCCCCTCATTATTTTATAGACCTCTATAAGGTCACCTCTCAGCTTCCTACGCTCCAGAGGAAAAAGTCCCAGTCAATTCAGCCTCTCCTTATAACTCAATCCATCAAGTCCCGGTAGCATCCTAGTAAATCTTTTCTGCACTCTTTTTAGTTTAATAATATCCTTTCTATAATAGGGTGACCAGAATTGCACACAGTATTCCAATTGTGGACTTACCAATGTCTTGTACAACTTCAATTTCATAAATGACCAGGATGAGGAAGTGGAGGGATGGGTTGGCATGTTTGCCGACGACGCGAAGGTTGGTGGGGTTGTGGATAGTCTGGAGGGATGTCAGAAGTTAGAGAGGGACATAGATAGGATGCAAGACTGGGCGGAGAAGTGGCAGATGGACTTCAACCCAGATAAATGCGTAGTGGTCCATTTTGGCAGGTCAAATGGGATGAAGGAGTACAATATAAAGGGAAAGACTCTTAGTACGGTAGAGGATCAGAAGGACCTTGGGGTCCGGGTCCGTAGGACTCTAAAATCGGCCCCGCGGGTGGAGGAGGTGGTTAAGAAGGCATATGGTGTGCTGGCCTTTATCAATCGAGGGATTGAGTTTAGGAGTCCGGGGATAATGATGCAGCTATATAAGACCCTTGTCAGACCCCACTTGGAGTATTGTGCTCAGTTCTGGTCGCCTCATTACAGGAAGGATGTGGAAAAGATTGAAAGAGTGCAGAGGAGATTTACAAGGATGTTGCCTGGATTGAGTGGCATGCCTTATGAGGATAGGCTGAGGGAGCTCGGTCTTTTCTCTTTGGAGAGACGTAGGATGAGAGGAGACCTAATAGAGGTATATAAGATGTTGAGAGGCATAGATCGGGTGGACTCTCAGAGGCTTTTTCCCAGGGTGGAAATGACTGCTACGAGAGGACACAGGTTTAAGGTGCTGGGGGTTAGGTACAGGGGAAATGTGAGGGGGAAGTTTTTCACACAGAGGGTGGTGGGTGAGTGGAATCAGCTGCCGTCAGTGGTGGTGGAGGCAAACTCAACAGGGTCTTTTAAGAGACTCCTGGATGAGTACATGGGACTTAATAGGATGGAGGGTTGTAGGTAGGCCTAAAAGGTAGGGATATGTTCGGCACAACTTGTGGGGCCGAAGGGCCTGTTTTGTGCTGTAGTTTTCTATGTTTCTATGTTTCAACAAGACATCCCAACTCCTGTATTCAATGTTCTGACCGATGAAACCAAGCATGCCGAATGCCTTCTTCACCATTCTGTCCACCTGTGACTCCACTTTCAAGGAGCTATGAACATGTACCCCTAGATCTCTTTGTTCTGTAACTCTCCCCAACGTCCTATCATTAACTGAGTAAGTCCTGCCCTGGTTCAATCTACCAAAATGCATTACCTCACATTTGTCTAAATTCAACTCCATCTGCCATTCGCCAGCCCACTGGCCCAATTGATCAAGATCCCGCTGCAATTTGAGATAACCTTCCTCACTGTCCACCATGCCACCAATCTTGGTGTCATCTGCAAACTTACTAACCATGCCCCATGTATTCTCATCCAAATCATTAATACTAATGACAAATAACAATGGGCCCAGCACTGATCCCTGAGGCACACCGCTGGTCACAGGCCTCCAGTTTGAAAAACAACTCTCTACAACCACCCTCTGGCTTCTGTCAAGAAGCCAATTTTGTATCCATTTAGATACCTCACCCTGGATCCCATGAGATTTAACTTTATGCAACAACCTACCATGCGGTACCTTGTCAAAGGCCTTGCTAAAGTCCATGTAGACAACATCAACTGCACTGCCCTCATCTACCTTCTTGGTTACC
The DNA here is from genome assembly GCF_964213995.1 of Mustelus asterias. Classification (NCBI taxonomy): domain Eukaryota; kingdom Metazoa; phylum Chordata; class Chondrichthyes; order Carcharhiniformes; family Triakidae; genus Mustelus; species Mustelus asterias. The sequence continues at coordinate 264,088 of NC_135814.1, forward strand.
CCTTCAAAAAACTCAATTAAATTTGTGAGACATGATTTTCCACTCGCAAAGCCATGCCGACTGTCCCTAATCAGTCCTTGCATCTCTAAATGCCTGTAGATCCTGTGTCTCAAAATACCTTCCAACAATTTACTCACCACAGATGTGAGACTCACTGGCCTGTGGTTCCCAGTCTTTTCCCTGGAGCCCTTTTTAAACAAAGGCACAACATTTGCCACACTCCAATTTTCAGGTACCTCACCCGTGACTATCAGTGATTCAAATAACTCAGCTAGGGGACCCGCAATTTCCTCCCTAGCCGCCCACAACGTCCTGGGATATACCTCATCAGGTCCCGCAGATTTATCTACCTTGATTCTCTTTAAGACTTCCAGCACCTCCTTCTCTGTAATATGTACACTCCTCAAGACATCAATATTTAACTCCCCAGGTTCCCTAACATCCATGCCTTTCTCAGTAGTAAAAAAATACTGATGAGAAATATTCATTTAGGATCTCATCCATCTCTAGTGGACCCGCACATAGATTACCTTATTGATCCTTAAGAGGCCCTACTCTCTCCCTTGTTACTCTTTTGCCCTTTATGTATTTGTAGAAGCTCTTTGGATTCTCCTTTGCCTTATCTACCTAAACAATTGCATGTCCCCTTTTTGCCCTCCTGATTTCTCTCCCAACTCTACTCCTACACCCCCTATACTCTTCAAGAGATTCACTTGATCCCAGCTGCCTATGCACGTCATGTGCCTCTTCTTCTTGACCAGGGCCTCAATATCCCGAGTCATCCAGGGTTCCCGACTTCTGCAGCCTTGCCCTTCACTCGAAGAGGAATGTGTTTACCCTGAACACTGGTTAACACACTTTTGAAAGCATGCCATTTACCAGATGTCCCTTTTCCTTCCCACAGACTCCCCCAATTAACTTTTGAAAGTTCCTGTCTGATACCATCAAAATTGACCTTGCCCCAATTTAGAATATTAACTTTTGGGACAGACCTATCATTCTCCATAGCTATCTTAAAACTAATAGAATTATGGTCACTGGTCCCAAAGTGATCCTCACTAACACTTCTGTCACCTGCCCTTCCTTATTTTCCAAGAGGAGGTCAAGTTTTGCCCCCTCTCTAGTCGGGCCATCCACATACTGAATGAGAAATTCCTCCTGAATACACTCAACAAATTCTCTACAACCACCCTCTGGCTTCTGTCCAGAAGCCAATTTTGTATCCATTTAGATACCTCACCCTGGACCCCGAGGGATTTAACCTTATGCAACAGCCTACCATGCGGTACTTTGTCAAAGACCTTGCTAAAATCCATGTAGACAACATCAACAGCACTGCCCTCATCTACCTTCTTGGCTACCCCTTCAAAAAACTCAATCAAATTTGTGAGACATGATTTTCCACTCACAAAGCCATGCTGAACTTTACTGTGTAAAGTTAAAGCACATGGGATTGCAGATAATGTCTTGAGATGGATAGAAAGCTGGTTAGCAGATAGAAAACAAAGAGTTGGAATAAATGGGTCTTTTTCTGATTGGCAGGCAGTGACTACAGGGGTTCCGCAGGGATCTGTGCTAGGACCCCAGCTGTTCACATTATATTTTAATGATTTGGACAGGGGAACTAAATGTATTATCTCCAAATTTGCAGATGATACAAAGCTGGGTGGGAGGGTGAGCTGTGAGAGGATGCAGAGATGCTTCCGCGTGATTTGGACAGGCTGAGTGTGTGGGCATCTGCATGGCAGACGCAGTATAATGTGGGTAAATGTGAGGTTATGCACTTCAGTAGCAGAGATAGGAAGGCAGATTATTATTTGAATGGGTGTAAATTGAGAGAGGTGGATACTCAGCGAGACCTTGGTGTTTTCCTGCATCAGTCACTGAAAGTAAGCACTCAGGTATAGCAGGCAGTAAAGAAGGCAAATGGTATGATGGCCTTCATAGCGAAAGGATTTGAGTATAGGGATGGGGATGTTTTGCTGCAATTGTATAGAACGTTGGTTAGACCTCGCCAGGAGTATTGTGTGCAGTATTTATGTCCTTATCCAAAGAAGGATGTCCTTGCTATAGAGGGAGCGCAGTGAGGGTTTACCAGGCTGATTTCTGGAATGGCAGGACTGTTGTATGAGAAGAGACTAAGTCGGTTAGGAGTATATTCACTGGAGTTTAGAACAGTGAGAGGGATCTCATAGAATCAGAATCCCTACAGTGCAGAAAGAGGTCACCAAGCCTGTACTAACACCCATCCCACCCAGGCCCTATCCCTGTAACCCCACGTATTTACCTTGATAATCTCCCTGACATCAAGGGACAATTTAGCATGGCCAATCAATCTAATCCACATATCTTTGGACTGTGGAAGGAAACCAGAGCACATGAAGGAAACCCAAGCAGACATAGTGAGATGAGCAGGTTAGGTGGATTGGCCATGCCAGATGTGCAGGTTAGGGGGATTAGCGAGATAAGTACATGGGGTACAGGGATAGCGCCTGAGTAAGGTGCTCTGTCAGAGTCAATGCAGACTCAATAGGCTGAACGGCCTCCTTCCACACAGACAATTACTCGAGGCCGGGAATTGAACCCATGTCCCTGGTGCTGTGAGGCAGCAATGCTAACCACTGTGTGCCACCGTGCCGCCCATCTCATAGAATGTTAGAATGTTACAAGTTTCTAACAGGGTAGATTCTGAAAGAGTGTTCCTGATGGTGGGGCAGTCCAGAAATAGGAAGCATGGTTTGAGGATAACCTTTTAGGACTGAATACTGTTGTTTATGCTTCACTCAAACCCCCCTCCTGTCTTTTCTCATCTAAATCTATTATAACCATCCATTTTTTTCTCCATCAAATGCTCGTCTAGTTTCTCTTTAAATTCTTTACCTTTAGTATTCGTTTCAACCACTCCCTCTGGTAGCAAGTTCTACATTGCCACCACTCCTTGAATCATAGAATCCCTACAATGCAGAAGGAGGCTGTTCAGCCCATTGGGTCTGCACTGACTCTCCGACAGAGCATCTTACTCAGGCCCTATTCCTGTAACCCCACGTACTTTTCCCGCTAATCCCCCTAACCTGCACATCTTGGGACACTAAGGTGCAATTTAGCATGGCCAATCCACCTAACCCACACATCTTTGGACTGTGGGAGGAAACCAGAGCACCCAGAGGAAACCCACGTAGATACGGGGACAATGTGCAAACTCCACACAGACAATCACCAAGGCTGGTATCAAACCCGGGTCCCTGGCGCTGTGAGGCAGCAGCACTAATCACTGTGCCACCTTATTGGGTTTCGTGGTGACTATCTTGTATAGACAACCTCTAGTTATACTCTTCCCTATAAGGGGAAACATTCTCTCTGTATTCAGTCTTTCAAAAGCTTTCATAATTTTAAAGACCTCAGTTAGATCACCCCTCAGCCATTTTCTTTCAATAGATAAGGGACCCAGCCTATCAGATCGTCTCTATAGGGATAATCCACATTTCTGATACCTTGCCCAAATTTTCTCTAAACTTTCTCCAATGTCTCCGTATCCTTTTCATATTACCGTGACCAGAACTGCACACAGTACAATCAGGATTCTTGTGAATCCAAGAGTTATGGAGTATGTGATACCTGACATTAATATTGACAAACTGTCTCTTAATTGCAGATGCTGTCACTCTCATCACAAAGGATGAAGCTGCAGAAAGCTCAGTGACCAATGATGACGCCAAACAGGTAAAACCAATCACTTGGTTTGGTTACCCAATAAACGAGGGGTCTGAACCCCAGTCAATACCATGATTCCCAGGTCCAGCGGCTCGGGACTATTATTTACCATTTGAGAACAATTCGGTTACAACCAATATATTGGTCAGATTGGTAATAGAGTCATAGAGGTTTACAGCATGGAAACAGGTCCTTCGGCCCAACTTGTCCATGCCACTCTGTTTTTTAACTCCTAAGTTGGTCCCAATTGCCCATGTTTGGCCCATATCCCTCTATACCCATCTTACCCATGTGACTGTCTAAATGCTTTTTAAAAGACAAAATTGCACCCTCCTCTACTACTACCTCTGGCAGCTTGTTCCAGACACTCACCACCCTCTGTGAAAAAATTGCCCCTCTGGACTCTTTTGTATCTCTCCCCTCTCACCTTAAACCTATGCCCTCTAGTTTTAGACTCCCCTAACTTTGGGAAAAGAGGTTGACTATCTCGCTGATCTATGCCCCTCATTATTTTATAGACCTCGATAAGATCACCCCTAAGTCTCCTATGCTCCAGAGAAAAAAAGTCCCAGTCTATCCAGCCTCTCCTTATAACTCAAACTGTCAAGTCCCGGTAGCATCCTAGTAAATCTTTTCTGCACTCTTTCTAGTTTAATAATATCCTTTCTATAATAGGGTGACCAGAACTGTACACAGTAATGGCCTAGCTGTGTCAGCCTTGTTCTCCTGCAGATGCTCTGATCCAGTTATTGTTCCTGTCTGTAGTTCTGAGTTGTTTCTTTCTCATCTGCAGTTTTTGGCTCCAGAAGAGAGACTCATGGAAGAATCAGCAGTGCCCGAGAACGATGGAGATGTGGATGATCTGGTTAGTCTTGTATTCATAGAACCCATACAGCATAGAAGGAGGCCATTTGGCCCATCGAGTGTTCATGTGCCCAACACGTGTTCAGCTGCAGCTGCTAGCAAAGCGTGTTAGGGAACTGGAGAAGGAGCTTGATGACCTCCATCTAATTCGGAAGAATGAGAAGTATATAGACAGTAGCTTTAGGGAGATAGTTACACCTAAGCAGCAGAGCACAGGAAATTGGGTTACTGTAAGGAGAGGAAATGGCAGTGTGAAAGGACAGGCAGAGCAGGGTTCCCCTGTGGCCATACCCCTCCACAACAGGTATACTGAGTTGGATACTGTTGTGGGAGATGCTTTACCTGGGACAAGCTGCGACAGCCGGAACTCTGATACTGAGTCTGGTTCCACAGCGCAAAAGGGTGAGATGAAGAAGAGGAGAGCAGTAGTGATAGGGGACTCAATGGTCAGAGGTACGGACAGGAGGTTCTGTGGTCGGGACAGAGACTCCCGCATGGTTTGTTGCCTCCCAGGTGCCAAGGTCAGCGATGTCTCTGATCGCGTGCACAGCGTTCTAAAGTGGGAAGGTGATCAGCCAGATGTCGTGGTACACATTGGTACCAATGACATGGGAAGGAAGAGTGAGGAGGTCCTAAAGAGTGAGTACAAAGAGCTTGGAAGGAAGTTAAAAAGCAGGACCCCGAGGGTAGTAATCTCAGGATTGCTACCTGAGCCACATGCCAGTGAGGGCAGGAGTAGGATGCTTGGGTGGATGAACACGTGGCTGAGGAACTGGTGCAGGGGGCAGGGTTTCCAATTCTTGGATCATTGGGACCTCTTCTGGGGCAGGTGGGACCTGTACAAGAGAGACGGGTTACACCTAAACTTCAAGGGGACCAATATACTTGCAGGGAGATTTGCTAGTGTTATTGGGGAGTGTTTAAACTAGATTTGCAGGGGGATGGGAACCAGAGTGCCAGAGCAGATAGTGGAGCAGGGGTAAAAAGACAGGTTAGTTCAAGCAAAATCACAAATGGAAGGGTAGAGTGTGGTGGAAATAATCTTTTGAGGTGTGTCTATTTCAATGCCAGGAGTATTGTGGGGAAGGCAGATGAGCTGAAGGTGTGGATAGACACATGGAAATATGACATTATAGCCATTAGTGAAACTTGGCTACAGGAGGGGCAGGACTGGCAGCTCAATGTTCCAGGGTTCCAATGTTTCAGGCGGGATAGAGGCAGAGGGATAAAAGGTGGGGGGGTGGCATTGTTGGTCAGGGAAAATGTTACAGCGGTACTCAGGCAGGATAGATTAGGGAGCTTGTCTACAGAGGCCCTATGGGTGGAGCTGAGAAACAGGAAAGGTATGACCACATTAATGGGCTTGTATTATAGACCACCCAATAGTCAGTGAGAATTGGAGGAGCAAATCAGCGGAGAGATAGCTGACAACTGCAAGAAACACAAAGTTGTGATAGTAGGGGATTTTAATTTTCCACATATAAGAACATAGAACATAGAACAGTACAGCACAGAACAGGCCCTTCGGCCCACGATGTTGTGCCGAGCTTTATCTGAAACCAAGATCAAGCTATCCCACTCCCTATCATCCTGGTGTGCTCCATGTGCCTATCCAATAACCGCTTAAATGTTTCTAAAGTGTCTGACTCCACTATCACTGCAGGCAGTCCATTCCACACCCCAACCACTCTCTGCGTAAAGAACCTACCTCTGATATCCGTCCTGTATCTCCCACCACGAACCCTATAGTTATGCCCCCTTGTAATAGCTCCATCCACCCGAGGAAATAGTCTTTGAACGTTCACTCTATCTATCCCCTTCATCATTTTATACACCTCTATTAAGTCTCCCCTCAGCCTCCTCCGCTCCAGAGAGAACAGCCCTAGCTCCCTCAACCTTTCCTCATATGACCTACCCTCCAAACCAGGCAGCATCCTGGTAAATCTCCTCTGCACTCTTTCCAGCGCTTCCACATCCTTCTTATAGTGAGGTGACCAGAACTGCACACAATATTCCAAATGTGGTCTCACCAAGGTCCTGTACAGTTGCAGCATAACCCCACGGCTCTTAAACTCCAACCCCCTGTTAATAAAAGCTAACACACTATAGGCCTTCTTCACAGCTCTATCCACTTGACTGGCAACCTTTAGAGATCTGTGGATATGGACCCCAAGATCTCTCTGTTCCTCCACAGTCTTCAGAACCCTACCTTTGACCCTGTAATCTACATTTAAATTTGTCCTACCAAAATGAATCACCTCACATTTATCAGGGTTAAACTCCATTTGCCATTTTTCAGCCCAGCTTTGCATCCTATCTATGTCTCTTTGCAGCCTACAACAGCCCTCCACCTCATCCACTACTCCACCAATCTTGGTGTCATCAGCAAATTTACTGATCCACCCTTCAGCCCCCTCCTCTAAGTCATTAATAAAAATCACAAAGAGCAGAGGACCAAGCACTGATCCCTGCGGCACACCGCTAGCAACCTGCCTCCAATCCGAAAATTTTCCATCCACCACCACCCTCTGTCTTCGGTCAGACAGCCAGTTACCTATCCAATCGGCCTACTTTCCCTCTATCCCACACCTCCTCACTTTCATCATAAGCCGACCATGGGGGACCTTATCAAACGCCTTACTAAAATCCATGTATATGACATCAACTGCCCTACCTTCATCAACACACTTAGTTACCTCCTCAAAAAATTCTATCAAATTTGTGAGGCACGACTTGCCCTTCACGAATCCGTGCTGACTATCTCGGATTAATCCGCATCTTTCTAAATGGTCGTAAATCCCATCCCTAAGGACCCTTTCCATCAATTTACCAACCACCGAAGTAAGACTAACCGGTCTATAATTACCAGGGTCATTTCTATTCCCTTTCTTAAACAGAGGAACAACATTCGCCATTCTCCAGTCCTCTGGCACCATCCCCGTGGACAGTGAGGACCCAAAGATCAACGCCAAAGGCTCTGCAATCTCATCCCTTGCCTCCCACAGAATCCTAGGATACATTTCATCAGGCCCAGGGGACTTATCGACCTTCAGTTTATTCAAAACTGCCAAGACATCCTCCCTCCGAACATCTATTTCCTTCAGCCTATTAGCCTGTAACACCTTCTCTTCCTCAAAAACATGGCCCCTCTCCTTGGTGAACACTGAAGAAAAGTATTCATTCATCACCTCGCCTATCTCTACTGACTCCATACACAAGTTCCCACTACTGTCCTTGACCGGCCCTAACCTCACCCTGGTCATTCTTTTATTCCTCACGTAAGAGTAAAAAGCCTTGGGGTTTTCCTTGATCCGACCCGCCAAGGACTTCTCATGTCCCCTCCTAGCTCTCCTAAGCCCCTTTTTCAGCTCATTCCTTGCTAACTTGTAACCCTCAATCAAGCCATCTGAACCTTGTTTCCTCATCCCTACATAAGCTTCCCTCTTCCTTTTCACAAGACATTCCACCTCTTTTGTGAACCATGGTTCCCTCACTCGGCCATTTCCTCCCTGCCTGACAGGAACATACCTATCAAGGACATCCAGTATTTGTTCCTTGAAAAAGTTCCACTTTTCATTCGTTCCTTTCTCTGACAGTTTCTGTTCCCAACTTATGCCCCCTAATTCTTGCCTAATCGCATCATAATTACCCCTCCCCCAATTGTAAACCTTGCCCTGCCGTACGGCCCTATCCCTCTCCATTGCAATAACAAAAGACACCGAATTGTGGTCACTATCTCCAAATTGCTCTCCCACAACCAAATCTAAGACTTGGCCCGGTTCATTTCCCAGTACCAAATCCAATGTGGCCTCACCTCTAGTCGGCCCATCCACATATTGTGTCAGGAAACCCTCCCGCACACACTGCACAAAAACTGCCCCATCCAAACTATTTGACCTACAAAGGTTCCAATCAATATTTGGAAAGTTAAAGTCCCCCATAACAACTACCCTGTGACCCCCACACATATCCATAATCTGCTTAGCAATTTCTTCCTCCACATCTCTATTACTATTTGGGGGCCTATAGTAAACTCCTAGCAACGTGACCGCTCCTTTCCTATTTCTAACTTCAGCCCATATTACCTCAGTGTGCAGATCCCCCACGAAGTGCCTTTCCGCAGCCGTTAAACTATCCTTGATTAACAATGCCACTCCTCCACCTCTTTTACCAGCTTCCCTACACTTAGTGAAACATCTATACCCCGGAACGTCCAACAACCATTCCTGTCCTTGTTCTACCCACGTCTCCGTAATGGCCACAACATCGTAGTCCCAAGTACCAATCCACGCCCCAAGTTCATCTACCTTGTTCCGGATGCTCCTTGCATTGAAGTAGACACACTTCAACCCACCTTCCTGTCTACCAGTACCCACCCTTGACCCTGATACCTTCAATTGGGACTCGCATACTGTTAAAGGTTTAGATGGGGTAGAGTTTGTAAAATGTGTTCAGGAGAATTTTCTACATCAGTATACAGAGGTGCCAACTAGAGAGGATGCGATATTGGATCTCCTATTGGCAAATGAGTTAGGGCAGGTGATGGATGTGAGTGTGAGGGAACACTTTGGATCCAGTGATCATAATGCCATTAGTTTCAACCTGATCGTGGATAAGGATAGATCTGGTCCTCGGGTTGAAGTTCTGAACTGGAAAAAGGCCAAATTTGATGAAATGAGAAGGGATCTGGGAAGTGTGGATTGGCATAGGCTGTTCTCTGTTAAGGATGCAAATGGAAAGTGGGAGGCCTTCAAAGGAGAAATTTTGAGAGTGCAGAGTTTGTACGTTCCTGTCAGGATTAAAGGCAAAGTAAATAGAAATAAGGAACCTTGGTTCTCAAGGGAGATTGTAACACTGATTAAGAGGAAGAGAGAGTTGTATGAAATGTGCAGGCAGCAAGGAACAGATCAGATGCTCGAGGAGTATAAAAAGTGCAAGAAGCTACTTAAGAGGGGAATCAGGAGGGCTAAAAGAAGACATGAGGTTGCTTTGGCAGACAGAGTGAAGGAAAATCCAAAGAGCTTCTATAGGTATGTTAGGAGCAAAAGGATAGAACATAGAACAGTACAGCACAGAACAGGCCCTTCGGCCCACGATATTGTGCCGAGCTTTATCTGAAACCAAGATCAAGCTATCCCACTCCCTATCATCCTGGTGTGCTCCATGTGCCTATCCAATAACCGCTTAAATGTTCCTAAAGTGTCTGACTCCACTATCACTGCAGGCAGTCTATTCCACACCCCAACCACTCTCTGCGTAAAGAGGGATAGTGGCAGAGGATAGTGAGGGATAAAATTGGTCCTCTTGAAGACCAGAGTGGTAGACTGTGTATGGAACCAAAAGAGATGGGGGAGATACTAAATGGTTTTTTTGCATCCGTATTTACTGAGGAAACGGGCATGGAGTCTACGGAAATAGGACAAACTGGTAGGGAGGTCATGGAACCTTTACAGATTAAAGGGGAGGAGGTGCTCGCTGTCTTGAGGCAAATCAGAGTGGATAAATCCCCAGGACCGGACAGGGTATTCCCACGGACCTTGAGGGAAGCTACTGTTGAACTTGCAGGGGCCCTGGCAGACATATTTAAAATGTCAGTATTCACGGGGGAGGTGCCGGATGATTGGAGGGTGGCTCATGTTGTTCCGTTGTTTAAAAAAGGTTCCAAAAGAAATCCAGGAAATTATAGGCCAGTAAGTTTGACGTCGGTGGTGGGCAAGTTATTGGAAGGTGTGATAAGGGATAGGATCTACAAATATTTGGATAGACAGGGACTTATTAGGGAGAGTCAACATGGCTTTGTGCGTGGTAGGTCATGTTTGACCAATCTATTAGAGTTTTTCGAGGAGGTTACCAGGAAAGTGGATGAAGGGAAGGTGGTGGATGTTGTCTACCTGGATTTCAGCAAGGCCTTTGACAAGGTCCCTCTTGGGAGGTTAGTTAGGAAGGTTCAGTCGCTAGGTACACATGGGGAGGTAGTAAATTGGATTAGACACTGGCTCAATGGAAGAAGCCAGAGAGTGGTTGTGGAGGATTGCTTCTCTGAGTGGAGGCCTGTGACTAGTTGTGTGCCGCAGGGATCGGTGTTGGGTCCATTGTTGTTTGTCATCTATATCAATGATCTGGATGATAATGTGGTCAATTGGATCAGCAAGTTTGCTGATGATACAAAGATTGGAGGTGTAGTGGACAGTGAGGAAGGTTTTCAAAGCTTGCAGAGGGATTTGGACCAACTAGAAAAATGGGCTGAAAAATGGCAAATGGAATTTAACGCAGACAAGTGTGAGATATTGCACATTGGAAGGACAAACCAAAGTAGAACGTACAGGGTAAATGGTAGGACTCTGAAGAGTGCAGTTGAACAGAGGGATCTGGGAATACAGGTACAGAATTCCCTAAAAGTGACGTCACAGGTGGATAGGGTCGTAAAGAGTGCCTTTGGTACATTGGCCCTTATAAATCGGAGTATCGAGTATAAAAGTTGGAGTGTTATGGTAAGGTTATATAAGGCATTGGTGAGGCCGAATTTGGAGTATTGTGTACAGTTTTGGTCACCTAGTTACGGGAAGGATGTAAATAAGGTTGAAAGAGTGCAGAGAAGGTTCACAAGGATGTTGCCGGGACTTGAGAAGCTGAGTTACAGAGAGAGATTGAATAGGTTGGGACTTTATTCCCTGGAGCGTAGAAGATTGAGGGGAGATTTGATAGAGGTGTATAAGATTTTGATGGGTATAGATAGAGTGAATGCAAGCAGGCTTTTTCCGCTGAGGCTCGGGGAGAAAAAAACCAGAGGGCATGGGTTAAGGGTGAAAGGAGAAAAGTTTAAAGGGAATATTAGGGGGGGCTTCTTCACGCAGAGAGTGGTGGGAGTGTGGAATGAGCTGCCGGATAAAGTGGTAAATGCTTTTAACATTTAAGAAAAACATTTAACATTTAAGAAAAACTTGGACGGGTTCATGGATGAGAGGGGTGTGGAGGGATATGGTCCAAGTGCAGGTCAGTGGGACTAGGCAAAAAATGGTTCGGCATAGACAAGAAGGGCCAAAAGGCCTGTTTCTGAGCTGTAATTTTCTATGGTTCTATGAGTCTACAATAACAGCAATCCCACCCAGGCCTTATTCCCCTAACCCCACGTATTTATCGTGCTAATCCCCCTGACACTAAGGGGCAATTTACCATGGCCAATCCACCTAACCTGCGCATCTTTGAACCGTGGGGAGGAAACTGGAGCACCCGGAGGAAACCCTCACAGACATGGGGAGAACATGCAAACTCCATGTAGACTGTCATCCAAGGCCAGAATTGAATCTGAGTCTCTGGTGCTATGAGGCAGCAGTGCTAGCCACTATATTGTCAAATAGCGATCTGCCCAGTTGATATTAAGTTTTCAGAAAGTGTGTGTGTTGTAATTGGTTAACTGATTCTGCTTGGATCGAGAAGGTTTGAAAATAGATTACCTTAGGGTCACTGCTGCCTCCAATTTTACTCTCAGTGTAGATCCGTGAAATCGGGAGCACAATTTGAAACATTTCTGATAACACAAAAGTAAGGACAATTCTGGGAAGATACAGGCATGTTAGTGGAAGTGACAGGAAATACATTTAGAGGGAAGAACACAAAACACAAATATATTCAAAAATGATGTAGCTAAATGGAGACCTAGGACTACCTCAAAGAACAGGACAGCACATGAACAGGCCCTTCGGCCCTCCAAGCCTGCACCGATCACGATGCCTGCCTAAACTAAAACTATATGTACTTACAGAGTCCATATCCTTCCATTCCCATCCTATTCATGTATTCATCTAGTTGCCCTTTAAATGCCGCTATCATACCTGCTCCCACCACCTCCCAGGCAGCGCGTTCCAGATGTTCACCACCCTCGTGTGTAAAAAAAACTTGCCTCACACATCTCCTCTAAACTTTTCCCCACGCACCTTAAACCTCGTACTCTGGTCCTCTAGTACTTGACTTTTCTACCCTCGGAAAGAGTATCTGACTATCCACTCTGTCCATGCCACTCATAATCTTGTAAACCTCTATCAGGTCACCCCTTAACCTCCGTCGTTCCAGTGAGAACAAACCGGGTTTATCCAACCTTTCCTTGTAGCTAATACCCTCCAGACCAGGCAACATCCTGGTAAACCTATTCTGTACCCTGTCCAAAGCATCCACATCTTTCTGGTAGTGTGGCGACCAGACTTGTACACAATATTCTAAATGAGGCCTAACTAAGGTTCTGTACAGCTGCAGCATGACCTGCCAATTTTTACACTCAATACCCCGACCGAAGAAGGCAAGCATGCTGTATGCCTTTGTGACTACCTTATCCACCTGCATTGCCACTTTCAGATCGGTGGACATGTTTGCTCCGATCTCTCTGCCTGTCAATACTCCTAAGGGTTCTAGCATTTATTGTACAATTCCGATATGCATTGGACCTTCCAAAATGCATTATCTCACACTTGTCCAGATTAAACTCCATCTGACATTTCTCCGCCCAAGTCTCCAACCGCTCTACATCTTGCTGTATCCTCTGACAATCCTCTTCACTATCCGCAACTCCACCAATTTTTGTGTCATCTGCGAACTTACTAATAGTGACCATCTACATTCTCCTCCAAATCATTTATGTATACTACAAACAACAAAGGTCCCAGAACAGCCTCCCATTCAGAAAAGCTACCCTCTGTGTTCTATGGCCAAGCCAGTTCTGTATCCATCTTGCCAGCTCTCCTCTGATCCCATGTGACTTCACCTTTCATACCAGTCTACCATAGAAACATAGAAAAACTACAGCACAAACAGGCCCTTCGGACCACAGGTTGTGCCGAACACATCCCTACCTTCTAGACCTACCTATAACCCTCCATCCTATTAAGCTCCATGTACTCATCCAGGAATCTCTTAAAAGACCCTATTGAGTTTGCCTCCACCACCACTGACGGCAACCGATTCCACTCGCCCACCACCCTCTGTGTGAAAAACTTCCCCCTAACATTTCCCCTGTACCTACCCCCCAGCACCTTAAACCTGTGTCCTCTCGAAGCAGACATTTCCACCCTGGGAAAAAGCCTCTGAGAGTCCACCTGATCTATGCCTCTCAACATCTTATACACCTCTATTAGGTCTCCTCTCATCCTTCGTCTCTCCAAGGAGAAAAGACCGAGCTCCCTCAGCCTATCGTCATAAGGCATGCTGCTCAATCCAGGCAACATCCTTGTAAATCTCCTCTGCACCCTTTCAATCTTTTCCACATCCTTCCTATAGTGAGGCGACCAGAACTGAGCACAGTACTCCAAGTGGGATCTGACGAGGGTCTTATAAAGCTGCATCATTAACCCCGGACTCCTAAACTCAGTCCCTCGATTGATAAAGGCCAGCACACCATACGCCTTCTTAACCACCTCCTCCACCTGCGGGGCCGATTTCAGAGTCCTATGGACCCGGACCCCAAGATCCTTCTGATCCTCTACAGTACTAAGAGTCTTTCCCTTTATATTGTACTCCTTCATCCCACTTGACCTGCCAAAATGGACCATGACACATTTATCTGGGTTGAAGTCCATCTGCCACTTGTCCGCCCAGTCTTGCATCCTATCTATGTCCCTCTGTAACTTCTGACATCCCTCCAGACTATCCACAACCCCACCAACCTTCGTGTCGTCGGCAAACTTACCAACCCATCCCTCCGCTTCCTCATCCTGGTCATTTATGAAAATGACAAACAGCAAGGGTCCCAGAACAGATCCCTGGGGCACACCACTATTGACCGACCTCCATTTAGAAAAAGACCCATCTATACCCACTCTCTGCCTCCTTTGGGCAAGCCAGTTCTGGATCCACCGGGCAGCAGCCCCTTGGATCCCATGCCCTCTCACTTTTTCTCGAAGCCTTGCATGGGGGACCTTATCGAACGCCTTGCTAAAATCCATATAAACCACCTCTACCGCCTTCCCTTCGTCAATGTGTTTAGTCACATTTTCGAAGAACTCCACCAGGCTCGTAAGACACGATCTGCCCTTGACAAAGCCATGCTGAGTATTCTTGAGCATACTAAACCTCTCTAAATGCTCATATATCCTGTCCCTCAGGATCTTCTCCATCAGTTTACCAACCACTGAGGTTAGACTCACCGGTCGGTAATTACCTGGGCTATCCCTATTCCCCTTCTTGAAAATAGAAACCACATCCGCAATCCTCCAGCACCTCTCCCGTCTCCATCGACGACGCAAAGATCATCGCCAGAGGCTCTGCAATCTCTTCCCTCGCCTCCCACAGTAACCTGGGGTACATCCCTTCCGGACCCGGTGACCATGAGGTACCTTGTCAAAGGCTTTACTGAAGCCTATGTATACAACATCCACTGCCTTTCCCTCAACTATCATCTTAGTCACATCCTCAAAAAAGTCGATCAAGTTAGTGAGGCACGACCTCCCCTTCACAAAACCATGCTGTCTATCACTAATAAGTCCATAAGGTAATGCATTTTGGAAGGTCTAATATAGATAGGAAATAATGAGTAAATGGCAGAACCCTAAAGAGGGATCTGGGTGTACAGGTACACAGGTCACTGAAAGTGACAACGCAGGTGGAGAAGGTATCATAGAATCATAGAATCCCTACAGTGCAGAAGGAGGCCATTCGGCCCATCGAGTCTGCACCGACCACAATCCCACCCAGGCCCTACCCCCACATATTTACCCGCTAATCCCTCTAACCTACACATCCCAGGACTCTAAGGGGCAATTTTTAACCTGGCCAATCAACCTAACCCGCACATCTTTGGACTGTGGGAGGAAACCGGAGCACCCGGAGGAAACCCACGCAGACACGAAGAGAATGTGCAAACTCCACACAGACAGTGACCCGAGCCGGGAATCGAACCCGGGACCCTGGAGCTGTGAAGCAGCAGTGCTAACCACTGTGCTACCGTGCCGCCCATAGGTAGGTAGTCTAGAAGGCATACGGCATGCTTGCTTTCATCGGCTGGGGCATTGATTTTAAAAATTGGCAAGTCATGTTGCAGCTTTATAGAACCTTAGTTAGGCCACATTTGGAATATAGTGTTCAATTCTGGTCGCCACACCACCAGAAGGATGTGGAGGCTTTGGACAGCCTACAGAAAAGATTTACCAGGATGTTGCCTGGTATGGAGGGCATTAGATTTGAGGAGAGGTTGGAGAAACTTGGTTTGTTCTCACTAGAACGACAGAGGTTGAGGGGAGACCTGATAGAAGTCTACAAGATTATGAGGGGCATGGACAGAGTGGATAGTCAGAAGCTTTTTCCCAAGGTGGAAGAGTCAATTACTGGGGGGCACAGGTTTAAGGTTCAAGGGGCAAGGTTTAAAGGAGGTGTACAAGGCACGTTTTTTACACAGAGGGTAGTGGGTGCCCGGAACTCGCTGCCGGGGAAGGTAGTGGAAGCAGATACGATAGTGACTTTTAAGGGGCGTCTGACAAATACATGAATGATAAGAACTAGGAGCAGGAGTAGGCCATCTGGCCCCTCGAGTCTGCTCCACCATTCAACAAGATCATGGCTGATCTTTTCGTGGACTCAGCTCCACTTAACCATCCACTCACCAAAGCCCTGAATTCCTTTACTGTTCAAAAATTTATCTATCCTTGCCTTAAAAACATTCAATGAGGTAGCCTCAACTGCTTCACTGGGCAGGGAATTCCACAGATTCACAACCCTTTGTGTGAAGAGGTTCCTCCTCAACTCAGTCCTAAATCTGCTCCCCCTTATTTTGAGGCCACGAATAGGATGGGAATAGAGGGATATAGTCCCCGGAAGGGTAGGGGGTTTTAGTTTAGTTGGGCAGCATGGTCGGTGCAGGCTTGGAGGGCCAAAGAGCCTGTTCCTGTGCTGTAATTTTCTTTGTTCTTTGTCTTTTGTTTTCAAATGTGAGTAAATCCTGTCCCTAAGAATTCTTTCCAATAATTTCCCTACCACTGACGTAAGGCTCATCGGCCTATAATTTCCTGGATTATCCCTGCTGCCCTTCTTAATGGAACAACATTGGCTATCCTCCAGTCCTCTGGAACTTCACCTGTAGCCAATGAGGATACAAAGATTTCTGTCAAGGCCCCAGCGATTTCTGTCAAGGCCCCAGCAATTTCTGCTCTTGCCTCCTCAGTATCCTGGGGTATATCCCATCAGGCCCTGGGGACGTATCTACTTTAATGCTTTTTAAGACACCCAACGCCGCCTCCTTTTTGATATCGACATGACTCAGAATATCTGCACACCCTACCCTAGACTCGTCATCCATCAAGTCCCTCTCTTTGGTGAATACTGAGGCAAAATATTCATTTAGTATCTCGCCCATTTCCTCTAGTTCCACGCATAGGTTCCCTCCACTATCCTTGAGTGGACCAACCCTTTCCCTGGCTACCCTCATGCTCTTTACATACATATAAAATGCCTTAGGATTTTCCTTAATCCTGCTTGCCAAGGGCTTTCCATGACCCCTTTTAGCCCTCCTAACTCCTTCCTTAAGCTCCTTCCTATGTTCTTTATATTCTTCAAGGGCAAATCTGTCCGAAGCCTTTTAGACCTTACGAATGTTTCCTTTTTCTTTTTGACAAGGCTTATAATATCCCTCGTTATCCAGGGTTCCCAATACTTGCCACACTGATCCTTCTTCCTCACAGGTACATGCCAGTCCTGAATTCCAATCAATTGACATTTGAAAGACTCCCACATGTCGGATGTTGATTTACCCTCAAACAGCCTCCCCCCCAATCTACACTCCAGATCCTGCCTAATGTCCCTACACCAATTTGCTCCACTAACTAGTGCCCCCACACCAATCCGATGCATACTACCTGAATCCACACCACGACATCCTGCTCACCACAACATAAAACACCCACAAAGAATAAAAAGTGACCCCATCCATGGGCGGCACGGTAGCACAGTGGTTAGCACTGCTGCTTCACAGCTCCAGGGTCCCGGGTTCAATTCCCGGCTCGGGTCACTGTCTGTGTGGAGTTTGCACATTCTCCTCATGTCTGCGTGGGTTTCCTCCGGGTGCTCCGGTTTCCTCCCACAGTCCAAAGATGTGCGGGTTAGGTTGATTGGCCAGGTTAAAAATTGCCCCTTAGAGTCCTGAGATGTGTAGGTTAGAGGGATTAGCGGGTAAATATGTGGGGATAGGGCCTGGGTGGGATTGTGGTCGGTGCAGACTCGATGGGCCGAATGGCCTCCTTCTGCACTGTAGGGTTTCTATGATTTCTATGATCCCACCAGTTCTGGGAGTCCCGTCACTCCACCCACCCTAACAGGCACACGCCGGAGACGAAAGTGCCACCCTTCAACCTACCCACCAACATCCCTATCAGGAAACCACCAGGACTTTTTTTTCCCACCGCCTGACCTCAGTAGCCCACCTACTACCCCCTCAGTAGTCCATCCACTAACAAAACCCTTCTCTCTCACCTTCCCCCCCCCCCCCCTGAAAAAACAGAATCTGACTCAGTAACAGACACAAAACCTTCCCAGCCATGAAACCCCCAAAAAACAACTCTCCAACACACACACCACTTGGACATCCATCCCAGCCCCTGGAAATGCGTAAACCCCCGACCTAGCAGCCCCCTCCTCCTAATACAACCTCAACAACCACCCCTCCCCAATCACCTAAAATACGACAGAAGCAGACCATCACCCTGTTTTCCCTTGTTCTTTCTTCCCCCCCCCCAACCTACTACTCTTTTGCCACGTGGGGGTACCCCCACTCACCACTCCACACGAGAAAAAACTAACACGAATAATAATATATAAGAAGAAAGAGGTCTAGGAGGCAAGAAAGCAACAAACCACAAGATAAGGGCAAGGCATCATAGGGAACAACAAGGGTTGGATGTGAGCCGAAAGAAAAGTGGCAGAGCACGAAGAAAAGGGGACATGTCCTCTCTCTGTCTCACCCCAAAAATCTCCACACCCTGCCTAATGTTGGTGCAGTTAGTCTTCCCCCAATTTGTCCAAGCATCACTCTTGCCGTTATCCGCCAGCGCCTTAAAACTTATGGAAGGTAACTAAGTGTGTAGATGAAGGTAGTGCAGTTGATGTCATATACATGGATTTTAGTAAGGCTTTGATAAAGTCCCCCACGGTCGGCTTATGAAGAAAGTAAGGATGTGTGGGATAAAGGGAAGTTTGGCCGATTGGATAGGTAACTGGCTATCTAACAGAAGACAGAGGGTGGTGGTGGATGGAAAATTTTCAGACTGGAAACTGGAGTGCCACAGGGATCAGTGCTTGGTCCTCTGCTATTTGTAATTTTTATAAATGACTTGGAGGAGGGGGCTGAAGGGTGGATCAGTAAATTTGCTGATGACACCAAGATTGGTGGAGTAGTGGATGAGGTGGAGGGCTGTTGTAGGCTGCAAAGAGATATAGATAGGATGCAGAGCTGGGCTGAAAAATGGCAAATGGAGTTTAACCCTGACAAATGCGAGGTGATTCATTTTGGTAGGACAAATTTAAATGTGGATTACAGGGTCAAAGGTAGGGTTCTGAAGAATGTGGAGGAACAGAGAGATCTTGGGGTTCATATCCATAGATCTCTGAAGGTTGCCACTCAAGTGGATAGAGCCGTGAAGAAGGCCTAGAGTGTGTTGGCGTTCATTAACAGGGGGTTGGAGTTTAAGAGCCGTGGGGTTATGCTGCAACTGTACAGGACCTTGGTGAGACCACATTTGGAATATTGTGTGCAGTTCTGGTCACCTCACTATAAGAAGGATGTGGAAGCGCTGGAAAGAGTGCAGAGGAGATTTACCAGGATGCTGCCTGGTTTGGAGGGTAGGTCTTATGAGAAAGGTTGAGGGAACTTGGGCTTTTCTCTTTGGAGCGGAGGAGGTTGAGAGGAGACTTGATAGAGGTTTATAAGATGATGAGGGGGATAGATAGAGTGGACGTTCAAAGACTATTTCCTCGGCTGAATGGAGCGGTAACTAGGGGGCATAACTATAGGGTTCATGGTGGGAGATATAGGAAGGATGTCCGAGGTAGGTTTTTTACTCAGAGAGTGGTTGGGGTGTGGAATGGACTGCCTGCAGGGATAGTGGAGTCAGAAACTTTAGGAACATTTAAGAAGCTATTGGATAGGCACATGGAGTACTTCGGGATGTTAGGGAGGAAATAGCTTGATCGGGGTTTCAGACAAAGCTCGGCACAACATCGTGGGCCGAAGGGCCTGTTCTGTGCTGTACTGTTCTATGTTGCTTTGGAGAAAGGCAGAGGTGTGACTGGTGACAGGATTTTTGGGGTAAGATTTAATTTAACGTACTTTTTCGCGGGTGTTATTTATTTAATTATTCTTACATTTTGGCGCGAAATCGGCAGTGGCCGCGAGGTTTACTGGGAGGGTCAAAAGTTGTATAAAAGTCAGTTAGTTGGGGGGATAGTCCTCTTTGTTGCTTTGGAGAAAGGCAGAGGTGTGACTGGTGACAGGATTTTTGGGGTAAGATTTAATTTAAAGTACTTTTTCGCGGGTGTTATTTATTTATTTAATTATTTTTAAATTTTGGCGTGAAACCGGCAGTGGCCGCGGGGTTTACTGGGAAGGGTCTTTTGAGTTTTTTTTAGTGCACGGGAGGTTTAAAAGGCAGGCCCCACTATCTAACGGGCAGCGCTGGGAGCGGGCAGCGGAGTGAGAGGGAGCTGAATGAGAACTGAGGGGCTTTGGCTCATCGGGCTTAGGCAGAAAGGGCGAGCAGGGGTGAGTTTCTTATTTTTTTAATTTATAATTTACTTTTCTCTGTGTACCTTGGAAGAAAGGGTGAAATATGAGTGTTAAGCCAGTGTGTTGCTCGCAGTGCAGTATGTGGGAGGTCCTGGAGGCACCTGGCCTCCCGGACATCCACATCTGTGAGGGGTGTGTCGAGCTGCGGTTCCTGAGGGCCCGTGTTAGGGAGCTGGAACTGCAGCTTGACGATCTTAGGCAGGTGAGGGAGAATGAGGAGGTGATAGACAAGAGCTATCATCAGGTGGTCACACCAGGGCCACGGGAGGAGGCCAAGTGGGTGACAGCCAGGAAGGGTAAAACATGGGTGATTGAGAGCACCCCGGTGGAAGTGCCTCTACATAACAAGTACTCCTGTCTGAGTACTGTTGGGGGGGACAGCCCATCTGGGGGAAGCAGCAGTGGCCGTGATTCCGGGGTGGAGTCCGGCCCTGTAACTCAGAGGGCTAAGGAAAGGAGGAGGAAGGGCGGTATTAATCGGGGACTCGACAGTCAGGGGGACGGACAGGCGATTTTGCGGAGGCAGGCGGGAGTCTTGCATGGTGGTCTGCCTCCCTGGGGCTGGGATCCAGGATGTCGCTGGGCGAGTCCCAGAAATCCTGAGGTGGGAGGGAGAGGAGCCGGAGGTAGCGGTACATATTGGTACCACTGATGTGGGTAAGAAGGGGGAAGGGAACATGAAAAAAGAGTATAGGGAATTAGGGAGACAGCTGAGAAGGAGGAAAGCAAAGGTAGTAATCTCGGGATTGCTGCCTGTGCCACGGGAAGGTGAGGAAAGGAATGGAGTGAGGTGGAGGATGAATGTGTGGCTGAGGGAATGGTGCAGGGGGCAGGGATTCAGGTTCCTGGACCATTGGGACCTCTTTAGGGGCAGGTGTGACCTGTATACTAAAAACGGGTGGCACTTGAATCCCAGGGGGACCAATATCCTGGCAGGAAGGTTGGCTAAGGCTACTGGGGAGAGTTTAAACTAGATAGGTTGGGGGGAGGGGATCAAAGTGACGTGACTGAGAGTGAGGAAGGTAGCTCGCAAACAGAGAAGGGTTATAGGCAGTGCAAGAGGGCAGGTGGACTGGGAACAGAGAAGGGGAGAGGTCAGACCATAGGATTGAGATGTGTCTACTCTAATGCCAGGAGTATGTTAGTAGCGCTTCAACAAACCGGGTCCAGATAAAGGCTGGCATAAAGACACTTTGTCTGAATGCACGAAGCATTCGAAACAAAGTAAATGAGTTGATGGCACAAATCCATACAAATGAATATGATCTAGTGTCCATCACAGAAACGTGGTTGCAGGGTGACCGGGACTGGGAACTGAATATACAGGGTTATCAGGCATTTAGGAAGGATAGACAGGTAGAAAAAGGAGGTGGGGTAGCTTTAGAACATAGAACATAGAACAGTACAGCACAGAACAGGCCCTTCGGCCCACGATGTTGTGCCGAGCTTTATCTGAAACCAAGATCAAGCTATCCCACTCCCTATCATCCTGGTGTGCTCCATGTGCCTATCCAATAACCGCTTAAATGTTTCTAAAGTGTCTGACTCCACTATCACTGCAGGCAGTCCATTCCACACCCCAACCACTCTCTGCGTAAAGAACCTACCTCTGATATCCGTCCTGTATCTCCCACCACGAACCCTATAGTTATGCCCCCTTGTAATAGCTCCATCCACCCGAGGAAATAGTCTTTGAACGTTCACTCTATCTATCCCCTTCATCATTTTATACACCTCTATTAAGTCTCCCCTCAGCCTCCTCCGCTCCAGAGAGAACAGCCCTAGCTCCCTCAACCTTTCCTCATATGACCTACCCTCCAAACCAGGCAGCATCCTGGTAAATCTCCTCTGCACTCCTTCCAGCGCTTCCACATCCTTCCTATAGTGAGGTGACCAGAACTGCACACAATATTCCAAATGTGGTCTCACCAAGGTCCTGTACAGTTGCAGCATAACCCCACGGCTCTTAAACTCCAACCCCCTGTTAATAAAAGCTAACACACTATAGGCCTTCTTCACAGCTCTATCCACTTGACTGGCAACCTTTAGAGATCTGTGGATATGGACCCCAAGATCTCTCTGTTCCTCCACAGTCTTCAGAACCCTACCTTTGACCCTGTAATCCACATTTAAATTTGTCCTACCAAAATGAATCACCTCACATTTATCAGGGTTAAACTCCATTTGCCATTTTTCAGCCCAGCTTTGCATCCTATCTATGTCTCTTTGCAGCCTACAACAGCCCTCCACCTCATCCACTACTCCACCAATCTTGGTGTCATCAGCTTTGTTAATAAAGGATAATATCAGGACGGTAGTGAGAGACGACATAGGCTCTAAGGAGCAAAACGTGGAATCGTTGTGGGTGGAGATAAGGAATAGTAGGGGGAGAAAGACACCGGTAGGCGTGGTCTATAGGCCCCCAAATAATAACTTAGAGGTGGGGAGGGCTATAAACAAGCAAATAATGGATGCGTGCAGAAGTGGAACGGCAATAATCATGGGGGATTTTAACCTACATATTGATTGGTCGACTCAAATTGGATGTGGAGGGCTTGAGGAAGAGTTCTTGGAATGCTGTCAGGATTGTTTCATTGAACAGTATGTTACCAAACCTACGAGAGAGCGAGCTATCTTGGATCTGGTTCTGTGCAATGAGACAGGTAGGATTAAGGATCTTCTTGTGAAGGATCCTCTTGGGATGAGTGATCATAATATGGTGGAATTTCTGATACAGATGGAGGGTGAGAAAGTAGGGTCCCAAACCAGTGTCCTCTGCTTGAACAGAGGGGAGTACGATAAGATGAGGGTGGAATTGGCTAATGTAGACTGGGCGAGCAGACTGGTAGGTAGGACAGCTGAAGAACAGTGGAGGATTTTTAAGGAGATTTTTTAAAGTACTCAGCAAAAATATATTCCGGTGATAAAGAAGGACTGTAAGAAAAAGGATAACCGGACGTGGATAACGAAGGAAATAAAGGAGAGTATTAAAATAAAATCAGATGCGTACAGAGTGGCCAAAAATAGTGGAGAATTAGTGGATTGGGAAAGCTTTAAAGAAAAACAAAGAACGACTAAGAAAGCGATTAAGAAAGGAAAGATAGATTATGAAACTAAACTAGCACAAAATATAAAAAATGATAGTAAAAGTTTTTACAAGTATATAAAAAGGAATAGAGTGGCTAGAGTGAATGTTGGACCCTTGGAAGATGAGAGGGGGGATTTAATAGTGGAAAACAAGGAAATGGCTGAGACTTTAAATAAGTTCTTTGTGTCGGTCTTCACGGTGGAAGACACAAATAGTTTGCCGAATATTAGAGATCGAGAGTTGGTGGGAGGGGAGGTCCTTAATACAATTACTGTTACTAAGGAGGTGGTGCTTGGTAGACTAATAGGACTGAAGGTAGACAAGTCCCCGGGCCTGGATGGAATGCATCCCAGGATACTGAAAGAAATGGCTGAGGTAATAGCAGATGCGTTGGTAGTAATTTATCAAAATTCGCTGGACTCTGGGGTAGTGCCGGCTGACTGGAAAACAGCTACTGTTACGCCGCTGTTTAAAAAAGGAAGTAGACAAAAGGCGGGTAACTACAAGCCGGTTAGCTTAACGTCCGTAGTTGGGAAGATGCTAGAGTCCATTATTAAAGAGGAAATAACAGAGCACCTGAATAAGAATGGTTCGATCAAGCAGACGCAGCATGGATTCATGAAGGGAAAGTCGTGTTTGACGAATCTACTGGACTTTTATGAAGATGTCACTAGTGCGGTTGACAGAGGGGAACCGGTGGATGTGGTGTTTTTAGATTTCCAGAAGGCGTTCGATAAGGTGCCTCACAAAAGGTTGCTGCAGAAGATTGGGGTACACGGAGTTAGGGGTAAGGTGTTGGCGTGGATTGAGGATTGGCTATCTAACAGGAAGCAGAGAGTTGGGATAAATGGGTGCTTTTCTGGTTGGCAGTTGGTGACCAGTGGCGTGCCGCAGGGATCGGTGCTGGGGCCTCAATTGTTTACCATTTACATAGATGATCTGGAGGAGGGGACTGAATGTAGGGTATTCAAGTTTGCTGATGACACGAAGGTGAGTGGGAAAGCGAATTGTGTGGAGGACGCGGAAAGTCTGCAGAGAGATTTGGATAGGCTGAGCGAGTGGGCGAGGATCTGGCAGATGGAATATAACGTTAGCAAATGTGAGGTTATCCACTTTGGAAGAAATAATAGTAAATTGGAATATTATTTAAATGGAGAAAAATTACATCGTGCGACTGTGCAGAGGGACCTGGGGGTCCTTGTGCACGAATCGCAAAAACTCAGTCTGCAGGTGCAGCAGGTGATCAAGAAGGCGAATGGAATGTTGGCCTTTATCGCGAGGGGGATAGAATATAAAAGCAGGGAGGTCTTGCTGCAACTGTACAAGGTACTGGTGAGGCCGCAACTGGAGTACTGTGTGCAGTTTTGGTCCCCTTATTTGCGAAAGGATATATTGGCCTTGGAGGGAGTGCAGAGAAGGTTCACCAGGTTGATACCGGAGATGAGGGGTGTAGCTTATGAGGAGAGATTGAACAGATTGGGTCTGTACTCGTTGGAGTTTAGAAGGATGAGGGGTGATCTTATAGAGACATATAAGATAATGAAGGGGCTGGATAGGGTAGAGGTGGAGAGATTCTTTCCACTTAGAAGGGAAACCAGAACTAGAGGGCACAGCTTCAAAATAAGGGGGGGCCGGTTCAGAACAGAGTTGAGGGGGAACTTCTTCTCTCAGAGGGTAGTGAATCTCTGGAATTCTCTGCCCATTGAAGTGGTGGAGGCTTCCTCGTTGAATATGTTTAAATCACGGGTAGATAGTTTTCTGATCGATAAGGGAATTAGGGGTTATGGGGATCAGGCGGGTAAGTGGAACTGATTCGCTTCAGATCAGCCATGATCTTGTTGAATGGCGGGGCAGGCTCGAAGGGCCAGATGGCCTACTCCTGCTCCTATTTCTTATGTTCTTATGTTCTATGAATTATAATCACTGTTTGATCACCTGGCTGGGCTCATTCCCCAGTACCAGGATTAATATGGCTCCTTCCCGAGTTGGGCTATTTCATATTGTTTCAAGAAACTCTGAAACTCTCAGTTCCTGAAAGTGAGTGCAAGTAAAGGCCAACAATATTTGGAACTTATAAATGGGGCTTGGAGTAAAGCAGTGGTATGTTTCTACAAAGCATTGATTATCATTATGTGAAGTTTGGGTGCCTCACTATGAAAAGGACATTAAAACCATAGGCTGCAGACACTGTGGATTCAGTGTAGACTGGAGATGCCAATGGAGTAAAGAAGTCAACACTTGAGAGATTGAAAAAAGATTATAAAAATAATGAATAGGTTTAATCGTGAACAGGGAAAGACTTTTCAGTGATTACTGTCTGAGTGAACAATTTAAAATATTAAGATACTAAGGACAGAATTAGGAGAAATGAGGAGAATGTTTCTGAGTTTGGAATATTTGACCATAGGGAGCAGTTGAACCAAAGAACATTACATCATTTAAGGGGAGATTACCTAAACCTTTGGTGAAGAATGAAATATAAGCCTATGAATAGAGTGAGGCAGTAAGATTAGTTTGAAATTGATACTGGGCAATGGGGAGAGAACAGCGCAGTGGGATTATTTTCCAGTTGATATTCGGCTGTGTGGGGAAAGCAGGAAGTGGAAATACAATTCTGAGAAGTTCAGCCGTGCTATTTTTGGACATTTTGTTTCTAGGCTGTGATCTTATTTCGCTTCCAGTAGCTGTTTAAGATCATTTATTATCTGGCAGAGATTGTGCCAGGATGTGTGTGTGATGTGTGGACAAGATCTGGACAACAAGATCTGGACATATCCAGGCTTGGGCAGACAAGTGGCAAGTAACATTCGTGCCACACAAATGCCAGGCAATGACCATCACCAATAAGAGACACTCTAACCACCAGCCCTTGACATTCAGTGGTGTTACTTACCACATAAACACAGTGGCTACAAGAGCAGGTCAGAGGCTAGGAATACTGCAGCGAGAAACTCACCTCCTGACTCCCCAAAACCTGTCTCATCATCTACAAGGCACAAGTCAGGAGTGTGATGGAATTATCCCCACTTGCCTGGATGGGTGCAGCTCCAACAACATTCAAGAAGCTTGACACCATCCAGGACAAAGCAGTCCACTTGATTGTCACCACATCTACAAACATCCACTGACTCCACCACCGATGCTCAGTAGCAGCAGTGTATACTATCTACAAGATGCACTGCAGCAATTCACCAAAGATCCTTAGACAGCACCTTCCAAACCCACGACCACTTCCATCTAGAAGGACAAGAGTAGCAGATACATGGGAACACCACCACCTGCAAGTTCCCCTCCAAGCCACTCCACACCCTGACTTGGAAATATATCACCGTTCCTCACAGTCGCTGGGTCAAAATCCTGGAATTCCCTCCCTAATGGTAAGGGCAACGAGGGATAAGAACAAACAAAGAACAGTACAGCACAGGAAACAGGCCCTTCGGCCCTCCAAGCCTGTGCCGCTCATTGGTTCAACTGGACCATTCTTTTGTATCCCTCCATTCCCAGACTGCTCATGTGACTATCCAGGTAAGTCTTAAACGATGCCAGCGTGCCTGCCTCCACCACCCTACTTGGCAGCGCATTCCAGGCCCCCACCACTCTCTGTGTAAAAGACGTCCCTCTGATATCCAAGTTATACCTCGCCCCTCTCACCTTGAGCCCGTGACCCCTCGTGATCGTCACCTCCGACCTGGGAAAAAGCTTCCCACTGTTCACCCTATCTATACCCTTCATAATTTTGTACACCTCTATTAGGTCTCCTCTCATTCTCCATCTTTCCAGGGAGAACAAGCCTAGTTTACCCAATCTCTCCTCATAGCTAAGCCCCTCCATACCAGGCAACATCCTGGTAAACCTTCTCTGCACTCTCTCTAAAGCCTCCACGTCCTTCTGGACGCAGTACTCCAAATGTGGCCTAACCAGCGTTCTATACAGCTGCAACATCAGACTCCAGCTTTTATACTCTATACCCCGTCCTATAAAGGCAAGCATACCATATGCCTTCTTCACCACCTTCTCCACCTGTGTTGCCACCTTCAAGGATTTGTGGACTTGCACACCTAGGTCCCTCTGCGTTTCTATACTCTTGATGGCTCTGCCATTTATTGTATAACTCTCCCCTACATTAGTTCTTCCAAAATGCATCACTTCGTATTTATCTGGATTAAATTCCATCTGCCATTTCTCCACCCAATTTTCCAGCCTATCTATATCCTGCTGTATTGTCCGACAATGTTCATCGCTATCCGCAAGTCCAGCCATCTTCGTGTCATCCGCAAACTTGCTGATAACACCAGTTACACCTTCTTCCAAATCATTTATATATATCACAAATAGCAGAGGGCCCAGTACAGAGCCCTGCGGAACACCACTGGTCACAGACCTCCAGCCGGAAAAAGACCCTTCGACTGCTACCCTCTGTCTCCTGTGGCCAAGCCAGTTCTCTACCCATCTAGCCACCTCTCCTTGTATCCCATGAACCTTAACCTTCTTAACCAACCTGCCATGAGGGACTTTGTCAAATGCCTTACTGAAATCCATATAGACGACATCCACGACCCTTCCTTCGTCAACCGTTTTTGTCACTTCCTCTAAAAACCCCACCAAATTTGTACGGCACGACCTCCCTCTTACAAAATCATGCTGTCTGTCACTAATGAGATTGTTCCGTTCTAAATGCGCATACATCATGTCTCTAAGAATCCTCTCCAACAACTTCCCTACCACGGACGTCAAGCTCACTGACCTATAATTACCCGGGTTATCCCTGCTACCCTTCTTAAATAACGGTACCACATTCACTATCCTCCAATCCTCAGGGACCTCACCTGTGTCCAATGAAGAGACAAAGATTTCCGTCAGAGGCCCAGCAATTACATCTGTTACATCTGGATGGGCAATAAATGCTGGCCAGCCAGTGACGCCCATGTCCCACAACTGAATAAAAAAAAGGACAGTATCTTTATCCCTGCACTTGTTCCATCAAAAGTACCATTGCCTTAATCTGCAATCACAATAACATCAGTTTTGGTGGCATTTGCAATTCCAGTTTTCAAATAAATTGAGAATAAAAGGAAATGGAATGTGACAGAAATGTGAGACGGATGAGAATGAGGAATTCTAAAAAATGAACAGTAGCCAAGGAATTATATGGCCAAGGACAGGTCAACTTTGGGTCCAGCACTGGCTGTTTTTTACCCAGTCCTGTTTTAATGTTTCTTACTTGTATCTTATTTTTACAGCTTGATATGATGTAAGGTGAACCTGCCTAAGTGGAGGAGTGGACAGAGACGTGGGAACTAGAAGAAGAAAAAGTCATGGGTTCATGACTGCGCAAGCTTCCAGAATGTTTCTACTGATCTTTTACACGATAGATTTTGTCAGATTGTTCCTGCAGGTCTCCGCACATGCTCAGGTGGTTCTTTGTTCATCAATCCAACATGAAAATAAAAGCTAACTTGATCTTAGACAATGATTTCCTATACCGGTAATGAAGACAGCAAATAGAGGAATGGGGAATGAATGAAACTAATATGGTAGAATAGAAAATATCTAAATTTTATACTAATGAAGGAGAACAAGATTAATAAAGCTGTTAGAATAGTGAAAAAACATATTCACAGAAACACAAGAAATCGGAGCAGGAGCAGACTATATGGGCCACAGCCATTTGGCTGTGATGACACAGAGTAATCACATGACCATCCTCCCTGCCATTTATGGAATCCCTACCGTGCAAAAGGAGGCCAGTCAGCCCATTGAGTCTGCAATGACTCTCTGACAGAATACCTCACCTAGGCCCACCCCTATCACTGTAACCCGTTGCTTTTACCATGGCCAATCCCCCTAATCTACACATCTTTTGGATACTAAGGGGCAATTTAGCATGGTCATTCCACCTAACCTGCAGATCTCTGGACTGTGGGAGGAAACCAGAGCACCTGGAGGAAACCCACACAGACACGGGGAGAATGTGCAAGCTCCACACAGACAGTGACCCAAGCTGGGAATCAAACCCAGGACCCTGGTGCTGTGAAGCAGCCGTGCTAACCACTGTGCTACCGTGCTGCCCTGGAGCAAGAGGAGGCCACTCAGCCTCGTGACCCTGCTCTGCCATTTATTAAGACCATGGCTGATCTGATTGTAACCTCAACTCCACATTCCCACTGACCCCCAATCATTCCCCTGCTTATCAAGAGTCTATCAAGTGCTACCTAACACTCAAAGACTCTGCTTCCACCACATTTTGAGGAAATGTTCCAAAGACTCACTACCCTCTGAGAAAATAAAATCCTCATCTCTGTCCTGTTATTTAAGAAGGGTAGGAAGGATAACCCGGGTAATTATAGGTCGGTGAGCTTGACGTCCGTGGTAGGGAAGTTGTTGGAGAGGATTCTTAGAGATAGGATGTATGCGCATTTAGAAAGGAATAAACTCATTAACGATAGTCAGCATGGTTTTGTGAGAGGGAGGTCATGCCTCACTAACCTGGTGGAGTTTTTTGAAGAAGTGACTAGAATTGTTGACGAGGGAAGGGGTGTGGATGTCGTCTATATGGACTTCAGTAAAGCGTTTGACAAAGTCCCTCGTGGTAGGTTGGTGCAAAAGGTTGGATCTCATGGGATAAAGGGGGAGGTGGCTAGATGGGTGGAGAACTGGCTTGGTCACAGAAGACAGAGAGTGATAGTGGAAGGGTCTTTTTCCGGCTGGAAGCCTGTGACTAGTGGTATTCACAGTAAGAAGTTTAACAACACCAGGTTAAAGTCCAACAGGTTTATTTGGTAGCAAAAGCCACACAAGCTTTCGAGGCTCGAAAGCTTGTGTGGCTTTTGCTACCAAATAAACCTGTTGGACTTTAACCTGGTGTTGTTAAACTTCTTACTGTGTTTACCCCAGTCCAACGCCGGCATCTCCACATCATGACTAGTGGTATTCCGCAGGGCTCTGTATTGGGACCTCTGCTGTTTGTGATTTATATAAACAATCTGGAAGAAGGTGCAACTGGAGTGATCAGTAAGTTTGCAGACGACACGAAAATGGCTGGACTTGCAGTTAGTGAGGAACATTGCCAGAGGCTACAGAAGGATATAGATAGGCTGGAAATTTGTGCAAAGAAATGGCAGATGGAGTTCAATCCAGATAAATGCGAAGTGATGCATTTTGGTAGAACTAACGTAGGGGGGAGCTATACGATAAATGGCAGAACCATAAAGGGTGTAGATACGCAGAGGGGCCTGGGTGTGCAAGTCCACAGATCCTTGAAGGTGACGTCACAGGTGGAGAAGGTAGTGAATAAGGCATATGGCATGCTTGCCTTTATAGGACGGGGCATAGAGTATAAAAGTTGGGGTCTGATGTTGCAGTTGTATAGAACGTTGGTTCGGCTGCATTTGGAATACTGCGCCCAGTTCTGGTCGCCACACTACCAGAAGGACATGGAGGCTTTAGAGAGAGTGCAAAGGAGGTTTACCAGGATGTTGCCTGGTATGGAAGGGTTAGTTATGAGGAGAGATTGGGTAAACTGGGGTTGTTCTCACTGGAAAGACGGAGGATGAGGGGTGACCTAATAGAGGTATATAAAATTATGAAAGACATAGATAGGGTGAACGGTGGGAAGCTTTTTCCCAGGTCGGTGGTGACGTTCACAAGGGGTCATAGGTTGAAGGTGAGGGGGGGGAGGGAGGTTTAACACGGATATCAGAAGGACGTATTTTACACAGAGGGTGGTGGGGGCCTGGACTGTGCTGCCTGGCAAGGTGGTGGAGGCGGACACACTGGGAACGTTTAAGACTTATCTAGATAGCCACATGAACGGAGTGGGAATGGAGGGATACAAAAGAATGGTCTAGTTTGGACCAGGGAGCGCGCGGGCTTGGAGGGCCGAAGGGCCTGTTCCTGTGCTGTATTTTTCTTTGTTCTCAGTGATCTCCGAGGTGGGGGCGCTCTCGCCCCACCCACCTCTCTCTCTCTCCCCCCCCCCCCCGGGATTTTGGAGCTTTGTGACCCTTCTCCCAATGCCACAATTGTCCCCCCGACCACTCAGACACTCCTTACCATCCCACCCCCGCAACCCTGGGGCCATAGTGAAGGATGGGCCATGCTTGAGATCTCCAACAAGCTGTAGTGCTCCACATGTCAGTGCAACTTTGACAACCAAGAGGACCAGGTAAAGACCAAACGATGGCTTGTTACCCTGGCAATGGGCTGTGTGTTATCCACAGTTACCCCTGGCGTTGTATAGTCTGTAACTGTGATGTGCAGAGATCAGTTCCATTCAGGAAGTTCACACAAATATGTTTTAACAACAGTAGGAGGTTTATTTTTAGGTGTGCATTGTACAGGCTCCAATCCCCAAATGCCATTTGGCTGTGATGACACAGAGTAATCACATGACCATCCTCTTAAAGGGGCCACACCACACACAGTAATTCCCCGAATAGACAACATCCCTCCCCCTTTATTTCTAAGCCCCATCTTCCCCTCCAGACAATCACGGAGATGTTTATGCATTGCATCACCAGTCTGATTGTATCTGTCGCTCGGGCACATCGCTAGATATTTCTTCCCTCTGGAGGTTACAGTCCGGTTTCCAATAGAAAAATTGGCATTGGCGATACAATCACTAATCCTTTCTGGTTGCCTGATGCTCCAGTAGTAACAGGCCCAAAGTCAGGAACTGAAGAGGTCGATTCATCTTGAGGTGATTCTGGCGAGCCACTGTAGTCAGAATGGCGTCTACAAACATCCGCAATTTTGACTGTGTACAATAGGTTTGAACCAAGACTATTGCAGGTACCAGCTGCTCGCAGGTAGTTTAGTTACATGCCAACACTCACTCCCCTTGATAAAACAAGTGTAGTTTAGCACTCGCTTTTCTATTGGCTACTTCCGACTGTTGGTTTCACTCTATTATCGCCAATGTCTCTTAGGGTATTAATAGATCAAATGTCTTGCAGTTTCTTCATGAGTAGCAGTGCAGGGGAACTCTGTGTGGGTGCATGTGTAGTATTCCTGTAGGATGCCAAGAAGTTATTGGGACAAACAAACAAAGAACAATACAGCACAGGAACAGGCCCTTCGGCCCTCCAAGCCCGCGCCGCTCCCTGGTCCAGGATTGAATCCTGAATCCAGGATCCCCGCCCAATTTTCCAGCCTATCTACATCCTAATATCCTATCCACCGAGCTGTTCCCTCACAGCTACGATGCTTTGTTCATCACAACCTATTAACTCACCCCCACCCCCCCATTCCAGACCATGTGATCTCCAGGGAGAGGCGAAAACCCAGAGTGAAAACCCCAGGGCCAATATGGGGGAAAAAAAATCTGGGAAATTCCTCTCCGACCCCCTGAGGCGATCGAAACGAGTCCAGGAGATCACACTGGCCCTGATCAGAAAATGCTTCCCAACCCTATTCATTTCCACTTCTGCTTTACGAACACCATCTGAATTCCCTGTCCCCGAGACAGGTTCCCAACTATCCGCAGTCTCGCTCTGTACTGGCACCAGCAAGATGATCATAGAATGAAGCCTTGAAACGAGAAACAAAGAACAATTAGCCCGCGCCGCTCCCTGGTCCAAACTAGACCACTCTTTTGTATCCCTCCATTCCCACTCCGTTCATATAGCTGTCTAGATAAGTCTTAAACGTTCCCAGTGTGTCCGCCTCCACCACCTTGCCCAGCAACACATTCCAGGCCCCCACGACCCTCTGTAAAATATGTCCTTCTGATATCTGTGTTAAACCTCCCCCCCTTCACCTTGAACCTATGACCCCTCGTGAACGTCACCACCAACCCGGGGAAAAGCTTCCCACCGTTCACCCTATCTATGCCTTTCATAATTTTATACACCTCTATTAAGTCTCCCCTCATCCTCCGTCTTTCCAAGGAGAACAACCCCAGTTTCCCCAATCTCTCCTCATAACCAAGCCCCTCCATACCAGGCAACATCCTGGTAAACCTCCTCTGTACTCTCTCCAAAGCCTCCACATCCTTCTGGTAGTGTGGCGACCAGAACTGGACGCAGTATTCCAAATGCGGCCGAACCAACGTTCTATACATCTGCAACATCAGACCCCAACTTTTATACTCTATGCCCCGTCCTATAAAGGCAAGCATGCCATATGCCTTCTTCACCACCTTCTCCACCTGTGACACCACCTTCAAAGATCGGTGGACTTGCACACCCAGGTCCCTCTGCGTCTCTACACCCTTTATGGTTCTTCCATTTATCGTGTAGCTCCTCCCTACATTATTCCCACCAAAATGCATCACTTCGCATTTATCAGGATTGAACTCCATCTGCCATTTCTTTGCCCAAATTTCCAGCCTATCTATATCCTTCTGTAGCCTCTGACAATGTTCCTCACTATCTGCAAGTCCTGCCAGTTTTGTGTCGTCCGCAAACTTACTGATCACCCCAGTTACTCCTTCTTCCAGATCATTTATATAAATCACAAACAGCAGAGGTCCCAATACAGAGCCCTGCGGAACACCACTAGTCACAGGCCTCCAGCCGGAAAAAGACCCTTCCACTACCACCCTCTGTCTTCTATGACCAAGCCAGTTCTCCACCCATCTAGCCACCTCCCCCTTTATCCCATGAGATCCAACCTTTTTCACTAGCCTACCATGAGGGACTTTGTCTAACGCTTTACTAAAGTCCATATAGACAACATCCACGGCCCTTCCTTCGTCAACCATTCTGGTCACTTCTTCAAAAAACACCACCAGGTTAGTGAGGCATGACCTCCCTCTCACAAAACCATGCTGACTATCGTTAATGAGTTTATTCCTTTCTAAATGCGCATACATCCTATCTCTAAGAATCTTCTCCAACAACTTCCCCACCACGGACGTCAAGCTCACCGACCTATAATTACCCGGGTTATCCTTCCTACCCTTCTTAAATAACGGGACCACATTAGCTATCCTCCAATCCTCTGGGACCTCACCTGCGTCCAGTGACGAGACAAAGATTTGCGTCAGAGGCCCAACGATTTCACCTCTCCTCTCCCTGAGCAGCCTTGGATAGATTCCATCAGGCCCTGGCGATTTGTCAGTCTTTATATTCTCTAACAAACCTAACACTTCCTCCTTTGTAATGGAGATTTTCTCCAACGGTTCAACACTCCCCTCCAAGACACTCCCAGTCAACACATCCCTCTCCTTTGTGAATACCGACGCAAAGTATTAATTTAGGATCTCCCCTACTTCTTTGGGCTCCAAGCATAAGTCCCCACTTTTGTCCCTGAGAGGTCCGATTTTTTCCCTGACAACCCTTTTGTTCCTAACGTATGAATAAAATGCCTTGGGATTCTCCTTAATCCTGTCTGCCAAGAACATTTCGTGACCCCTTTTTGCTCTTCTAATTCCCCGTTTGAGTACTTTCCTACTTTCTTTGTACTCCTCCAGCGCTCCCTCCGTTTTTAGCTGCTTGGACCTAACATACGCCTCTCTTTTCTTTTTGACCAGTCCCTCAATTTCCCTGGTTATCCACGGTTCTCTAATCCTACCCTTCCTATCCTTTTTTACAGGCACATGCTTGTCCTGTAGCCCTAACAACTGTTCCTTAAAAGACTGCCACATACCAGATGTGGATTTACCCTCAAACAGCCTCTCCCAATCAAGAGCTGCCAATTTCTGCCTGATCCCAGTAAAGTTAGCCTTCCCCCAATCCAACACCTTACCCTTGGGACACCACTCATCCTTTTCCATCACTATCCTAAAGCTAACAGAATTGTGGTCACTATTTGCCACATGTTCCCCTACCAAAACTTTGAAGACCTGACCGGGCTCATTCCCCAGTACCAGGTCCAGTATAGCCCCCTCTCTAGTCGGGCTGTCTACATATTGTTCCAACGAACCCTCCTGTACACATTTTACAAATTCCTCCCCATCCAGAGTCCCTGCCCTCAGCGATTTCCAGTCTATACCAGGGAAATTGAAGTCTCCCACTACAACAACCCTATTTTTCCTGCACCTATCCAGTATCTCCTGACATATCCATTCTTCCATTTCCCTTGGGCTGTTGGGGGGCCTGTAGTATACCCCCAACATAGTGACTGCACCCTTCCTGTTTCTAAGCTCCACCCAGAGTGACTCGTTACACGACCCCTCTGAATTGTCCTCCCTCTGCACCGCTGTAATATGCTCTCCAACTAATACCGCTACTCCCCCACCTCTTTTGGCCCCTCCTCTGTCTCGCCTAAAACACTTGTACCCTGGAATATTCAGCTGCCAGTCCTGTCCCTCTTTCAACCAAGTCTCTGTCACCGCAACCACATCCAAATTCCTCGTGAGCATTAAGGCCCCAAGTTCGTCTGTCTTACCTGCTACGCTCCTTGCATTGAAGTATAAGCACTCCAGACCCCCAGGCCCAGTGAGGTCGTTCTTCTTCTTTGCCAGCCTTGTCCCAGCCCCAAGCTCGTCCCCAGCCTCCACACTTGTAGACCTAATATTTTGATCCCCACCCCCCTGCCATACTAGTTTAAACCCCCCCGAACTGCACTAGCAAAGCTCCCAGCCAGGATATTTGTGCCCTTCCAACTTAGTTGTGACTCCTCCCTCTTGTACAGGTGCCATCCTCTCCTGAAAACTTCCCATTGACCTATGAAAATGAAGCCCTCCCTCCTGGACCAGTCCTTTAGCCAGGCATTCATTTGTACCAACTCCCTATTCTTAGCCTCACTGGCACGAGGCATTGGGAGCAGCCCAGAGATGGCCACCCTAGTGACCCTACTTTTTAACCTATTTCCCAATCTGGAAGGACAAGTGTGGCAGACATATGGGAACACCACCACTGGAGATTCACCTCCAAGTCACTCACCATCTTGTCTTGGAAATATATTGTCATTCCTTCACTGTCTTGCTGGGTTAAAATCTGGAACTCTCTTGCTGATGCACCATTGATACACGCAAAGACTAGAGGTTGCGGAACAACAGGCTTTTATCAACAAGAACAGAAGCACTCCCAAACCGATGACCAACTTGAACTGAGGCAAAGGGGCGGAGAGCAGCCACCTTTATACCCCGAGGAGGGCGGAGCCCCGGACCAAGGCAGCAGGGGCGTGTCAAGGCACATCCCACACACAGACAGTGTTACAATGGTTCACCACATTCACCCCCTGTTTAAAAAGAGTTCGGCGGGGGCGAGGTGGTGGAAATGACAGTCACAAGTTATTGATTCAAATTACAAGTTCAGAATCTCCGGGGGCTTGATCTGCCGCTGCGACCGCCGCAGTGTCAGCCGTGGGGCCGGTTCAGGAGGCCGCGGCGATGAGTCAGGCGCCAGTCCATAACCGGTGGTGCCGTCCGTAGCGCCTTCAGACTGCCGGGTGTGTGGATGCTGCGCCTGGGGCTCAGGCATGCCATACACGGGGGCTAAATGAGCGTGCTGCGACTCTGGTGAATCATGGACGTTTGGAGCTGGGGGTGAGGGGCCGTAGGACGTATTACCTGCAGGGGCCAGATCGCGAATGGAGACCGTGTCCTCCCGCCCGTCGTGATACGCCACATAGGCGTATTGGGGGTTGGCGTGGAGGAGCCGGACCGTTTCGACCAGGGGGTCCGATTTATGGGTCCGCATGTGCTTCCAGAGCAGGACAGGGCCAGGGGACGTCAGCCACGACGGTAGTGAGGTCGCCGAGTGGGACTTCCTGGGGAAAACAAACATTCGTTCATGAGGGCTGGCGTTGGTAGCCGTGCACAGTCGTGACCTAATTGAGTGTAGTGCATCAGGGAGGACCTCTTGCCAACGGGAGACTGGAAGACCCTTAGATCGGAGAGCTAATAAAACGGCCTTCCAGACTGTCGCATTCTCCCTCTCCACCTGTCCGTTCCCCCTGGGGTTGTAGCTGGTGGTCCTACTCAAGGCTATGCCTTTGGAGAGCAGGTACTGGCTCAGCTCGTCACTCATAAAAGAGGACCCCCGGTCGCTATGAATATAGCTGGGGAAACCAAACAGGGTGAAGAGGCTGTGCAGGGCCCTGATGACCGTGGCCGAGGTCATATCCGGGCAGGGGATAGCAAAGGGGAACCGCGAATATTCATCAATGACGTTGAGGAAGTAGACGTTGCGGTTAGAGGAGGGGAGGGGGCCCTTGAAGTCAACGCTCAAGTGTTCGAAAGGGTGGGTGGCTTTGATGAGGTGCGGTCTGCCCGGCCGGTAGAAGTGCGGCTTGCACTCTGCGCAGACTTGGCAGTGCCTGGTTACAGACCTGACTTCCTCAATGGAATAGGGCAGGTTCCGGGCCTTGATGAAATGGAAGAACCTGGTAACCCCCGGGTGGCAGAGGTCATCGTGGAGAGTCTGTAACCGGTCTAGGTTCGCGCTGGCACAGGTCCCCCGGGACAGGGCGTCTGGGGGCTCATTGAGCTTCCCAGGCTGGTATAAAATGTCGCAATTGTAGGTGGAGAACTCGATCCTCCACCTCAAAATTTTGTCGTTCTTGATTTTGCCCCGCTGCGCGTTGCTGAACATAAAGGCAACGGACCGTTGGTCCGTGAGCAGGGTGAACCGTTTGCCAGCTAAGTAGTGGCTCCAGTGCCGCACAGCCTCCACGATGGCTTGTGCCTCTTTTCGACAGAGTGTCGAATTTCAGGGCCTTGGAGGGTGCGCGAGAAGAAGGCCACGGGTCTGCCCGCCTGGTTAAGAGTGGCGGCTAGGGCAAAGTCAGACGCATCGCTCTCCACCTGGAATGAGGTAGATTCGTCTATGACGTGCATCATGGCCTTCGCGATATCCGCTTTGATGCGGTCAAAGGCCAGCCGGGCCTCCGCCACTAGGAGAAAAGATGTGGATTTGATGAGCGGACGGGCTTTGTCCACATAATTGACCCACTGGGCGTAGTATGAGAAGAAGCCTAGGCATCTCCTCAGCGCTTTGAGGGTGGTGGGGAGGGCAAGTTCCAGGAGGGGATGCATGCGGTCGGGGTCGGGGCCGATGACCCCGTTCTCCACAACACAACCAAGGATGGTGAGGCAGCACGCGCGGAATACACACTTCTCCTTATTGTCGGTCAGGTTAAGGAGTGCCGCAGTGTGGAGGAATTTTTGGAAGTTGGCGTTGGGGTTCTGCTGATTGTGGCCGCAGATGGTGACGTTATCCAGGTATGGGAAGGTGACCCGCAGCCCGTTCTGGTCCACCATTCAGTCCATCTCACGCTGGAAAACCGAGACCCCGTTGGTGACACCAAAGGGGACCCGAAGGAAGTGGTAGAGATGACCATCCGCCTCGACGGCAGTGTATTGGCAGTCTTCCGGGCGGATAGGGAGCTGGTGGTATGCAGACTTCAAATCAATGGTGGAGAACACCCGATATTGCGCAATCTGATTGACCATGTCAGAGATGCGGGGAAGGGGATACGCGTCCAGCTGCGTGTATCGGTTGATGGTCTGACTGTAGTCAATGACCATGCGAAGTTTCTCCCCAGTCTTGACAACCACCACTTGGGCTCTCCAGGGACTGGTACTGGCCTCAATGATCCCCTTCCCCAGAAAACATCACACCTCGGACTTGATGAACGCTCTATCACCAGCGCTGTACTGTCTGCTTTTGGTGGCAATGGGCTTGCAGTCGGGGGTGAGGTGCTCAAAAAGCGAGGGAGGGGTGACTTTGAGGGTCGAGAGACCACAGGTGGTGCGCGGTGGCTGGTCTGTTAGCTGTGGATTTTGGACGGAGATTGGGGGAAAAGGCCCATTATACACCATTGTGACGCTCCCGAGGTGGCACAGGAAATCTAGCCCCAGTAGTACGGCAGCACAGAGCTGTGGCAGCACGAGGAGCCTGCACTTGTCGTACACCGTGTCCTGTACAGTCAGATTCGCTACACAGTACCCAAGGACATTCACTGATCGGGACGTCATTGGCAGTACTGGCAGTGCGTAGCACCTCACCGTGTTAGGGTGGATGAAACTCTCCGTACTCCCACTGTCAAATAAGCAGTTAGTAGTGTGGCCGTTTACCTTGACGTCCATCATCGACCAGGCGAGCTGGTGAGGCCTGGACTGGTCCAACGCGACCGAGGCCACTGTCGGATTAGGCAATGCGGTGGACGGTTCCCAAAATGGCAGCACCCGTGAGTTGGCTGACGTCACCCAAGATGGCGGCTCCCGTGGGTCGCAAATGGCTGATGGCGTCCAAGATGGCGGCCTCCGTGGGTCGCACACGACCGCTGGCGTCCAAAATGGCGGCACCCATGGATAGCACGTGGCCGATGGCGTCGACGACGGTCCCTCCCGCGGATCGCACACGGCGCTGCTGGGCCTGGGGGCCGATTTTGCCCTACAAACCTTCAGGTTGTGAACATCTTACCGCAGCTAGAGCAGATCACGTCTTTCGCCGGGCAGCGTCGTCGTGGGTGCTTCTCCAGGCCGCAGAAGTAGCATCTCGGGCTTCCGGGGACTGCTGCAGTGGTCAGTTCGGCTTTGGGAGGGGGCGTGCCGTAGGTTTGTGGCCCTCCTGGGTACAGCGATGGCTGCGGTCGCGGTGTCCACGGTGCGCCCTCGTGGTCGGGGGTGTAGACCTCGAGGTTCCGAAACACTACCTCCAGCGAGCTGGCAAGTTCCACAGTTTTCTTAAGGTCCAGCCCACCTTGTTCCAGCAGGTGCTGCCGGATATAGGTTGACCTGATGCCCGCGACAAAGGCATCTCTGATCAGGTCGTCGGCGTTTTGGGCGGCTGAAACGGCCTTGCAGTTGCAGGCTCTGCCGAGTGCACGCAGTTCGCGCAGGAATTGCTCAGTTGATTCCCCGGGCTGCTGTCTGCGAGTGGCCAGCAGATGTCTGGCATAGACTTCGTTCAGTTGCCGGTTGTATTGGCTCTTGAGGAGATCAATTGCCTCCTGGTGGGTCTCTGCATCGTGGATCATCGCGAAGACGTGAGCGCTGACGTGGGCGTGGAGCACGTGCAGTTTGTCGATGTCTGTTACGACGACGGAGGAGGAGGCGGTGATGAAGGTCTCAAAACAGCGCAGCCAGTGATCGAAAGAATTAGAGGCGCCGACTCTAATTCAAAAATGTTGTTAATAAAATTGATGCACCATTGACACATGCAAAGACTAGAGGTTGCGGAACAACAGACTTTTATTAACAAGAACAGAAGCACTTCCAAACCGATGGCCAACACAAACTGAGGCAAAGGGGCGGAGAGCAGCCACCTTTATACCCCGAGGAGGGCGGAGCCCCGGACCAAGGCAGCAGGGGCGTGCCCAGGCACATCCCACACACAGACAGTGTTACAGTGGTTCACCACAATTGCGAACAGCGCTGTGGGTGTATTTACACCTCAGGGAGTGCAGTGTTTCAAGAAAGCAGCCCCCCACCATCTTCTCAAGTGCAATGAGGGATGGACAATAATTACTGGCATAGTCAGCGATGTCCACATCTTATCAATGATTTTTTAAAAATTATCCTTTCTCTGGATTGTTCATTGCTCTTTTCCATAGCCAACCTAAACATTGAACACTGTTCCCTAAATGTCCCCTAGTGACACTTGGGATGGAATTTTCCAGCCGCGCTCGCTCCAGAATTGGAAAATCCCACCCGAGGTCAATGGACCTGTGAAAGGTCTGGAAACAATCCCTGGGGCGGGTGGGACAGGAAAATTCCAGTGATGGAATTGGCCCACATCATTCACAAGAAACAAGTCTCCTGGTGCCTCCTTTCTGATTGGACTGGAAATAAACTGTCAAAAAAATCCCCTGAACATAGTCAAGGAACCCAAACCCTTCCCTGCCTTTTACACGATTATCATCCCAGTCTGTATTGAGATAATTATTGCTCTTCCCTTTCATTTCCTTGCAAATTTGTTCCCCTATATTCTTCCCACTAGTTGGTAGCAAATAGAGTATACAGAGCATAGCAATTACACCATTTTGTTCCTTAGCTCCAGCCAAATAGATTCTGTCCTTGACTACTATGGGACATCCTCTCTCTCCAGCACTGAAAAGTTTGCCTTAATCAATGCACCTGCCCTTTGCCTTTTCCTTCCTTTATCTTTCTTGAACACTCTGTATCCAGGAATATTTAACATTCAGTCCTGTGATTCTTTGAGCTAGGTCTCTGTTATAGCCATAACGTTGTATTTCCACATGGCAACCTTCACTTGCAACTCACCAATCTTATTTATACACTCCACAATTTACACAAATGCACAGTAACCCTAATTTAGACTTTATTACTTTCTTCCTTACTCTGAACCCACCCAATGCCGTACTATTTCCTATTCTAATGTTTCCTCTCTGTCCCACTATTGCTATCTCTCTGATATTACCTTCTAGATCCCAACTCCTGCCAAGTTAGTTTAAACCCTTCCCAATAGCCCCACAAGGAAATAGTTTCAGGCTTTGTTTAAAATGCAATCTGTCTTGCCTGTACAGGTCCCATCTCCCCTAGAGTTGCTGCCAATATCCCTGGTGCAGGAGGGAGGGTTTCAAATTCGTGGATCACTGGGAAGTCTTCAAGAGAGGATGGCACCTGTACAAGAAGGACAGGTTACACCTAAACTGGAGGGGCACGAATATCCTAGCTGGGAGTTTTGCTCGTGTGGTTCGGGTGGGTTTAAACTAATATGGCAGGGGGGTGGGGATCAGAACAAAAGGTCAATAAGCACAGAGGCTGGGGACGAGGTTGGGGCCAAGACAAGGCTATCTAAGAGGAAGAGCATTCTGGGGGAGGATGACCTCAGTGGGCCTGGAGGTCTGGCGTGCATCTGCTTCAATGCAAGGAGTGTCACGGGCAAGACAGACGAACTTAGAGCCTTAATGCTTGCGCGGAACTTGGATGTGGTTGCAGTGACGGAGACTTGGTTAAAAGAAGGACAGGACTGGCAGCTGAATATTCAGGGGTATAAGTGTTTTAGGCGAGACAGAGAAGGGGCTAGGAGAGGTGGGGGAGTAGCAACGCTGGTTAGGGAGCATATTACAGCATTACAGAGGGTGGACAATTTGGAAGGGTCAGGTAACGAGTCACTGTGGGTGGAGCTCAGAAACAGGAAGGACGCAGTCACTATGCTGGGGGTATACTACAGGCCTCCCAACAGCCCACGGGAAGTTGAGGAACGGATATGTAAGGAGATTCTGGACAGGTGCAGAAAAAATAGGGTTGTTGTAGTGGGAGACTTTAATTTCCCTTGTATAGACTGGAAATCACTTAGGGTTGGGGGCCTGGACGGGGAAGAATTTATCAAATGCGTACAGGAAGGTTCTTTGGAACAATATGTTGAGAGTCCAACTAGAGAGGGGGCTATACTGGACCGAGTACTGGGGAGTGAGCCCGGTCAGGTCATCAAAGTTTCAGTAGGGGAACATGTGGCAAATAGTGACCACAATTCTGTAAGCTTTAGGATAGTAATGGAAAAAGATGAGTGTTGTCCTATGGGTAAGGTGCTGAATTGGGGGAAGGCTAACTACAGCCGGATTAGGCAGGATTTGATGGCTGTTGATTGGGAGATGCTGTTCGAGGGTAAATCCACATCTGGCATGTGGGAGTCTTTTAAGTAGCAGTTGATAGGACTGCAGGACAGGCATGTGCCTGAAAGAAGAAGGATGGATAGGAAAGGTAGGATTCGGAAGCCGTGGATAGCCAGTTAAATTGTGGGTCCAATCACAAAGAAAAAAGAGGCATAAAGGAGGTCCAGGCAGCTAAAAACTGATGGAGCACTGGAGGAATACAGAGAAAGTAGAAAATAACTCAAACAGGGAGTTAGAAGGGCAAAAAGGGGTCACGAACTGTCCTTGGCAGACAGGATTAAGGAGAATCCTAAGGCATTTTATACATACGTTAGGAACAAGAGGGTTGTTAGGGAAAGAATCGGACCTCTCAGGGACAAAGGAGGGGAATTATGCTGAGAACCAAAGGAAGTAGGAGAGATCCTAAACAAATACTTTGCATCAGTATTCACAAAGGAGAGGGACACGTTAACTGGTAGTGTCTCAGAGAGATGTGTTGACCCGTTAGAAAAAATCTCAATTACAAGGGAGGAAGTGTTAGGTTTTTTAGGAAACATTAAGACAGACAAATCCCCAGGGCCAGATGGCATCTATCCTAGACTCCTC
This sequence comes from Mustelus asterias, assembly GCF_964213995.1. NCBI lineage: Eukaryota > Metazoa > Chordata > Chondrichthyes > Carcharhiniformes > Triakidae > Mustelus > Mustelus asterias. The sequence goes on from NC_135814.1 coordinate 307,560, forward strand.
AGGGAGGCAAGAGATGAAATTGCTGGGCCTCTAACAGAAATCTTTGTCTCTTCACTGGACACAGGTGAGGTCCCAGAGGATTGGAGGATAGCAATTGTGGTCCCGTTATTTAAGAAGGGTAGCAAGGATAACCCGGGTAATTATAGGCCGGTGAGCTTGATGTCCGTGGTAGCGAAATTGTTGCAGAAGATTCTTAGAGATAGGATATATGCGCATTTAGAACTGAATAATCTCATTAGTGATAGACAGCATGGTTTTGTACGAGGGAGGTCATGCCTCACAAATTTGGTTGAGTTTTTTGAGGAGGTGACAAAAACGATTGACGAGGGAAGGGCCGTGAATGTCGTCTATATGGATTTTAGTAAAGCGTTTGACAAGGTCCCTCATGGCAGGCTGGTGCAAAAGGTTAAATCTCACGGGATGAAAGGTGAGCTAACTAGATGGGTGGAGAACTGGCTTAGCCATAGAAGACAGAGGGTAACAGTGGAGGGATCTTTTTCCGGTTGGAGGTCTGTGACTAGTGGTGTTCCGCAGGGCTTTGTACTGGGACCTCTGCTGTTTGTGATATATATAAATGATTTGGAGGAAGATGTAGCTGGTGTGATCAGTAAGTTTGCGGACGATACGAAGATTGCTGGAGTTGCGGATAGTGATGAACATTGTCAGAGAATACAGCAGGATATAGATAGGCTGGAACATTGGGCGGAGAAATGGCAGATGGAATTTAATCCAGATAAATGTGAAGTGATGCATTTTGGTAGATCTAATGTAAGGGGGAGCTATACAATAAATGGCAGAACCACCAGGAGTATAGACATACAGAGGGACCTGGGTGTACAAGTCCACAGATCCTTAAAGGTGGCAGCACACATGGAGAGGGTGGTCAAGAAAGCATATGATATGCTTGCCTTTATTGGACGGGGCATAGAATATAAAAGTTGGCATATGATGTTGCAGCTGTATAGAACGTTGGTTAGGCCACATTTGGAATACTGCGTCCAGTTCTGGTTGCCACACTACCAGAAGGACGTGGAGGCTTTGGAGAGAGTACAGAAAAGGTTTACCAGGATGTTGCCTGGTATGGAGGGTCTTAGGTATGAGGAGAGATTGGGTAAACATAGAACATAGAACAGTACAGCACAGAACAGGCCCTTCGGCCCACGATGTTGTGCCAACCTTCATCTGAAACCAAGATCAAGCTATCCCACTCCCTACCATCCTGGTGTGCTCCATGTGCCTATCCAATAACCGCTTAAATGTTCCTAAAGTGTCTGACTCCACTATCACTGCAGGCAGTCCATTCCACACCCCAACCACTCTCTGCGTGAAGAACCTACCTCTGATATCCTTCCTATATCTCCCACCATGAACCCTATAGTTATGCCCCCTTGTAATAGCTCCATCCACCCGAGGAAATAGTCTTTGAATGTTCACTCGATCTATCCCCTTCATCATTTTATAAACCTCTATTAAGTCTCCCCTCAATCTCCTCCGCTCCAGAGAGAACAGCCCCAGCTCCCTCAACCTTTCCTCATAAGACCTACCCTCCAAACCAGGCAGCATCCTGGTAAATCTCTGCACTCTTTCCAGTGCTTCCACATCCTTCTTATAGTGAGGTGACCACAATATTCCAAATGTGGTCTCACCAAGGTCCTGTACAGTTGCAGCATAACCCCACGGCTCTTAAACTCCAACCCCCTGTTAATAAAAGCTAACACACCATATGCCTTCTTCTGTCCCCTCCTAGCTCTCCTAAGCCCCTTTTTCAGCTCATTCCTTGCTAACTTGTAACCCTCAATCGAGCCATCTGAACCTTGTTTCCTCATCCCTACATAAGCTTCCCTCTTCCTTTTCACAAGACATTCCACCTCTTTTGTGAACCACGGTTCCCTCACTCGGCCATTTCCTCCCTGCCTGACAGGGACATACCTATCAAGGACACCCAGTATTTGTTCCTTGAAAAAGTTCCACTTTTCATCAGTGCCTTTCCCTGACAGTTTCTGTTCCCATCTTATGCCCCCTAATTCTTGCCTAATCGCATCATAATTACCTCTCCCCCAATTGTAAGCCTTGCCCTGCTGTCCGGCCCTATCCCTCTCCATTGCAATAACAAAAGACACCGAATTGTGGTCACTATCTCCAAAGTTCTCTCCCACAACCAAATCTAACACTTGGCCCGGTTCATTTCCCAGTACCAAATCCAATGTGGCCTCACCCCTTGTCGGCCTATCCACATATTGTGTCAGGAAACCCTCCTGCACACACTGCACAAAAAGTGCCCCATCCAAACTATTTGACCTACAAAGGTTCCAATCAATATTTGGAAAGTTAAAGTCCCCCATGACAACTACCCTGTGACCCCCACACGTATCCATAATCTGCTTAGCAATTTCTTCCTCCACATCTCTATTACTATTTGGGGGCCTATAGTAAACTCCTAACAATGTGACCGCTCCTTTCCTGTTTCTAACTGCAGCCCATATTACCTCAGTGTGCATATCCCCCTCAAAGTGCTTTTCCGCAGCCGTTAAACTATCCTTGATTAACAATGCTACTCCTCCACCTCTTTTACCAGCTTCCCTACACTTAGTGAAACATCTATACCCCGGAACGTCCAACAACCATTCCTGTCCTTGTTCTACCCACGTCTCCGTAATGGCCACAACATCGTAGTCCCAAGTAGCAATCCACGCCCCAAGTTCATCCACCTTGTTCCGGATGCTCCTTGCATTGAAGTAGACACACTTCAACCCACCTTCCTGTCTACCGGTACCCACCCTTGACCTTGATACCTTCCCCAATACCTCACCACCCTCAACACTGACTTCCGAAACTACAACTCCTTTTCCCACTCCCCTGACAAATTAGTTTAAATCCCCCTGAAGAGCCGTAGCAAATTTCCCTCCCAGGATATTGGTGCCCCTCTGGTTCAGGTGCACCCCGTCCTGTTTGTAGAGGTCCCACCTTCCCCAGAACATGTTCCAATTATCCACGTATCTGAAACCCTCCCTCCTGCACCATCCCTGCAACCACATGTTTAAGTGCACTCTCTCCCTGTTCCTCAACTCGCTATCACGTGGCACCGGTAGCGTACCAGAGATGACCACATGTTTTGTCTTTGCTCTCAGCTTCCAGCCCAGCTCCCGAAATTCCTGTTTTAAATCCCCGTCCCCTCTCCTACCTATGTCGTTGGTACTAATGTGTACCACGACTTGTGACTGTTTCCCCTCCCCCTTAAGAATCCGGAAAACACGGTCCGAGACGTCACGGACCCTGACATCCGGTAGGCAACAAACCATTCTCGAGTCTCTTTTGCTGCCACAGAACCTCCTATCTATCCCTCTAACTAACGAGTCCCCAATAACTATTGCCCTCCCGCTCTCCTCCTTACCCTCCTGAGCCACAGGGACGGACTCAGTGCCGGAGATCCTCTCACTGCGGCTCACCACTGGTATGTCGTCCCCCTCAACCGTATCCAAAGCGGAATACTTATTGCTAAGGGGAACGACCACAGGGGATCCCTGCACCGACTGCTTCTTCCCAGCCCCTCTCACCGTCACCCATCTATTTTCATTCCTCGGAGTAACTGTATCCCTGAAGCTTCTGTCTATGGCCATCTCTGCATCCCTAATGATCCTAAGTTCCTCCAACTCCAGCTCCAGTTCCCTTACACGGTTTTGGAGGAGCTGCAGATGGATGCACTTCTCACAGGTATAATCAGCAGGGACACTGACGTCGTCCCTCACCTCGAACATAGTGCAAGAGGAACATTGCACTGCCTTCACACCCATCCTCTCTAGATACCTTGCCAGTACCAGGTAGAAACAGCAAAAAATGAATTAACTCACCCCTGCTCGCCCAAGCCCTGTGAGCCAAAGCCCTACTGCTTTCACTCTGCCTCCTGCTCACTCTGCTGCCCGCTAACGACGCTGCCCGCTCAAAAGTGCGGCCTACTTTTAAACCCTCCAAAAACCTTCCCAGACTCCTGCTGGGCCCACTTCCTGTTTTTAAAAAAAAACCTCCGATTTTTTTACACAAATTTAACTTAAAATAAATAAATGTAGTGAACACACCAACTGCCTTCTCCTCAGCCTGGTCCTGTGGAACAATGAGCTCTGGGGTTGTTCTCCCTGGAAAGACGGAGGGTGAGGGGCGACCTAATAGAGGTGTATAAAATTATGAAGGGCATAGATAGGGTGAACAGTGGGAAGCTTTTTCCCAGGTCGGAGGTGACGAACACAAGGGGTCATGGGTTCAAGGTGAGGGGGGCAAGGTTCAACACAGATGTCAGGGGGACATATTTTACACAGAGGGTGGTGGGGGCCTGGAATGCACTGCCAAGCAAGGTGATTGAGGTGGACACGCTGGGATCGTTTAAGACTTATCTAGATAACCACATGAACAGACTGGGAATAGAGGGATACAAACGAATGGTCTAGTTGGGCACATGAGCGGCGCAGGCTTGGAGGGCCGAAGGGCCGGTTCCTGTGCTGTATTGTTCTTTGTTCTTTGAATCTAAGGTCTAAAATATCTAAGGGGAAAGAAAACAATCTAATAATAGATAAGATTATCTGTAAATGGTACCTATATATTGGGAATATCATATTTAAATTGTATAAAATTTCAGAAAACAGGGCAAAAAAACAGGCCAAGTGATCCAACAGTACATACAGGTGTTTATGCTCCACTCAAGCCACTTCCCATCCTTCCTCAACTAACTTTATCAGTGTAACTCACAATTTGCCATCTCCCTCGTGGCTGGGATTTTCCAGTCCTGCCACAGCATGGTCCCTGTAGTGAATGCTGAGAGCTATTCAAATCTCCATTGACTTTGGTGGGAGGGGCTGAATATTCTGTGTGCTTGACTGGCTTCCCCTTAAATGCTTTGTTTTCTTCACCTTAACTGCTGCCTTTGGTAGTGAGTTCCACTTTAGTAGAGAATTCACCATTCTGAGTGAAGAAGTTTCTCTTGAATTCCCTATTTGATTTCTTGGTGATTATTTTCTAGTGGTGGCCTCTGGTTAAGCTCTTCTCCAACACATTGGAAACCCTCTCCCTTTGCCCACTCAATCAAAACCTTTCATCATTTGAAAAACCTCTATCCCTCAGCCTTCTCTTTTCAAGAAAAAAAGAGACTCCAATGTTCACCCTTTCTTGACAGATAAAACCTCAACTCTGGCATCATCCTGGGAATCAAGTAGATAAGGTTGTTAAGAAGGCATATGGTGTCTTGGCGTTTATTGGTAGGGGGATTGAATTTAGGAGTCGTAGCGTTATGTTGCAACTGTACACAACTCTGGTGCGGCCGCACTTGGAGTACTGTGTGCAGTTCTGGTCCCCACATTACAGGAAGGATGTGGAGGCTTTGGAGAGGGTGTAGAGGAGGTTTACCAGGATGTTGCCTGGTATGGAGGGGAGATCCTATGAGGAGAGGCTGAGGGATTTGGGATTGTTTTCGCTGGAAAGGCGGCGGCTAAGAGGGGATCTTATTGAAACATATAAGATGATTAGAGGTTTAGATAGGGTGGATAGTGATAGCCTTTTTCCTCTGATGGAGAAATCCAGCACGAGGGGGCATGGCTTTAAATTGAGGGGGGGTAGTTATAGAACCGATGTCAGGGGTAGGTTCTTTACCCAGAGGGTGGTGAGGGATTGGAATGCCCTGCCAGCATCAGTAGTAAATGCGCCTAGTTTGGGGGCGTTTAAGAGATCCGTAGATAGGTTCATGGACGAAAAGAAATTGGTTTAGGTTGGAGGGTCACAGTTTTTTTTTTTAACTGGTCGGTGCAACATCGTGGGCCGAAGGGCCTGTTCTGCGCTGTAATGTTCTATGTTCTATGTTCTATCCTTGGAAATCTTCTTTGTATTTTCTCCAGTATCTATTTATTTTTAATACTGCACCAACCAGAACTGTTCACAGTACTTTGTGTGGTCTAATAACGGTTTAATACATATTCAACATATCTTCTACACTTTTCAATTCTATCCCTCTAGAAATAAGACCCCGTATTTCATTTGTTTACTTTTTATTAACCTGCTTTTAATGATTTGTGTATTCCAAAATTTAATCAGAAAATGTAAACAACACTGGTCATAGAATTGATCCTTGTGGAGTGCCACTTTCGACATTCAGCCACTCTGAATAACATCATCTCTATTCTCTGCTTTCTATCTTGCTGCCATTCATAAGACCATCTGAGCAATGGCAATATTGTAACATGTATGTCACCAGAACATAAGAACTAGCAGCAGGATAGGCCAATCAGCCATTAAGCCTGCTCTGCTGACCAATAAGATCATGACTGATTTGATCATGACCTCAAATCTACTGTCCTGCCTGCTCCTGCTAACCTTGACTCCCTTGTAAATTGTAGTCTATCTCAGCAAGAGAGTTTCCTGCAGGATAAGAGCATCTGTAGAATGGGAATGTCATTTGGTAATTATCTTTGCCAAACAATTTGCCTTTAAAATAATTTAAAATCCCAGGGCATTTCACAAGAGCATTGTCAACAAAACTGGGCACTGAACCACATAATCAGATACTAGGACAAGTAGCCAAAAGGTTAGTTAAAATGGGATGGTTTAAGGAGTGTCTTAGAGGAAGAGAGAACTAAATAAACAGACATTTAGGGAAAGAATTTCAAAGATTCTTTAGCAACTGAAGGCACAACTACCAATGATGGAGTAATTAAAATTGGCAATGTGCAGGTTTCCAGATTTGGAGTAGAGGAAGGGATGGGTTGTCTTAGCTGGAAAGGTTGGAGAGATAGAAATCATAGAAACCCTACAGTACAGAAAGAGGCCATTCGGCCCATTGAGTCTGCACCGACCACAAACCCACCCAGGCCCTACCCCCATATTCCTACATATTTACCCACTAATCCCTCTAACCTACGCATCTCAGGACACTAAGGGCAATTTTTAGCATGGCCAATCAACCTAACCCGCACATCTTTGGACTGTGGGAGGAAACCGGAGCACCCGGAGGAAACCCACGCAGACACGAGGAGAATATGCAAACTCCACACAGACAGTGACCCAAGCCGGGAATCGAATCCAGGTCCCTGGAGCTGTGAAGCAGCAGTGCTAACCACTGTGCTACCGTGCCGCCCCGTATAATTTAATATATATGTAGATAGGTTCATATCCACTAGAGTTTAGAAGAGTGTGAGGCAACTTGATCAAAATTTTTAAGATACTGATTTGGAGAGGATGTTTACTCTTGTAAGAGAATCTAGAACTAGGGGGCCACTGTTTAAAAATAAGAAGTTGCTCATTTAAAATGGGAAGGTGGAGAAATTCTTTCAGAGGATCATGTGTCTCTGGAACGCTTCCTCAAAAGGCAGTGGGAGTAAAGTCCTTGAATATTTTTAAGGCAGCACTCGATAGATTCTTGATCAACAAGGTGGTGAAGAGTTATCAGGGGTTGGCAGGAATGTGGGGTTGAGGTTACAATCAGATCAGCCCTGATCTTATTAAATGGGGGAGCAGATTCAAGGGGCCGAATGGCCTACTCCTGCTCCTAATTCATATATGTTCATATGTATCTTTGTACACATATATCTTGGCGGTTCTGCGGCTAGAGAATTTTAAAAAGATGGGGAGGGACAAGATCACAGAGGGGTCTGAAGACAAGGATGAGAATTTATAAATTAAGGATTTGCTGGATTAAGAGTCAAGGTAGGTCATTGAGCACAGGTATAATAGGGCTCTAACATGATGTGAGTTAAATACAAGCAACAGCATTTGGGATAAAGTCAAATTTAAGAAGGATGGAAGATAGGAAGTGAACGAGGAGTGTTTTTTTTAATTATAGGATGTGGGTGTCGCTGGTTAGGCCAGCATTCATTGCCCATCCCTAGCTGCCCTTCAGAAGATGGTGGTGAGCTGCATCTTGAATCGCTGCAATCCCTGAGGTGGAGGTACACCCACAGTGCGGTTAGGAAGGGAAATCCAAATTTCAGTCCAGCGACAGTGAAGGAACAGTGATGTATTTTCAAGTTAGGATAGTGAGTGACTTGGAGGGGAACATCTAGGTGTTGGTGTTCCCGGGTATCTGCTGCTCTTGTCCTTCTAGATAGTAGCAGTCGTGGGTTTGAAGGTGATGTCTAGGGAGTGAGTTCCTGCAGTGCATCTTGTAGATGATACACACGGCTGCCACTCCGTGTTGGACAGAGTGTATGTTTGTGGAAAGGGTAGCAATCAAGTGGGCTGCTCTTTCTTGGATGTTATCAAGTTTCTTGAGTGTTGTTGGAGCTGCACCCATCCAGGCAAGTGGAGAGTTTTCCATTACACTCCTGATTTGTGCCTTGTAGATGGTGGACAGACTTTAGGGAGTCAGAAGGTGAGTTACTCACCACAGGATTCCTAGCCTTTGACCTGCTCTGGTAGCCAAAATATTTATGTGGCTAGTCCAATTCAATTTGTGGTCAATAGTAACCCTTAGGACATTGATAGTAGAGGATTCAGTGATGGTAATCTTTTTGGTGAGGGTCATTGCCTGGCTTTTTGGTGATGGCATTGTGTGGTGCGAATGTTACTTGCCACTTGTGAGCCCAAGCCTGAATATTGTCCAGGTCTTGCTGTATTTGCATATGGACTGCTTCAGTATCTGAGGAGTCGCAAATGGTGCTGAACATTGTGCAGTCATCAGCAAACATCCCCACTTCTGACCCAATGATGGAAAGAAGATTATTGATGAAGCAACTGAGGACAGTTGGGCCGAGGAAACTACTTTGATGTTCTGCAGTTGAGATGACGTCCAACCACCACAACCATGGTGTAGGTACACCAGGTACCTACTAGGTGAAGGCGGGAAAGTCTGTACGGAACCAGTAGAAATGGCAGAGGTGCTTAATAAATATTTTACATATTTTATAATGAGTATTTTGCCTCGGTTTTCACAGAGGAGAAGGACATGGGTGGATGTACTGCGGGCTTGCGGTGGACTGAAAAGATTGAGTATGTGGACTTTAAGAAAGAGGTTGCGCTGGAATCTTTGAATAGCATCAAGATAGATAAGTCGCCAGGTCCGGATGGGATGTACCCCAGGTTACTGTGGCAGGCGAGGGAAGAGATTGCAGAGCCTCTGGTGATGATCTTTGCGTCGTCGATGGAGACGGGAGAGGTGCTGGAGGATTGGAGGATTGCGGATGTGGTTCCTATTTTCAAGAAGGGGAATAGGGATAGCCCAGGGAATTACCGACCGGTGAGTCTAACCTCAGTGGTTGGTAAGCTGAAGGAGAAGATCCTGAGGGACAAGATTTATGAGCATTTGGAGAGGTTTAGTATGCTCAAGAATACTCAGCATGGCTTTGTCAAAGGCAGATCGTGCCTTATGAGCCTGGTGGAGTTCTTCAAAAATGTGACTAAACACATTGATGAAGGGAAAGCGGTAGATGTGGTTTATATGGATTTTAGCAAGGCATTCGATAAGGTCCCCCATGCAAGGCTTCTAGAAAAGGTGAGAGGGCATGGGATCCAAGGGGCTGCTGCCCTGTGGATCCAGAACTGGCTTGCCCAAAGGAGGCAGAGAGTGCGTATAGATGGGTCTTTTTCTAAATGGAGGTCGGTCACCAGTGGTGTGCCCCAGGGATCTGTTCTGGGACCCTTGCTGTTTGTCATTTTCATAAATGACCTGGATGAGGAAGTGGAGGGATGGGTTGGTAAGTTTGCCGACAACACGAAGGTTGGTGGGGTTGTGGATAGTCTGGAGGGATGTCAGAAGTTACAGAGGGACATAGATAGGTTGCAAGACTGGGCGGAGAAGTGGCAGATGGACTTCAACCCGGATAAATGTGCAGTGGTCCATTTTGGCAGGTCAAATGGGATGAAGGAGTATAATATAAAGGGTAAGACTCTTAGCAGTGTAGAGGATCAGAAGGACCTTGGGGTCCGGGTCCATAGGACTCTAAAATCGGCCCTGCAGGTGGCGGAGGTGGTTAAGAAGGCGTATGGTGTGCTGGCCTTTATCAATCGAGGGATTGAGTTTAGGAGTCCGGGGATAATGATGCAGCTATATAAGATCCTCGTCAGACCCCACTTGGAGTATTGTGCTCAGTTCTGGCCGCCTCATTACAGGAAGGATGTGGAAAAGATTGAAAGGATGCAGAGGAGATTTACAAGGATGTTGCCTGGATTGAGTGGCATGCCTTATGAGGATAGGCTGAGGGAGCTCGGTCTTTTCTCCTTGGAGAGATGTAGGATGAGAGGAGACCTAATAGAGGTATATAAGATGTTGAGAGGCATAGATCGGGTGGACTCTCAGAAGCTTTTTCCCAGGGTGGGAATGGCTGCTACGAGAGGACACAGGTTTAAGGTGCTGGGGGGTAGGTACAGGGGACATGTTAGGGGGAAGTTTTTCACACAGAGGGTGGTGGGCGAGTGGAATCGGCTGCCGTCAGTGATGGTGGAGGCAAACTCAATAGGGTCTTTTAAGAGACTCCTGGATGAGTACATGGAACTTAATAGGATGGAGGGTTATAGGTAGGCCTAGAAGGTAGGGATATGTTCGGCACAACTTGTGGGGCTGAAGGGCCTGTTTTGTGCTGTAGGTTTTCTATGTTTCTATGTTTCTAACCATCTTTTTTTGTGCCAGGCATGACTCTAACCAGTGGAGTGTTTCCCCCTAATTCCCGCTGACTCCAGATTTGCTAGAGCTCCGCACTCGGTCAAGGGCAGCCACACTCACCTCACCTCTGGAATTCAGCTCTTTTGTTCATGTTTGAACCAAGGCCGTAATGAGGTCAGGCGATGAGTGACCTTGACAAAACCCAAACTGAGCATCTGTGAGCAGGCTATTGCTGAGTAAGTGCCCCTTTATAGCAACACTTGATGACCCCTTCCATCACTGTACTGATGACTGAGAATAGACTGATGGGGTGGTAACTAGCTGGGGTGGATTTGTCTTGTTTCTTGTATACAGGACATACCTGGGCAATTTTCCATATTGTCAGGCAGATGCCAGTATTTCAGCTGCACTGGAACAACTTGGCTAGGGGTGCGGAATGTTCTGGAGCAGAAATCTTCATACTATTGCCGGAATGTTCCCAGGGCCCATTGCCTTTGCAGGACTCAGTGCCTTCAGCCGTGTTTCGGTATCACGTGGGGTGAATCGATTGGCTGAAGACTGACATCTGTGATGCTAGAGACCCCCAGTGGAGGCTGAGATGGATCATCCACTCGGCACTTCTGGCTGTTGATTGTTGTGAATGCACTGATGTGCTGGGCTTCTCCATTATTGAATATTATTAAAATAAAGTCTAGAACATAACATATAATCTTTTTTCATTCTTACATGGGATTTGGGCATCGCTAGCTAGACCAGCATTTATTGCCCATCCCTAATTGACCTTGAACTGAGTGGCTTGCTAGGTAGTTTAAGAGGGGCATTGCTGTGGGTCTGGACTCACATGCAGGACATTAATGAACCAGATAGATTTTTACAACAATGGACAATGCTTTCATGGTCTTCATTGGACTTTTAATTCCAGAACTTTTTTTATTGAATTCAGATTTCACCTGGTTTCGAACCTGAGTCCCCAGAGCATTGCCCGGGTAGTCCAGTGACAATACCACTACGCCACTGTCTCCCCATAACTAGGCACAGTAGTAGGAAGGAGCTTACAAAGACCTGGATAACAATAACAGCCACAGTTGAGTTGAGATAAGGGCTAGGATGAATGAGTTCAGCAGGTGTAAACTGGTGATCTTGGTGATGTGCAGATATGTGGACAGCTCAACCCAATATCAAATATGACACCAGCATGTGAATGATCTAGTTCAACCTCATAAAGCTGTCAGGCTGAGGCTATGGAAATATCAGAAGGGTTAAAACAATCTGTTAAACGGCAATATCAAGCTTGGATCACAGTGAAGTTATCCATCTGGCAACTGGCTCCACATCAAAAAATGAGACTGTGCTCAAATAATTGTTTAACAGTTGTGGCCATTTTTATCTTGTTTCACAGGCAGTTCAGATTATACAGTGACTGTAATGTATGAACTGGATTAATTTCCATTGTGTGGCCTTGATTGTGGCCTAGTTCCACAGGCAACTTTGGTAGATTCACGGTGCCTGATGTCCTTCTACCATCTGTCTCTCAATCCCGGCCTCTTTGTTTTTCCTGCTGCTGTCATTCCCATGTTTAACGATGATTCGTCAAGGTGTCCTTAATGTAGATCTTTTCATCAGACTGTAGTCACCCTCATCACCAGTTCTCTGCTTGTGCTTGTTTGGTGCCTCTGTTCATTTGACCTCAGGTGGCTGAGAATATGTAAAATGGTGTATGCACAGTGATGATTGGACATGGTTCCCAATGGCCGGTTGCCTCTGGAACTGTTGTGTGTTGTAGATGACCTTTCGGCCCGTGAGTTCCTATTACGATTTGTGCCATTCTTCTGATCCTCCATGTCCTTTGACTTTTCATAGTTCAGTACTTTCCATTGCTGGTTAACTGCTTGCCAACGTTTAAAGATTCGATATACAGATGGACCCTCATGAATAATCAGTCCTAGAAAGGCAGAATGGAAAGAGCAATCAAAAATCAGTACACTGCTGGAGTTCAGCTCAATCCCAGTTACTTGTGATGATAAAATCACTGTACCTTTAACACAAGATTAGACCACTTGACTTGTATCTGGGCTACTTGAGCCCTCATTGTAGCTCATTATCTAATTATCTTTCTTTGCCTTATCCCATTACCTTTGAATGTTTGATTTGAATGGTTATCTGGTTAACTCTCAAATATATTCACAAGCATGAGGGGTCTGAGTAGAGTAGATCGGGAGAAACTGTTCCCATTGGTGGAAAGATTAAGAATCAGAGATTAGGATCTGGAATGTTCCGCCTGAGAGAGTGGAGGACATACATTTAATTGTGGTTTTCAAAGATGAATTAGATCACTGTGAGAAGGGAAAAGATTTGCAGAGCTTTGTTAAGAGTGGCACGGTAGCACAATGGTTCGCACTGCTGCCTCCCGGCTTGGGTCACTGTCTGTGTGGAGTCTGCACGTTCGCCCTGTGTCTGCGTGGGTTTCCTCCGGGTGCTCCGGTTTCCTCCCACAGTCTGAAAGACGTGCTGGTGAGGTGCGTTGACATGAACAGGCATCAGAGTGTGGTGATTAGGGCAATTTCACAGTAACTTCATTGCAGTGTTAATGTAAACACTATTTGTGACAAGTATTATGATCCTAATGCAGACCCCAGGGTGTGCGGGAAAGTCCAGTTATAGACTAGCATTGTTTTGTTTAAATAAGTTCATGGTTAAGAAAAAAGATCAATTGAATTTGAGTGAGGTTTTCTTTGATGGGATAACCAAGAAGGTAGATGGGGAAGAGTGCTGTCGGCATTGTCTACATGGACTTTAGCAAGGCCTTTGACAAGGTACCGCAGGGTAGGTTGTTGCATAAGGTTAAATCTCACGGGATCCAGGGTGAGGTAGCTAAATGGATACAAAATTGGCTTGTTGTCAGAAGGATGGTTGTCAAGGGTTGTTTTTCAAACTGGAGACCTGTGACCAGCAGTGTGCCTCAGGGATCGGTGCTGGGTCCACTGTTAATTGTCATTTATATTAATGATTTGGATGTGAATATAGGAGACATGGTTAGTAAGTTTGCAGATGACACCAAGATTGGTGGCATAGTGGACAGTGAAGATGGTTATCTCGGATTGCAATGGGATCGTGATCAATTGGGCCAGTGGGCCAATGAATGGCAGATGGAGTTAAATTTAGATAAATGCGAGGTGATGCATTTTGGTCGATCGAACTAGGGCAGGACTTACTCAGTTAATGTAGGGCATTGGGGAGAGTTATAGAACAAAGAGATCTAGGAGTACAGGTTCATAGCTCCTTGAAACTGGAGTTGTAGGGGTGGCACGGTAGCACAGTGGTTAGCACTGCTGCTGCTTCACAGCTCCAGGGACTTGGGTTCGATTCCCGGCTTGGGTCACTGCCTGTGTGGAGTTTGCACATTCCCCTCGTGTCTGCGTGGGTTTCCTCCGGGTACTCCGGTTTCCTCCCACAGTCCAAAGATGTGCGGGTTAGGTTGACTGGCCAGGTTAAAAATTGCCCCTTAGAGTCCTGAGATGCGTAGGTTAGAGGGATCAGTGAGTAAATATGTGGGGGTAGGGCCTGGGTGGGATTGTGGTCGGTGCAGACTTGATGGGCTGAATGGCCGCCTTCTGCACTGTAGGGTTTCTATGATTCCAACATTTCCACTCCATCTGACGAAGGAGCAGCGCTCCGAAAGCTAATGGTATTTGCTACCAAATAAACCTGTTGGACTTTAACCTGGTGTTGAACAAAGAACAACAAAGAACAATACAGCACAGGAACAGGCCCTTCGGCCCTCCAAGCCCGTGCTGCTCCCTGGTCCAAACTAGACCATTCTTTTGTATCCCTCCATTCCCACTCCGTTCATATGGCTGTCTAGATAAGTCTTAAACGTTCCCAGTGGGTCCGCCTCCAGCACCTTGCCTGGCAGCACATTCCAGGCCCCCACCACCCTCTGTGTAAAATATGTCCTTCTGATATCTGTGTTAAACCTCCCCCCCCCTTCACCTTGAACCTATGACCCCTCGTGAACGTCACCACCGACCTGGGGAAAAGCTTCCCACCGTTCACCCTATCTATGCCTTTCATAATTTTATACACCTCTATTAAGTCTCCCCTCATCCTCCGTCGTTTCAGGGAGAACAACCCCAGTTTACCCAATCTCTCCTCATAACTAAGCCCCTCCATACCAGGTAACATCCTGGTAAACCTCCTCTGTACTCTCTCCAAAGCCTCCACGTCCTTCTTGTAGTGTGGCGACCAGAACTGGACGCAGTATTCCAAATGCGGCCAACCAACGTTCTACACATCTGCAACATCAGACCCCAACTTTTATACTCTATGCCCCGTCCTATAAAGGCAAGCATGCCATATGCCTTCTTCACCACCTTCTCCACCTGTGACGTCACCTTCAAGGATCTGTGGACTTGCAAACCCAGGTCCCTCTGCGTATCTACACCCTTTATGGTTTTGCCATTTATCGTATAGCTCCTCCCTACATTATTTCTACCAAAATGCATCACTTCGCATTTATCAGGATTGAACTCCATCTGCCATTTCTTTGCCCAAATTTCCAGCCTATCTATATCCTTCTGTAGCTTCTGACAATGCTCTTCACTATCTGCAAGTCCTGCCAATTTTGTGTCGTCCGCAAACTTACTGATCACCCCAGTTACACCTTCTTCCAGATCGTTTATATAAATCACAAACAGCAAAGGTCCCAATATAGAGCCCTGCGGAACACCACTAGTCACAGGCCTCCAGCCGGAAAAAGACCCTTCCACTACCACCCTCTATCTTCTGTGACCAAGCCAGTTCTCCACCCATCTAGCCACCTCGCCCTTTATCCCATGAGATCCAACCTTTTTCACCAGCCTACCATGAGGGACTTTGTCAAACGCTTTACTAAAGTCCATATAGACGACATCCACAGCCCTTCCCTCGTCAACCATTCTGGTCACTTCTTCAAAAAACTCCACCAGGTTAGTGAGGCATGGCCTCCCTCTCACAAAACCATGCTGACTATCGTTAATGAGTTTATTCCTTTCTAAATACGCATACATCCTATCTCTAAGAAACTTCTCCAACAACTTCCCCACCACGGACGTCAAGCTCACCGGCCTATAATTACCCGGGTTATCCTTCCTACCCTTCTTAAATAACGGAACCACATTAGCTATCCTCCAATCCTCTGGGACCTCACCTGCGTCCAGTGACGAGACAAAGATTTGTTGTTAAAACTCTTACTGTGTTCACCCCATTCCAACGCCGGCATCTCCACATCTATGATAGGTGGACAGGGTAGTAAATAAGACATTCAGCATAAAGAACAAAGAACAAAGAACAGTACAGCACAGGAAACAGGCCCTTCGGCCCTCCAAGCCTGTGCCGCTCCTTGGTCCAACTAGACCAATCGTTTGTATACCTCCATTCCCAGGCTGCTCATGTGACTATCCAGGTAAGTCTTAAACGATGTCAGCGTGCCTGCCTCCACCACCCTACTTGGCAGCGCATTCCAGGCCCCCACCACCCTCTGTGTAAAAAACGTCCCTCTGATATCCGAGTTATACTTCGCCCCTCTCAGCTTGAGCCCGTGACCCCTCGTGATCGTCACCTCTGACCTGGGAAAAAGCCTCCCACCGTTCACCCTATCTATACCCTTCATAATCTTGTATACCTCTATTAGATCTCCCCTCATTCTCTGTCTTTCCAAGGAGAACAACCCCAGTCTACCCAATCTCTCCTCATAGCTAAGACCCTCCATACCAGGCAACATCCTGGTAAACCTTCTCTGCACTCTCTCCAATGCCTCCACGTCCTTCTGGTAGTGCGGCGACCAGAACTGGACGCAGTACTCCAAATGCGGCCGAACCAGCGTTCTATACAGCTGCATCATCAGACTCCAGCTTTTATACTCTATACCCCGTCCTATAAAGGCAAGCATACCATATGCCTTCTTCACCACCTTCTCCACCTGTGTTGCCACCTTCAAGGATTTGTGGACTTGCACACCTAGGTCCCTCTGTGTTTCTATACTCCTGATGACTCTGCCATTTATTGTATAACTCCTCCCTACATTATTTCTTCCAAAATGCATCACTTCGCATTTATCCGGATTAAATTCCATCTGCCACCTCTCCGCCCAATTTTCCAGCCTATCTATATCCTGCTGTATTGCCCGACAATGCTCTTCGCTATCCGCAATTCCAGCCATCTTTGTGTCATCCGCAAACTTGCTGATTACACCAGTTACACCTTCTTCCAAATCATTTATATATATCACAAATAGCAGAGGTCCCAGTACAGAGCCCTGCGGAACACCACTGGTCACAGACCTCCAGCCGGAAAAAGACCCTTCGACCACTACCCTCTGTCTCCTATGGCCAAGCCAGTTCTCCACCCATCGAGCCACTTCTCCTTGTATCCCATGAGCGTTAACCTTCTTAACCAACCTGCCATGTGGGACTTTGTCAAATGCCTTACTGAAATCCATATAGACGACATCCACGGCCCTTCCTTCATCAACCGTTTTTGTCACTTCCTCAAAAAACTCCACCAAATTTGTAAGGCACGACCTCCCTCTTACAAAACCATGCTGTCTGTCACTAATGAGATTGTTCCGTTCTAAATGCACATACATCCTGTCTCTAAGAATCCTCTCCAACAACTTCCCTACCACGGACGTCAAGCTCACCGGCCTATAATTTCCTGGGTTATCCCTGCTACCCTTCTTAAACAA
This sequence comes from Mustelus asterias, assembly GCF_964213995.1. NCBI lineage: Eukaryota > Metazoa > Chordata > Chondrichthyes > Carcharhiniformes > Triakidae > Mustelus > Mustelus asterias. The sequence goes on from NC_135814.1 coordinate 324,851, forward strand.
CGGGACCACATTCGCTATCCTCCAATCCTCAGGGACCTCACCCGTGTCCAAAGAAGCGACAAAGATTTCCGTCAGAGGCCCAGCAATCTCACCTCTCGTCTCCCTGAGCAGTCGAGGATAGATGCCATCAGGCCCTGGGGCTTTGTCAGTTTTAATGTTCCCTAAAAAACCTAACACTTCCTCTCTCGTAATGGAGATTTTCTCTAACGGGTCAACACCTCCCTCCGAGACACTCCCGGTTAACACGCCCCTCTCCTTCGTGAATACCGATGCAAATTATTCATTTAGGATCTCCCCTATTCCCTTGGGTTCTAAGCATAATTCCCCTCCTTTGTCCCTGAGAGGTCCGATTTTCTCCCTGACAACTCTTTTGTTCCTAACGTATGAATAGAATGCCTTAGGATTCTCCTTAATCCTGCCTGCCAAGAACATCTCGTGCCCTCTTTTTGCCCTTCTAACTCCCCGTTTGAGATCTTTCCTACTCTCTCTGTATTCCTCCAGAGCTCCATCTGTTTTCAGTTGCCTGGACTTAACGTACGCCTCCCTTTTCATTTTAATCAGATCCTCAATTTCCCTGGTTATCCACGGCTCTCGAATCCTACCTTTCCTATCTTTCCTTTTTACAGGCATGCTTGGTTTCATTGGTCAGAACATTGAATGCAGGAGTTGGGATGTCTTGTTGAGGTTGTACAAGATATTGGTACAGCCACACTTGGAATACTGTGTACAGTTCTGGTCACCCTATTATAGAAACTGTATTATTAAATTAGAAAGAGTGCAGAAAAGATTTACTAGGATGCTACCGGGACTTAATGGTTTGAATTATAAGGAGAGGCTGGATAGACTGGGACTTTTTTCCCTGGAGTGCCGAAGGCCGAGGGGTGATCTTATAGAGGTCTATAAAATAATGAGGGGCACAGATCAGCTAGATAGTCAATATATTTTCCCAAAGGTAGGGGAGTCTAAAACTAGAGGACATAGGTTTAAGGTGAGAGGGGAGAGATACAAAAGAGTCCAGAGGGGCAATTTCTTCACACAGAGGGTGGTGAGTTTCTGGAATGAGCTGCCAGAGGTAGTAGTTGAGGCGGTACAATTTTGTCTTTTAAAAAGCGTTTAGACAGTTACATGGGCAAGATGGCAATAGAGGGATATGGGCCAAATGCGGGCAATTGAGTCGAGCTTAATGGTACAAACTGGGCGGCATGGACAAGTTGGGCTGAAGGGCCTGTTTCCATGCTGTAAACCTCTATGTCTCTATCTGACCAGCCCATCTATATAATCCTGAATTCTAAGGCTTTCCTCCACACTATTTACCACAACACCAATCTGTGAATTTACTGATCACACCCCCCACATTCACGTGTAGATCATTAATGTACACTACAAACAGCAGGGGACCCAGCACGGATCCCTGTGGAACACCATTGGACACAGACTTCCAGTCACAAAAACAACCTTTGACCATCACCCTCTGACTCCTGCCACTAAACCAATTTTGAATCCAATTTGCCAAATTGCCCTGGATTCCATCAGCTCTTACCTTCTTGATCAGTCTCCCATGCAGGAGACAATATCAACTGAACTGCTCTCATCTACATACCTCGTCACTTTGAAAAATTTAATCAAATTTGTGAAACATGATCTTCCTCTGACAAAGCCATGCTGACTATCCTTGGTTAATCTCTGCCTCTCCAAAGTGGAGAGTAATTCTGGCCCTCAGAATTTTTTCAAATAATTTCCTTACCACTCATGTTAAATTCACTGGTTTGTAATTACCTGTTTTTTCCCTATTTCCCTTTTTGAATAATGGCACCACATTAATTGTCATCCAGTCCTCCGCAACCTCTCCTTTGGCACAAGAGGGCCATTGGGATGGCCTGCATCTGAACTGTGCTTGGGCCAGTGTTCTTGAAAAGCTCATAACTAGGGAAGTACAGAGGGCTTTATCTAAATAGAGGGGGTGATAGTTCTGGAGAGGGGATATACAGGCTCACAAAGCAAAATGATATGGCAGCATTGCAAGACAACTGCTAACATTAGGCTCACTGGTCTATATTTTCCTGTTTTCTCTCGACCTCCCTTTTTGCATAGCAGCTTACATTATAGCTACCCTCCAATCTGTAGCAACCAGTCCTGAGTCCGAAGAATTTTGGAAAATACCATTTGGATCTCCTATTTCCAGGACCATTTCCTTAAGCACTCTGGGATGAAGATTATTAGGACCTGGAGATTTATCCACTTTCAATCCCATCAATTTTCCCAAAACTATTTCACTACTAAAGAACAACAAAGAACAAAGAAAATTACAGCACAGGAAAAGGCCTTTCGGCCCTCCAAGCCAGCACCGACCATGCTGCCCAACTTAACTAAAACCCCCTATCCTTCAGGGGACCCTATCCCTCTATTCCCATCCTATTCATGTATTTGTCAAGACATCCCTTAAAAGTCACTACCGTATCTGCTTCCCCTACCTTCCCCGGCAGCGAGTTCCAGGCACCCACCACCTTCTGTGTAAAAAATCTGCCTCATACATCTCCTTTAAACCTTGCCCCTCGCATCTTAAACCTGTGCCCCCTAGTAATTGGCTTCTGACTAGCCACTCTGTCCATGCCTCTCATAATCTTGTAGACTTCTATCAGGCCGCCCCTCAACCTCCGTCATTCCAGTGAGAACAAACCAAGTTTCTCCAACCTCTTCTCCATACCAGGCAACATCCTGGTAAATCTTTTCTGTACCCTCTCCAAAGCCTCCATATCCTTCTGGTAGTGTGGCGACCAGAATTGAACACTATATTCCAAGTGCGGCCTAACTAAGGTTCTATAAAGCTGCAACATAACTTGCCAATTTTTAAACTCAGTGCCCCGGCTGATGAAGGCAAATATGCCATATGCCTTCTTGACTACCTTCTCCACCTGCTTTGCCACTTTCAGTGATCTGTGTACCTGTACACCCAGATCCCTTTGCCTATCAATACTCTTAAGGGTTCTGCCATTTACTGTATGATGCACAATTAATTCACTCGAGATGCTCCATCGTACTCGGGAAATAAAGGCTTTTATTAGCAACAAGAATAGAGCATACTGTTTAACCATACAATCCTAGACTAAAGGATCACTAGGAAGTGCTGTGACCTTTATACCCCTATAGGAAGGCGGAGCCAACCGGAGTGTACCATAGAACAATACCAACAGGTAGAACACCCCAACCCTAACCCCAACAGCAAGCAGAGTAACATATATACAAGTAACCATAGTGATAACAATCTATGGTTCACCATATTCACCCCTCCTTTAAAAACAAAGGCCGGTGGGGCAAAAAAAACAGTATGAACTGCCCATATATTCACAAGTTCAGTCGTATCGGAGGTCCGCACCGTCTCTGCGACCTCCGCAGCACTGGCGGTAGCGCCGGTTCTGGTGACCGTGGTGACCCTCTTTCCAAGATGGTGTCCAGTGACTCCTCCAGTTCCTCACGGACGGGTGGACCTCGAGGTGGCGACAATCTCCTGGACTCAGGCAAGCTGTACATGGGGGTAAGAGGATTAAGTGGCGGTCCCGATACTGCCCGCGCCGTGTCAGGAGGGGAGAGAATGGGCAAAGGAACCCGAACCAGGGGTGCAGGAGCGACGGGGGTTTCCTGGTCCCCTGCAGGCGCCAGATCTCGGATAGAGACTGTGTCCTCTCGCCCATCAGGATATGCTATATAGGCATACTGAGGGTTGGCGTGGAGGAGATGGACCTGTTCAACCAAAGGGTCGGACTTGCGGGTCCTAACATGCCGCCGCAGGAGGACAGGTCCTGAGTACGTCAACCAAGACGGCAGCGAGGTCCCAGAGGAAGACTTCCTAGGGAAGGTAAACATCCGCTCATGTGGGGTAGCGTTGGTTGCCGTACACAGGAGGGACCGGATTGAATGGAGCGCATCAGAAAGTACCTCTTGCCAACGGGAGACTGGAAGACCCCTAGACCTTAATGCCAGTAAGACAGCCTTCCAGACTGTAGCGTTTTCTCTTTCGACCTGCCCGTTACCCCTGGGGTTGTAACTCGTAGTCCTACTTGAGGCAATTCCTTTAGAGAGCAGGTATTGCCTCAAGTCGTCGCTCATAAACGACGAACCCCTATCACTGTGGATATAACTGGGGTAACCGAACAGGATACAAAGATCCCGCAGGGCTTTGATGACCGTGGCAGCTGACATGTCAGAACAGGGAATGGCAAAAGGGAATCGGGAGTACTCGTCAACCACGTTGAGGAAGTACACATTCCGATCTGTCGAAGGAAGGGGGCCCTTGAAATCCACACTCAGTCTTTCAAAAGGGCGAGTGGCCTTAATGAGGTGTGCCCGGTCAGGTCGGTAGAAGTGCGGCTTGCATTCAGCACATACAGCAGCTTCGAGTTATCGACCTGACATCCTCAATGGAGTAGGGCAGGTTCTGGGCCTTTACAAAATGGAAGAGCCGAGTGATCCCCGGATGGCAGAGATCATTGTGGAGGGCCTGTAGCCGGTCCTCCTGCACACTGGCACATGTTCCACGCGACAGGGCATCTGAGGGCTCATTGAGCTTCCCCGGACGATACATGATATCATAGTTGTAGGTGGAGAGTTCGATTCTCCACCTCAAGATTTTATCGTTCTTGATCTTTCCCCTCAATGTGTTATTGAACATGAACGCCACGGACCGCTGGTCCGTGAGCAGGGTGAATCGTTTTCCAGCCAAGTAATGGCGCCAATGCCGGATGGCCTCCACAATGGCCTGAGCCTCTTTTTCCACAGAGGAGTGCCGAACTTCAGGGCCTTGGAGGGTGCGAGAGAAAAAGGCGACGGGCCTGCCCGCCTGGTTAAGTGTGGCGGCCAGGGCGAAATCAGATGCATCACTCTCCACCTGGAATGGGATGGACTCATCGACAGCGTGTATCGTGGCTTTCGCGATGTCAGCTTTTATCCCTTCAAAGGCTAAGCGAGCCTCTGCTGCCAGGGGAAATGAGGTAGATTTTATGAGCGGACGGGCTTTGTCTGCATAATGGGGAACCCACTGTGCATAATACGAGAAGAAGCCTAAGCATCTCCTCAGTGCTTTGACGCTAGTGGGTAGGGGAAGTTCAAGGAGGGGACACATATGGTCTGGATCGGGGCCGAGGACCCCGTTTTCCACCACGTATCCGAGGATTGCTAGGCGGTGTTTGCTGAACACACACTTCTCCCTGTTATAGGTCAGATTCAGGCGAGACGCAGTGCGTAAAAACTTCAGGAGGTTGGCGTCGTGGTCCTGCTGGTCATGGCCGCAGATAGTGATGTTGTCCAGGTATGGGAAGGTAGCCCGTAGCCCGTTTTGGTCCACCATTCGGTCCATCTCACGCTGGAAAACCGAGACCCCATTAGTGACGCCAAAGGGACCCGTAAGAAGTGGTAAAGACGGCCATCCACCTCAAAGGCCGTGTATTTCCTGTCCTCTGGGCGAATGGGGAGCTGGTGGTAGGCTGACTTCAAGTCGATGGTGGAGAACACCCGGTACTGCGCAATCTGGTTGACCAGGTCAGATATGTGCGGGAGAGGGTACGCATCGAGCTGCGTGTACCTATTAATATTCTGACTATAGTCTATGACCATCCGGGGCTTGTCTCCAGTCTTGACCACCACGACTTGTGCTCTCCATGGGCTAGTGCTAGGTTGGATGATCCCTTCCCTGAGGAGCCGCTGAACCTCAGATTGAATAAAGATCCGATCCTCAGCGCTGTAACGCCTGCTCTTAGTTGCGATGGGTTTGCAGCCTGGCACGAGATTTGCAAATAAAGAAGGTGGGGTAATTTTGAGGGTCGAGAGACTGCATGAGGAGCGCGGTGGGCAATTTGGAGGCTGCTGTTCTCCCACTGAAAGTGGAGGGAGTGGCCCATCGTACTGCAGGATCACACTCTTCAGGTGGACCATATAGTCTAGCCCCAGGAATACCGGAGCGCAAAGCTGCAGTAACACGAGGAGCCTGAAGTTCTCATAAACTGTGCCCCGCACCGTTAGAGTTACCACGCAGCTCCCAAGAACGGTAACAGATCGGGACCTCGACGCCATAGAGATTGTCTGCCTGACAGTTTGCACACGGAGAGCGCACCGTTTCACGGTATCAGAATGAATGAAACTCTCCATGCTCCCGCTGTCAAACAGACAATGTGTCAGGTGCCCGTTTACTTCTATGTCCATCATGGACTTGTCGAGTCTGTGAGGCTTGGCCTGGTCCAGGATGATTGACGCCACTGTTGGATCCCGAGTGCAACTGCAGGCAGCTGAAGTGATCGATGATGAGGACCCCTGCTGGTTGTCTGCGGCCGTTGCCGACCAAAATGGCTGCGCCCATGGATCGCACGTGGCCGATGGCGTTGAAAGTGGCGGCACTCGCAGGAAACACGTGTCTTGCGTCGTCGTCCTCAGGAATGGCGGCGCCCATGGCTCGCACGTGTTCGAAGACATCCACGAAGCTGGAGACGAGGAGCCGGATCTTGGGGAGTCACACGCAGCGCTGCTCGGCTTCGAAGGAGGTTTCGCTCAGCACACTTTAGCATAGTGCCCTTTCCTCCCACATGCGGAGCAAAATACCGTCCTGGCCGGACATCGCTGATGAGGGTGCTTTGCCAATCCACAGAAATAGCACCGTGGGCCTCCTGGAGCTGCCGCAGCTGTCAGGTCCAAGGTTGAAAGCACGATCGCGCAGTTCCTCGGAGCCGCTGGGTAGAGTTGAGTCGGTGGGTGTACTTGCCACGATGTTCCCACGTGGTCGGTGGGGTAAGTTTCAAGACTTCTGGAGGCCGCGGATCTAAGGTAAGTCGATCTGATTTTAACATTTGCTCCATGGTGTTTTTTTTTGTTAACCAAAATTGTTGCTAATAAAATTGATGCGCGATTAATTCACTCGAGATGCTCCATCGTACTTGGGAAATAAAGGCTTTTATTAGCAACAAGAATAGAGCATACTGTTTAACCATACAATCCTAGACTAAAGGGTCACTAGGAAGTGCTGTGACCTTTATACCCCTATAGGAAGGCGGAGCCAACCGGAGTGTACCATAGAACAATACCAACAGGTAGAACACCCCAACCCTAACCCCAACAGCAAGCAGAGTAACATATATACAAGTAACCATAGTGATAACCATCTATGGTTCAGTACCCATAGTGGTAACCATCTATGGTTCACCACTCTGTATATCTCTTATCTGTATTCGACCTTCCAAAATGCATTACCTCACATTTGTCTGGATTAAATTACATCTGCCATCGCTCCGCCTCAAGTCTCCAACCGATCTATATCCTGCTGTATCCTCTGATGGTCCCCATCGCTATCCGCAAATCCACCAACCTTTGTGTCATCCACAAACTTACTAATCAAACCAGTTACATTTTCCTCCAAATCATTTATATACATTACAAACAGTAAAGGTCCCAGCACTGATCCCTGAGGAATGCCACTTGTCACAGCCCTCCATTCAGAAACGCACCCTTCCACTGCTACCCTCTGTCTTCTTTGACCGAGAAAGTTCTGAATCCACCTTGCCAACTCACCTCTGATCCTATGCGACTTCACCTTCTACACCAGTCTGCCATGACGGACCTTGTCAAAGGCCTTACTGAAGTCCATGTAGACAACATCCACTGCCCTACCCTCATCAATCATCTTCGTTATTTCCTCGAAAAATGTGATCAAGTTAGTGAGACACGACCTCCCCTTCACAAAACCTCTGTATTACACAATACTAATTTACTTCAGCTCCTCACTAAAACTGTGTTTCTCAGAACTTCTGGTCTATTATTCACCTCTACCTTTGTGAAGACAGAAGCAAAGTACAAATTTAGTTCCTCAGCCATTTCTTTGGTCCCAATTATGAATTTCCCCCATTTTTGACCATAAGGGGCCTACATTCTTTTGCAAGGATTCAGAGCACGGAGAACTAAGAACAAGAGGAAAAGACAGTAAGGAGAATAAGGAAAGTGATAGGCAGAGAAATTAAGGCCCAGAGTCAGATAAGGACGGAATGAAAAATAATAGAAAAGGGAAAAGAAATGTTAAAAGTGCCCACCTTAAGGTTTTGTACCTGAATGCTTGGAACATTTGAAACAAAATGGATGAATTAGTTGCACAGGTAGATGTAAGGCAGTATGATATAGTTGGCATTACGGAGACCTGGCTCCAAGGTGATGGTTGAGCGTTATTCAGTGTTTAGGAAGGATAGACAGAAAGAAAAAGGTGCTGGAGTTGCATTGTTGATTAAAGATGATATTGATACAATATTGAGGAAAGGTATTAGCATAGATGATGTGGAATCTGTATGGGTCGAGTTAAGAGACAACAAGGGGCAAAGAACATTGGTGGGGGTGGTATACAGTCCACTAAACTGTAGTGGTAATGTTGGGAAAAGCATTAGACAGGAAATCAGAGATGCATGTGTTAAAGGAACATCTGTGATTATAGGCGGCTTTAATCTGCATATAGATTGGGAGAGTCAAATTAGTCACAATAGAGGAGGAATTTCTGGAGTGTATACTGGATGGTTTTCTGGAGCAATACATTGAGGAACCAACAAGGGAACAGGCCATCTTGATTGGGTGTTGTGCAATGAGAAAGGATTAGTTGGCAATCTAGTTGTGAGAGAACCCTTGGGAATGAGTGACCATAATATGGTAGAATTCTTTGTCAAGATGGATAATGATGTAGTTGATTCTGAGACCAGGGGTCCTGACTCTCAATAAAAGTAACTATGATGGTATGAGGCATGAATTGGCAATGATGGACATTACTGAAACATTACTGAAAGGAAAGACAATGGACAGGCAATGGCAGGCATTTAAAGAACAAATAGGTGAACTCCAGAAGTTGTTTGTTCCTGTTTGGTGCAAGAGTGGTAAGGGAATTGTAGCCAAGCCATGGCTTACAAGGGAAATTAGAGATAGTATCAGATTCCAGGAGGAAGTATACAAATTGGCAAGAGAAGGCAATAAGCCTGAGGATTGAGAGCAGTTTAAAATTCAGCAAAGGAGGACCAAGGGAGTGATTAAGAAGAGAAAAAATAGAGTATGAAAGTAAGATAACGGGGAACATAAAAACTGACTGTAAAAGTTTCTATAGGTATGTAAAGAGAAAAAAATTGACAAAAACGAATGTAAGCCTCTTACAGTCAGAAATTGGAGAATTCATAACGGGGAACAAAGAAATTGCTGAGAATTAAATTTGTTCTTTGCTTCAGTCTTCACAAAGGAAGACATGAATAATGTACCAGAAGTTTTGAGAGAAACAAGTTTTAGTGAGGAGCTGAAGGAAATCAGCATTAGTAGAGAAATAGTTTTGGGAGAATTGATGGCATCGAAGGTGGATAAATCTCCAGGTCCTGATAATCTTCATCCCAGAGTACTTAAAGAAGTGGCCCTGGAAATAGTAGATCCATTTGTGGTAATTTTCCAAAATTCTATGGACTCTGGAATAGTTCCTACAGATTGGAGGGTAGCTAATGTAAGCCCGCTATTCATAAAGGGTAGAGAGAAAACAGGGAACTATAGGTCAGTGAACCTAACGTCAGTACTGGAGAAGTTGCCAGAGTGCCTTGTCAAGGATTTCATAACTCAGCATTTGGAGGGCAGTGGTATAATCAGGCAAAGTCATGGGATTTATGAGAGGGAAAGCATGCTTGATGAATCTTTTGGAATTTTTTGAGGATGTAACTGGTAGAATTGACTGAGGAGGACCTGTGGATGTAAAGTTAAAGCATATGGATTGCAGGTAAAGTCTTGAACAACAACAAAGAACAAAGAACAATACAGCACAGGAACAGGCCCTTCGGCCCTCCATGCCCGCGCCGCTCCCCGGTCCAGAATTGAATCCTGAATCCAGGATCCCCGCCCAATTTTCCAGCCTATCTACATCCTAATATCCTATCCACCGAGCTGTCCCTCACAGCTACGATGCTTTGTTCATCACAACCTATTAACTCACCCCCACCCCCCCATTCCAGACCATGTGATCTCCAGGGAGAGGCGAAAACCCAGAGTGAAAACCCCAGGGCCAATATGGGGAAAATAAATCTGGGAAATTCCTCTCCGACCCCCTGAGGCGATCGAAACAAGTCCAGGAGATCACACTGGCCCTGATCAGAAAAAGCTTCCCAACCCTATTCATTTCCACTTCTGCTTTACGAACACCATCTGAATTCCCTGCCCCCGAGACAGGTTCCCAACTATCCGCAGTCTCGCTCTGTACTGGCACCAGCAAGATGATCATAGAATGAAACGAGAAACAAAGAACAATTAGCCCGCGCCGCTCCCTGGTCCAAACTAGACCACTCTTTTGTATCCCTCCATTCTCACTCCGTTCATATAGCTGTCTAGATAAGTCTTAAACGTTCCCAGTGTGTCCGCCTCCACCACCTTGCCCGGCAACACATTCCAGGCCCCCACGACCCTCTGTGTAAAATATGTCCTTCTGATATCTGTGTTAAACCTCCCCCCCTTCACCTTGAACCTATGACCCCTCGTGAACGTCACCACCGACCCGGGGAAAAGCTTCCCACTGTTCACCCTATCTATGCCTTTCATAATTTTATACACCTCTATTAAGTCTCCCCTCATCCTCCGTCTTTCCAAGGAGAACAACCCCAGTTTCCCCAATCTCTCCTCATAACCAAGCCCCTCCATACCAGGCAACATCCTGGTAAAACTCCTCTGTACTCTCTCCAAAGCCTCCACGTCCTTCTGGTAGTGTGGCGACCAGAACTGGACGCAGTATTCCAAATGCGGCCGAACCAACGTTCTATACATCTGCAACATCAGACCCCAACTTTTATACTCTATGCCCCGTCCTATAAAGGCAAGCATGCCATATGCCTTCTTCACCACCTTCTCCACCTGTGACGTCACCTTCAAAGATCTGTGGACTTGCACACCCAGGTCCCTCTGCGTCTCTACACCCTTTATGGTTCTTCCATTTATCGTGTAGCTCCTCCCTACATTATTCCCACCAAAATGCATCACTTCGCATTTATCAGGAGATGGATAGAAAGCTGGTTAGTAGATAGGAAGCAAAGAGTTGGCATAAATGGGTCTTTTTCTGATTGACAGTCAGTGACTAGTGGGGTTCCACAGGGATCTGTGCTAGGACCCCAACTATTCACATTATATATTAATGATATGGAAGAGGGAATTGAAAGTATTATCTCCAAATTTGCAGATACTACAAAGTTGGGTGAGAGGGTGAGCTGTGAGGAGGATGCAGAGATGCTTCAGCGAGATTTGGACAGGCTGAGTGTGTGGGCATCTGCATGGCAGATGCAGTATAATGTGGATAAATGTGGGGTTATCCACTTTGGTAGCAACAATAGGAAGACAGATTGTTACTTGAATGTGTGTAAATTGAGCAAGATGGATACTCAATGAGAACTTAGAGTCCTCGTGCATCAGTTGCTGAAAGTAAGCGTGCAGGTACAGCAGGCAAGAAAGAAGGCAAATGATATGTTGGCCTTCATAGCGAGAGAATATGAGCATAGAGATAGGGATGCTTTGCTACAATTGTATAGGACGTTGGTAAGGCTACACCTGGAGTATCATGTGCAGTTTTGGTGTCCTTATCTGAGGAAGGAAGTCAAAGAACAAAGAAAAGAACAAAGAAAAGTACAGCACAGGAACAGGCCCTTCAGACCTCCAAGCCTCATGTCCTTGCGACAGAGGGAGTACAGTGAAGGTTATCAGGCTGATTCCTGGGATGGCAGGTCTGTCATATGAGGAGAGACTACGTCAGTTAGGATTATATTCACTGGGGTTTAGAGGAGTGAGAGGGGATCTCATAGAAACAGGATTAGACAGGGTAGATTCAGAAAGAGGTTCCCAGTGGTGGGGGAGTCCAGAACTTTCCTTTCTGTCCTCACGAAAAGTCACATACACTGAACATTTAGTTCCCAGCTTTAATCTTCTTGTAACTAAATCTCTGTAATAGCTATAACGTCATCCCCATTAACTGCAATTTGTGCTATGAATTAATTTATTTTGTGCCGAATACTACATGCATCTAAGTAAAGAGCCAATAATTTTGCCTTTTTAACATTTTTCCCACTTTGATGCTATTTTCTGCTGTGTTTTGATATTTGCACATACTGTCCCTTCCTATAACAGTCTCATAGAAACATAGAAACTAGAAGCAGGAGTAGGCCATTCGGCCCGTTGACCTTCCTCCACCATTCATTTTGATCATGGCTGATCATTGAATTCATAGAATCATAGAATCCTACAGTGCAGAAGGAGACCATTTGGCACACCAAGTCCACACCGACCACAATCCAACCCAGGCCCTATCTAGGGCCTGGCTCAGGCCATAACTCCACGTATTTATCCTAGCTAGTCCCCCTGACACTAAGGGGCAATTTAGCATGGCCAATCAACCTAACCTGCACATCTTTGGACTGAGAGAGGAAACCGGAGCACCCGGAGGAAACCCACGCAGATTTGGGGAGAATGTGCAAATTCCACACAGACAGTGACCCGAGGCTGGAATTGAACCCGGGTGCCTGGCGCAGTGAGGCAGCAGTGCTAAGACTGTGCTGCCCACATTTCTCCTCACCTCTGTTCTAAAAGGTTTGCTCCTCATCCTCAAACTATGACCCCTAGTTCTGGACTCCCCCGCCATTGGGAACATTCTTTCTGAATCTGCCCTGTCTAACCCTGTTATATAAGAACATAAGAACTGGAAAAAAATGGTTCGATCAAGCAGACGCAGCATGGATTCATGAAGGGAAAGTCATGTTTGACGAATTTACTGGATTTTTATGAAGATGTAACGAGTGCAGTTGACAGAGGGGAACCGGTGGATGTGTTGTTTTTGGATTTCCAGAAGGCGTTCGATAAGGTGCCTCACAAAAGGTTGCTGCAGAAGATTAGGGTACACGGAGTTGGGGGTAAAGTGTTAGCGTGGATTGAGGATTGGCTGTCTAACAGGAAGCAGAGAGTTGGAATAAATGGGTGCTTTCCTGGTTGGCAGGGATCGGTGCTGGGGCCTCAACTGTTTACCATATACATAGACGATCTGGAGGAGGGGACCGAGTGTAGGGTAACAAAGTTTGCAGATGATACAAAGATGAGTGGGAAAGCGAATTGCGTGGAGGATGCAGAAAGTCTGCAGAGAGATTTGGATAGGCTGAGTGAGTGGGCAAGGATCTGGCAGATGAAGTATAACGTTGACAAGTGTGAGGTTATCCACTTTGGAAGGAATAATAGTAAAATGGACTATTATTTAAATGGTGAAAAATTACAACATGCTACTGTGCAGAGGGACCTGGGGGTCCTTGTGCATGAATTGCAAAAACTCAGTTTGCAGGTGCAGCAGGTGATCAAGAAGGCAAATGGAATGTTGGTCTTTAGCGCAAAGGGGATGGAGTATAAAAGCAGGGAGGTCTTGCTGCAATTGTACAAGGTACTGGTGAGGCCGCAACTAGAGTACTGTGTGCAATTTTGGTCCCCTTATTTGCGGAAGGATGTATTGGCCTTGGAGGGAGTACAGAGAAGGTTCACCAGGTTGATACCGGAGATGAGGGGGTTAGCTTATGAGGAGAGATTGAGTAGATTGGGCCTGTACTCGTTGGAGTTTAGACGGCTGAGGGGAGATCTTATAGAGACATATAAGATAATGAAGGGGCGAGACAGGGTAGAGGCAGAGAGATTCTTTCCACTTAGAAAGGAAACAAGAACTAGAGGACACAACCTCAAAATAAGGGGGAGTCAGTTTAGGACAGAGTTGAGGAGGAACTTCTTCACTCAGAGGGTAGTGAATCTCTGGAATTCTCTGCCCATTGAAGCAGTAGAGGCTATCTCGTTAAATGTGTTTAAGTCACAGGTAGATAGATTTCTGATCAATAAGGGAATTAAGGGTTATGGTGAGTGGGCGGGTAAGTGGAACTAAACCACTATCAGATCAGCCATGATCTTATTGAATGGCGGGGCAGGCTCGAGGGGCTAGATGGCCTACTCCTGCTCCTATTTCTTATGTTCTTATTAACTAGGAGCAGGAGTAGGCCAACTGGCCCCTTGAGCCTGCTCCGCCATTCAATAAGATCATGGCTGATCTTTTTGTGGACTCAGCTCCACTTACCAGTCCGCTCACCATAACCCTTAATTCCTTTACTGTTCAAAAATGTATCTATCTTTGCCTTAAAAACATTCAATGAGGGAGCCTCAACTGCTTCACTGGGCAGGGAATTCCACAGATTCACAACCCTTTGTGTGAAGAAGTTCCTCCTCAACTCAGTCCTAAATCTGCTCCCCCATATTTTGAGGTCATGCCCCCTAGTTCTAGTTTCACCCACCAATGGAAACAACTTCCCTGCTTCTATCTTATCTATTTCCTTCATAATCTTATATGTTTCTATAAGATCTCCCCTCCTTCTTCTGAATTCTGAGTATAGCCCCAGTCCACTCAGTCTCTCCTCATAAGCCAACCCTCTCAACTCTGGAATCAACCTAGTGAATCTCCTCTGCACCCCCTCCAGTGCCAGTATATCCTTTCTCAAGTAAGGAGATCAAAACTGTACACAGTACTCCAGGTGTGGCCTCAGCAGCACCTTATACAGCTGCAACATAACCTTGCTGTTTTTAAACTCCATCCCTCTAGCAATGAAGGACAAAATTCAATTTGCCTTCTTAATTATCTGCTACACCTGCAAACCAACTCCTTGTGATTCTTGCACAAGGACACGGAGGTCCCTATGCACAGCAGCATGCTGCAGTTTTTTACAATGTAGTCCATTTTGCTGTTATTCCTACCAAAATGGATGACCTCATATTTACCAACATTGTACTCCATCTGCCAGACCCTCGCCCACTCACTTAGATTATCTATATCCCTTTGCAGACTTTTAGCGTCCTCTGCACACTTTGCTCTGCCACCCATCTTAGTGTCATCTGCAAATTGTGACACACTACACTTGGTCCCCAACTCCAAATCATCTATATAAATTGTGAACAATTGCGGTCCCAACACTGATCCCTGAGGCACACCACTAGTCACTGATCGCCAACCAGAAAAACACCCATTTACCCCCACGCTTTGCTTTCTGTTAGTTAACCAATCCTCTATCCATGCTAACACATTACCCATAACACCGTACACCTTTATCTTAAGCAGCAGCCTTTGGTGCGGCACCTTGTCAAATGCCTTCTGGGAATCCAGATACACCACATCCACAGGTTAGAATTTTATAAATTTCTATGAGATCCCCTCTCACTCTTCTAAACTAGTGAATATAATCCTAACCAACTTAATCTCTCCTCATATGACAGACCTGACATCCCAGGAATCAGCCTGGTAAACCTTCGCTGTGTTCCCTCTGTAGCAAGGACATCCTTCAAAGAACAAAGATCAGCACAGCTGGAACAGGAACAGGCCCTTCGGCTCTCCAAGCTTGCGCCGATCACGTTGTCTTATCTAACCAACCGCTTGTATCCCACTATTCCCTGTCTGTTCATGTGTCTATCCAGATAAGTCTTAAATGTGGCTATGTATCTGCCTCAATGACCTCACTTGCCCCCTTGTAATTGTCATTTCTGCCCTGGGAAAAAGCTTCCAACTGTTCACCCTATCAATACCCGTCATAATTTTATAAACTTCTATCAGGTCGTCCCTCAGCTTCCATTTTTCCAGGGAGAACAATCCCAGTTTATTCAATCTCTCCTCATAGCTAATACCCTCCATACCAGGCAACATCCTGGTAAACCTTTTATGCACTCTCTCCAAAGCTTCCACGTCCTTCTGGTAGTGCGGTGACCAGAATTGGACACCGTATTCCAAATGTGGTTAAACCAACGTTTTATATAACTGCAACACAAGTTGCCAACTTTTATACTCGATGCCCCGTCTGATGAAGGCAAGCATTCCATATGCTTTCTTCACCACCTTTTCCACCTGTGCTGCCACTTTTAAGGATCTGTGGACCTGTATTCCCAGATCTCTCTGTGTGTCTCTGCTCCTGGTGGTTCTGCCATTTATTTTGTAGCTCCCACCTGAATTGGATCGACCAAAATGCATCACCTTGCATTTGTCCGGATTAAATTCCATCTGCCATTTCTCTGCCCAATTTTCCATCCTATCTATATGCTGCTGTATTCTCTGACAATCTTCATCACAATCCGCAACTCCGAGCCAGTTCTGAATCCATCTAGCTCGTTCACCCCTGATGCCGTGGAACAATATGTGGATAGTCCGATGAGAGAGGGGATCTAGTACTAGGGAATGAGCCCGGCCAGGTCATCAAAGTTGCAGTGGGGGAACACGTGGTGAACAGTGACCACAATTCCACAAGCTTTTGGATACTCATGGAAAAGGATGAGTGTTGTCCTAGGGTTAAGGTGTTAAATTGGGGGAAAGCTAACTACAACCGGATTAGGCAGGATTTGGAGGCTGTTGTTTGGGAGAGGCTGTTTGAGGATAAATTCACATTTGGCATGTGGTAGTCTTTTAAGAAGCAGTTGATTGGAGTGCAGGACAGGCATGTGCCTGTGAAAAGGAAGGACAGGAAAAGCAGGATTTGGGAATCATGGATGACCAGTGAAAGAAAAAAGATGCAGATATGAGGTCTAAGCAACTAAAAATAGATGAAGCATTTGACGAATACAGGGAAAGTAGAAAAGAGCTCAAACCGGGAGTTAGGGGGGCAAAAAGGAGTCACAATGTCCTTGGCAGACAGGATTAAGGAGAATCTCAAGGCATTTTATACCTATATTAGGAACAAGAGGGTAGTGAGAGAAAGAGCTGGTCCACTCAAGGAAAAAGGGGAGAAATTATGTGTAGAACCAAAGCAAATGGGTAAGATCCTTAATGAGTACTTTGCATCGGTATTCACAAAGGAGAGGAACACATTGATTGATGGTGATTCAGAGGGATATGTAAACCCTTTAGAACAAGTCGTCATTACGAGGAAGTGTTTGGTATATTAAGAAACATTAAGATAGACAAATCCCCAGGGCCAGATGGCATCTAACCCAGATTACTGAGGGAGACAAGATATTAAATTGCTGGTTTTGTACGAGGGAGGTCATGTCTCACTAATTTGAGTTTTTTGAGGAGGTGACAAAAATGAGTGATGAGAGGAGGGCCATGGATGCTGTCCACATGGACTTTAGTAAAGCACTTGAATCATCGACAGCTACAGGTGAGATTCCTGAAGATTGGGGGGTGGCAAATGTTGTGCCTTTGTTTAAAAAGGGCTGCACAGAAAAGCCTGGAAACTACAGGCCGGTGAGCCTCACATCTGTGGTGGGTAAGTTGTTAGAAGGAATTCTGAGACACAGGATCTACAGGCATTTAGAGAGGCAAGGACTGATTAGGGACAGTCAGTATGGCTTTGTGAGTGGAAAATCATGTCTCACAAAATTGATTGAGTTTTTTGAAGGGGTAACCGAGAAGGTAGATAAGGGCAGTGCAGTTGATGTTGTCTACATGGACTTTAGCAAGGTCTTTGACAAGGTACCGCATGGTACGTTGTTGCATAAGGTTAAATCTCACGGGATCTAAGGTGAGGTAGCTAAATGGATACAAAATTGGCTTGATGACAGAAGAGAGAGGGTGGCTGTAGAGGGTTGTTTTTCAAACTGAAAGCTTGTGACCAGCAGTGTGCCTCAGGGATCAGTGCTGGGTCCACTGTTATTTGTCATTTATATTAATGATTTGGATGAGAATTTAAGAGGCATGGTTAGTAAGTTTGCAGATGACACCAAGATTGGTGGGATAGTGGACAATGAAGAAGGTTATCTAGGATTGCAACGGGATCTTGATCAATCGTTGGGTCCTCACTGTCCACGGGGATAGTGCCAGAGGACTGGAGAGTGGCGAATGTTGTTCCTCTGTTCAGGAAAGGAAATAGGAATGATCCTGGTAATTATAGGCCGGTTAGTCTTACTTCGGTGGTCGGTAAGTTAATGGAAAAGGTCCTGAGGATAGGATTTATGACCATTTGGAAAGACAGTAAGAAGTATAACAACACCAGGTTAAAGTCCAACAGGTTTATTTGGTAGCAAAAGCCACACAAGCTTTCGGAGCTCCAAGCCCCTTCTTCAGGACTTTAACCTGGTGTTGTTAAACTTCTTACTGTGTTTACCCCAGTCCAACGCCGGCATCTCCACATTTGGAAAGATGCAGCTTAATCCCGGATAGTCAGCACAGATTCGTGAAGGGTAAGTCTTGCCTCACAAATTTGATTGAATTCTTTGAGGAGGTAACTAAGTGTGTAGATGAAGGTAGAGCAGTTGATGTCGTATACATGGATTTTAGTAAGGCGTTTGATCAAGTTCCCCATGGTCGGCTCATGAAGAAAGTAAGGAGGTGTGGGATAGAGGGAAATTTGGCCGATTGGATAAGTAACTGGCTATCTCATAGAAGACAGAGGGTGGTGGTGGATGGAAAATTTTCAGACTGGAGACGAGTTGCCAGCAGGGATCAGTCCTCTGCTGTTTGTGATTTTTATCAATGATTTGGAGGAGGGGGCTAAAGGGTGGATCAGTAAATTTGCTGATGACACCAAGATTGGTGGAGTAGTGGATGAGGTGAAGGGCTGTTGTAGGCTGTAAAGAGACATTGATAGAATGCAGAGCTGGGCCGAAAAATGGCAGATGGAGTTTAACCCTGATAAGTGCGAGGTCATTCATTTTGGTCGGACAAATTTGAATGCGGATTACAGGGTCAACGGCAGGGTTCTGAGGAATGTGGAGGAACAGAGAGATCTTGGGGTTCATATCCACGGATCTCTGAAGGTTGCCACTCAATTGGATAGAGCCGTGAAGAAGGCCTATAGTGTGTTAGCATTCATTAACAGGGGGTTTGAGTTTAAGAGCCGTGGGGTTATGCTGCAACTGTACAGGACCTTGGTGAGACCACATTTGGAATATTGTGTGCAGTCTTGGTCACCTCACTATAAGAAGGATGTGGAAGCATTGGAGAGAGTGCAGAGGAGATTTACCAGGATGCTGCCTTGTTTGGAGGGTAGGTCTTATGAGGAAAGGTTGAGGGAGCTAGGGCTTTTCTCTTTAGAGCGGAGGAGGATGAAAGGCGACTTAATAAAGGTTTATAAGATGATGAGGGGGATAGATAGAGTGGACGTTCAGAGACTATTTCCTCGTGTGGATGTAGCTGTTACTAGGGGGCATAACTATAAGGTTCATGGTGGGACATATAGGAGGGATGTCCGAGGTAGGTTCTTTACTCAGAGAGTGGATGGGGTGTGGAGTGGACTGCCCGCTGTGATAGTGGAGTCGGACACTTTAGGAACTTTCAAGCGGTTATTGGATAGGCACATGGAGCACACCAGAATGATAGAGAGTGGGATAGCTTGATCTTGGTTTCGGACAAAGCTCGGCACAATATCGAGGGACAAAGGGCCTGTACTGTGCTGTACTGTTCTATAATTGGGCTTAGGAAATCAGAAACACAAAGGACTTGGGAGTCCTTGTTCAAGATTCGCTTAAGGTTAACGTGCAGGTTCAGTCGGCAGTTAGTAAGGCAAATGCAATGTTAGCATTCTTGTCGAGAGGGCTAGAATACAAGAGCAGGGATGTATATCTGAGGCTGTATAAGGCTCTGGTCAGACACCATTTGAAGTATAGAGAGCAGTTTTAGGCCCCGTATCTAAGGAAGGATGTGCTGGCCTTGGAAAGGTCCAAAGGAGGTTCACAAGAATTATCCCTGGAATGAAGAGCTTGTCGTATGAGGAACGGTTGAGCACTCTGGGTCTGTACCCGTTGGAGTTTAGAAGGATGAGGGGGGATCTTATTGAAACTTACATGCTCTCCTGTAAGTTTCCACTGGCTGGATAGAGTGAACGTGGACAGGATGTTTCCACTGGTAAGAAAAACTAGAACGAGAGGGCACAACCTCAGGCTAAAGTGATGATCCTTTAAAACAGAGATGAGGAGGAATTTCTTCAGCAGAAAGCTGCAGAAGGCTGTGGAGGCCAGGTCATTGAGTGTCTTTAAGACAGAGATGGATAGGTTCTTGATTAATAAGAGAATCAGGGGTTATCGGAAAAAGGCA
The DNA here is from genome assembly GCF_964213995.1 of Mustelus asterias. Lineage (NCBI taxonomy): Eukaryota > Metazoa > Chordata > Chondrichthyes > Carcharhiniformes > Triakidae > Mustelus > Mustelus asterias. The sequence continues at coordinate 344,886 of NC_135814.1, forward strand.
GGAGAATGAGGATGAGAAAAATATCAGCCATGATTGAATGGTGGAGCAGACTCGATGGGCCGAGTGGTCTAATTCTGCTCCTATGTCTTACAGTCTTATGGGCCAGTGGGCTGACGAATGGCACATGGAGTTTAACTTAGATAAATGCAAGGTGATGCATTTTGGTCGATTGAACCAGGGCAGGACTTACTCAGTTAATGGTAGGGTGTTGGGAAGTGTTATAGAACAAAGAGATCTAGTGGTACAGGTTCATAGCTCCTTGAAAGTGGAGTCACAGGTGGACAGAGTGGTGAAGAAGGCATTCAGCATGCTTGATTTCATTGGTCAAAACATTGAATACAGGAGTTGGGATGTCTTTTGAAGTTGTACAAGACATTGGTAAGGCCACACCTGGAATAAGGTCACCCTATTATAGAAAGGATATTATTAAAGTAGAAAGATTGCAGAAAAGATTTACTAGGATGCTCCCAGGACTTGATGGTTTGAGTTATAAGGAGAGGCTGGATAGACTGGGACTTTTTTCCCTGGAGCGTAGAAGGCCGAGGGGTGATCTTATAGAGGTTTATAAAATAATGAGGGGCACAGATCAGCTAGATAGTCAATATCTTTTCCCAAAGGTAGAGGAGTCTAAAACTAGAGGACATAGGTTTAAGGTGAGAGGGGAGAGATACAAAAGGGTCCAGAGGGGCAATTTCTTCACACAGAGGGTGGTGAGTGTCTGGAACAGGCTGCCAGAGGTAGTAGTAGAGGCAGATACAATTTTGTCTTTTAAAAAGTGTTTAGACAGATAGATGGGTAAGATGGGTATACAGAGATATGGGCCAAATGCGGGCAATTGGGACTATCTTAGTCATTAAGAAAAAGGGGCGGATGCATCAGTAAGATCGCCCCCATACACTTCAGTGTGAAAAACAGAAAGGAAGAGTATTATTTAAATGGTAATATATTGGGAAGTGTTTGATTTTGATTTGATTTATTATTGTCACGTATTAGCATACAGTGAAAAGTATTGTTTCTTGCGCGCTATACAAACAAAGCACACCGTTCACAGAGAAGGAAACGAAAGAGTGCAGAATGTAGTGTTACAGTCATAGAACAAAGAACAAAAAAAACAAAGAACAATACAGCACAGGAACAGGCCCTTCGGCCCTCCAAGCCCACGCCGCTCCCTGGTCCAAACTAGACCATTCTTTTGTATCCCTCCATTCCCACTCCGTTCATGTGGCTATCTAGATAAGTCTTAAACGTTCCCAGTGTGTCCGCCTCCACCACCTTGCCTGGCAGCGCATTCCAGGCCCCCACCACCCTCTGTGTAAAATACGTCCTTCTGATATCCGTGTTAAACCTCCCCCCCCTCACCTTGAACCTATGACCCCTCGTGAACGTCACCACCGACCTGGGAAAAAGCTTCCCACCGTTCACCCTATCTATGCCTTTCATAATTTTATACACCTCTATTAGGTCACACCTCATCCTCCGTCTTTCCAGTGAGAACAACCCCAGTTTACCCAATCCCTCCTCATAACTAAGCCCTTCCATACCAGGCAACATCCTGGTAAACCTCCTCTGCACTCTCTCTAAAGCCTCCACGTCCTTCTGGTAGTGTGGCGACCAGAACTGGGCGCAGTATTCCAAATGCGGCCGAACCAACGTTCTATACAACTGCAACATCAGACCCCAACTTTTATACTCTATGCCCCGTCCTATAAAGGCAAGCATGCCATATGCCTTATTCACTACCTTCTCCACCTGTGACGTCACCTTCAAGGATCTGTGCACTTGCACACCCAGGTCCCTCTGCGCATCTACACCCTTTATGGTTCTGCCATTTATCGTATAGCTCCCCCCTACGTTAGTTCTACCAAAATGCATCACTTCGCATTTATCTGGATTGAACTCCATCTGCCATTTCTTTGCCCAAATTTCCAGCCTATCTATATCCTTCTGTAGCCTCTGACAATGTTCCTCACTATCTGCAAGCCCAGCCATTTTTGTGTCATCCGCAAACTTACTGATCACCCCAGTTATACCTTCTTCCAGATTGTTTATATAAATCACAAACAGCAGAGGTCCCAATACAGAGCCCTGCGGAATTCCACTAGTCACAGGCCTCCAGCTGGAAAAAGACCCTTCCACTACCACCCTCTGTCTTCTGTGACCAAGCCAGTTCTCCACCCATCTAGCCACCTCCCCCTTTATAGCTAGGGTGTCGAGAAAGATTAACTTAATGCAAGGTAAGTCCATTCAAGAAAGATCCACTTAATGCAAGGTAAGTCCATTCAAAAAAGTCTGCCAGCAGCAGAGCAGGAGCCGTTCTAGAGTCGGTTGGTACGTGACCTCAGACTTTTATATCTTTTACCCGACAGAAGAAGATGGAAGAAAGAATGTCGAGAGTGCGTGGGGTCCTTAATTATGCGGGCTGCATTGCTGAGACAACGGGAAGTGTAGACTTCCTACATTTTTCTTCCTTCTCTAATGAGTCAATGTCAATCAATGTGGATCTGCCTGTCCTTATACACCAGTCAGTGAAAGTGAAGAGGAAAGTACAGCATGCAATTCCTGCATCCAGTCCATAGCCCTGTAGCTTACAGCAATTAAGGTGCAGATCCAGGTACCTTTTAAAAGAGTTTAGGGTCTCGGTCTCCACCGTCAACTCGGGCAGCGAATTCCAGATACCCACTACCCTCTGAATAAAAAAGGTCTTCCCCGTGTCCCCTGTATACCTTCTGCCACTTATCTTGAATCTATGTCCCCTGGTTCTAGAATTCTCCACCAAGGGAAATAATTTTATCCTGTCCACTCTATCTCTCCCCCTCATCATTTTGTACACCTCTATCGAGTAACCCCTCAGCCTTCTTTGGTCCAAAGAAAATAACCCCAACCTATCCAATCCCTCCTCAGTTACACTTTTCTAGCTCTGGCAACGTTCTTGTAAACCTCCTCCATATTCTCTCCAAAGCAATTACATCCTTAAGAACATAAGAAAATAGGAGCAGGAGTAGGCCATCTAGCCCCTCGAGCCTGCCCCACCATTCAATAAGATCATGGCTGATCTGACGTGGATCAGTACCACTTACCCGCCCGATCCCCATAACCCTTAATTCCCTTACCGATCAGGAATCCATCCATCCGTGCTTTAAACATATTCAGCGAGGTAGCCTCCACCACCTCAGTGGGCAGAGAATTCCAGAGATTCACCACCCTCTGGGAGAAGAAGTTCCTCCTCAACTCTGTCTTAAACCGACCCCCCTTTATCCTTCCTGTACTATGGTGACCAGAACTGCACACAATACTCCAGTTGTGGCCTCACAGTGTTTTATACAATTATTCCAACATTATATTCTTACTTTTATATTCTAGACATCTGCCAATGAAGGAGATTATTCCATATGCCTTCTTTACAACCTTGTCTTCTTGAACTGCTGCCTTTAGAGAGCTGTGAGCTTGTATGCCAAGATCTCTCATTTCATCTACCCCTCTCAGTACATTCCGTTTATTGTGCATTCTGTTTTGCTGTTTGACCTCCCTAAATCACCTCACAGCTCTCTATATTAAAATTCATCTGCCACTTCATCACCCACTCCACCAACCCATCGGTATCATTTTGGAGATTATAGCTATCCTCTACACTATCCACTACTCAGCCAATCTTTGTGTCATCTGCAAATTTCCCAATCGTGCCCCCCACATCCACGTCCTTTGAAGTATCCGTTTTTTCTCTTGTTGGTAATTCTTCATGTGAAACTATTTTGGTGTCAGTTCTCATTGGTACCCACTGCAAGTTCCCCTCCAAGTCACACACTATCCTGACATGGAACTATATTGCCATTCCTTCATTGTGACTGGGTAAACATTCTGGAACTCCCTACCTGCACTACACGATATAGTCTGCAGCGGTTCAAAAAGCTGACCACAACCTTCTCAAGGGCAATTTCTCTTAAAGGATTAAAAAAATGGCATTTTGCAATGTATTGTAATTATTTGTAAATTAAAATGTCCAATCCTTTTATTATTTTATACTATATTTTAATGGTTGTTTATAACAATATTATGAGTTATGATTACTTGTTTTACTTGTACCGTCATCACAATTTAGCAACTGCCAGCAAGATGAATTTTCAACAAATCAACAATCTGTCAATAATTCTGTGATTTTGCTTCTCATACAATTCTCAAATTGGGGGTGGGATTGCACTCGCCCCAAAACTGGAAAATTCCCATCCGAGGTCAACGGACCTTTGCATGGTCCATCCCCCTGCCCACTATGATTCCCGTGGCAGGCAGGACACTAGAAGCAGGAGAGGCCATTCGGCCCTTCGAACCTGCCCCGCCATTCATCTTGATCATGGCTAATCATCGAATTCAATATCCTGATCCCCCTTCCCCCTGATGTCTTGATCTCTTTAGCCACAAGAAATATATCTAATTTATTTTTGAAATCAGACAACGTTTTGGCCTTAATTGCAATCTGTGGTCGTGAATTCTATACATTTACCACCCTCTGGGTGAAGAAATTTCTCCTCACCTCAGTTCTAAAAGGCTTACCCCTTATTCTCAAACTATGACTCCTAATTCTGGACAACCCACCATTGGGAACACTCTTTCTGAATCTACCCTGTCTAACCTGGTTAGAATTTTATAAGTTTCTATGAGATGCCCTCTCACTCTTCTAAACGCCAGTGAATATAATCCTAAGCAATTTAATCTCTCCTCATATGACAGACCTGCCATCCCAGGAATCAGCCTGGTAAACCTTCGCTGTATTCCCTCTATAACAAGGACAACCTTCCTCAGATAAGGACACCAAAACTGCACACAATACTCCAGGTGTGGCCTTACCAATGCCCTATACAATTGCAGCAAAACATCCCTATTCCTATACTCAAATCCTCTCGCTATGAAGGCCAACATACCATTTGCCTTCGTCACTGCTTGCTGTACCTGTGCGCTTACTTTCAGCAACTGATGCATAAGGACTCCAAGGTCTCACTGAATATCCACCTCTCTCAATTTACACCCATTCAAGTAATAATCTGCCTTCCTATTATTGCTACTAAAGTGGATAACCTCATATTTACCCACATTATGCTGCATCTGCCATGTAGATGTCCACATACTCAGCCTGTCCAATGCTGAAGCATCTCTGCATCCTCCTCACAGCTCACCCTCCCACCCAACTTCGTATCATTTGCAAATTTGGAGATAATACATTCAGTTCCCTCTTCCAAATCATTAATATATAATGTGAACAGTTGGAGTCCTAGCACAGATCTCTGTAGAACCCCACTAGTCACTGACTGCCAATCAGAAAAAGACCCATTTATGCCAACTCTTTGCTTCCTATCTGCTAACCAGCTTTCTATCCATCTCAATATGTTACCTGCAATCCCATGTGCTTTAACTTAGTGTTTTGATTGTAAACATAGAAAAATAGAAAATAGGAGTAGAAGGAGGCCATTCGGCCCTTTGAGTCTCCTCCATCATTCATTATAATCATGGCTGATTATCCAACTCAATAGCCTGATTCCACCTTCTCCCCATATCCTTTGATTCCCTTCCCCATAAGTGCCATATCCAACTGCTTCTTGAAAATATTTAATTGTTTGGCCTCAGCTACTTTCTGTGATAACAAATTCCATAGGCTAACCACTCTGGGTGAAGAAATATAGTTATAGACTCTATGGTTCTATACTTTTAACATTTAAGAAAAACTTGGACGGGTTCATGGATGAGAGGGGTGTGGAGGGATATGGTCCAAGTGCAGGTCAGTGGGACTAGGCATAAAATGGTTCGGCACAGACAAGAAGGGCCAAAAGGCCTGTTTCTGAGCTGTAATTTTCTATGGTTCTATGGGTGGGATTTTATAGCTTCGCTTGTCCCAAAACCGTAAAATACACCTGAGGTCAACAGACGGTACCCATCGTCTGCACCTTGCCCGTGGCAGGCGGGTTGGTAAAATTCTGGCCTATTTCTCCCTATCTCTGTCCTAAATTAGCAGTGTAGAGGATCAGAAGGACCTTGGGGTCCGGGTCCATAGGACTCTTAAATCGGCCTCGCAGGTGGAGGATGCGGTCAAGAAGGCGTATGGCGTACTAGCCTTCATTAATCGAGGGATTGAGTTTAGGAGTCGGGAGATAATGCTGCAGCTTTATAGGACCCTGGTTAGACCCCACTTGGAGTACTGCGCGCAGTTCTGGTCACCTCATTACAGGAAAGATGTTGAAGCCATTGAAAGGGTGCAGAGGAGATTTACAAGGATGTTGCCTGGATTGGGGGGCATGCCTTATGAGGATAGGTTGAGGGAGCTTGGTCTCTTCTCCCTGGAGAGACGAAGGATGAGAGGTGACCTGATAGAGGTTTACAAGATGTTGAGGGGTCTGGATAGGGTGGACTCTCAGAGGCTATTTCCAAGGGCTGAAATGGTTGCTACGAGAGGACACAGGTTTAAGGTGCTGGGGGGTAGGTACAGGGGGGATGTCAGGGGTAAGTTTTTCACTCAGAGGGTGGTGGGTGAGTGGAATCGGCTGACGTCGGTGGTGGTGGAGGCAAACTCGTTGGGGTCTTTTAAGAGACTTCTGGATGAGTACATGGGATTTAATGGGATTGAGGGCTATAGATAGGCCTAGAGGTGGGGATGTGATCGGCGCAACTTGTGGGCCGAAGGGCCTGTTTGTGCTGTGACTTTCTATGTTCTATGTTCTAAATAGTCAATCCTGTATCGTCAGACTGTGATCCCTGGCTCTGGACATGCCCACCATGTCCTTCCTGCAGCTACCCTGCCTAATCCTGTTAGAATTTTATGTTTCTATGATATTTTAAAACAGTCAGTTTCTGCCTTGTTTTGAAAGGGGCAAGAAATGTCTCTCTGTCTCACTCTCCAGAAGTGCTCAGACAACTCTAGAACTGATAATCTAACTACAAACACGTAAGCCTGATTTTGAAGAGGGGTTTAATTCTGTAAGAGGAATATTGCTTGAATTGGAACTAATAGCGAGGTTAGCAATTAAGATTTGTATCTTGTCATGTTTAGGCATTTCAAGTGGTAAAGTTAAGCTACTTCATTTGTTATAGCTAAACTGTGTGGTTAAATAAAGTTTGTTTTGATAAAAGCTTCCTAGTGTGTCAATAGAATCATACCTGGAGTGAAACAACTTATCTTCACATTAATGCCAAAATAGAAAAACTGTTGGGGTCTAGTTGGACTACATCATGTACTTTGGGGTTTCTTATCCATACCTTAACAAACCCCAAATCCACAATCTGGTCTACCTCCAATAAGCTTTCACCATAAGACCATTAGAAATAGGAACAGGAGTAGGCCATTCATCCCCTTGAGCCTGCTCCGCTATTCAAAAGGATCATTGCTAATCCAACATTCCTCACATCCACTTTCCTGCCCTTTTCCTGTAACCCTTGATCCCTTACTAATCAAAAATCTATCTCAGCCTTAAATATGCACAATGACTCTGCCCCCCACAGCTCTGTGGCAAGGAGTTCCAAAGACTCACAACCCTTTGCGAGAAGAAATTGCTCTTCATCTCCCCAGTATATTAAGAATTTTTCTATCTCTGTCTTAAAAATATACAAAGACTCTGCTTCCACCATGGTTAGCACTGCTGCTTCACAGCTCCAGGGACCTGGGTTCGAATCCCGGCTCGGGTCACTGTCTGTGTGGAGTTTGCACATTCTCCTCGTGTCTGCGTGGGTTTCCTCCGGGTGCTCCGGTTTCCTCCCACAGTCCAAAGATGTGCGGGTTAGGTTGATTGGCCATGCTAAAATTGCCCCTTAGTGTCCTGGGATGTGTAGATTAGAGGGATTAGCGGGTAAAATATGTGGGGGTAGGGCCTGGGTGGGATTGTGGTCGGTGCAGACTCGATGGGCCGAATGGCCTCTTTCTGTACTGTAGGGTTTCTATGATTTCTTTCTATGATTTCTATGATATTTTGAGGAAGAGAATTCCAAAGTCTCTCAACTCTAAGACAAAAAACTTCTCATCTCTGTCCTTACTGGGCAACCCCTTTTAAACAGTGACCCTCTAATTCTAGATACTCCCACAACAGGAAGCACCCTTTCCATATCCATCTTGTCAAGACCTCTCAAGATCTTGTATATTTCAATCAAGTCACAACTTACTCTCCTGAACTCCAGTGGATACAAGCCTAGCCTGTCCAACCTTTCCTCATAAGGCAACCCGCCCATTCCAGGTATTGGTTTAGGAAACCTTCTCTGAACTGCTTTCAATATATTTACATCTTTCCTTGCTCACTGTCACAACTGGTCCATGGCAGACACCATCTCCTTGGAACATCTGGATAACAAGGGCACCTACGTCAGACTCCTGTTTATTTACTATAGCTCCACCTTCAACACCATAATTCCAACCAAGCTCATATAGAAACTCCCAGACCTAGGACAAGGCTATCATCAAGAGCTATCATCAGGTGGTCACACCAGGGCCACGGGTGGAGGCCAAGTGGGTGACGGCCAGGAAGGGTAAAGCTCGGGTGATTGAGAGCACCCCGGTGGATGTGCCCCTACACAACAAGTACTCCTGCCTGAGTACTGCTGGGGGGGACAGCCCACCTGGGGGAAGCAGCAGTGGCCGTGTCTCCGGAGTGGAGTCCGGCCCTGTAACTCAGAGGGCGAAGGAAAAGAGGAGGAAGGCAGTGTTAATCGGGGACTTGACAGTAAGGGGGTCGGACAGGCGTTTTTGCGGAGGCAGGCGGGAGTCTCGGATGGTGGTCTGCCTCCCTGGGGCCGGGATCCAGGATGTCGCTGGTCGAGTCCCAGAAATCCTGAGGGGGGAGGGAGAGGAGCCAGAGGTAGCGGTACATATTGGTACCGCTGATGTGGGAAGGAAGGAGGAAGGGGTCATGAAAAGAGAGTATAGGGAATTAGGGAGACAGCTGAGAAGGAGGAAAGCAAAGGTAGTAATCTCAGGATTGCTGCCTGTGCCACGGGAGGGTGAGGGCAGGAATGGAGTGAGGTGGAGAATGAATGTGTGGCTGAGGGACTGGTGCAGGGGGCAGGGATTCAGGTTCCTGGACCATTGGGACCACTTTAGGGGCAGGTGTGACCTGTACACAAAAAACGGGTGGCACTTGAATCCCAGGGGGACCAATATCCTGGCAGGAAGGTTGGCTAAGGCGACTGGGGAGAGTTTATACTAGATAGGTTGCGGGAAGGGAATCAAGACGAGGTGACTGGGAGCGAGGAAGGTAGCTCGCAAACAGAGAAAGGTTATAGACAGTGCAAGAGGGGGGATGGACGGGGGATAGAGAAGGAGAGAGCTCAGACCAAAGGATTGAGATGTGTTTACTTTAATGCCAGGAGTATAGTGAATAAAGGGGATGAGCTCAGAGCATGGATCGATGCCTGGAAGTGTGATGTGGTGGCCATTACGGAGACTTGGATGTCTCAGGGACAGGACTGGATACTACAGGTGCCGGGATTCAGATGTTTCAGGAAGGATAGGGAGGGAGGCAAAAGAGGGGGTGGAGTGGCACTGCTGATCAGAGATAGTGTCACAGCTGTAGAGAAGGTGTATGCTGTGGAGGGATTGTCTACAGAGTCTCTGTGGGTGGAAGTTCGGAGTGGGAAGGGGTCGATCACTTTGCTGGGAGTTTTCTATAGGCCGCCCAATAGTAACAGGGAGGTGGAGGAGCAGATAGGGAAACAGATCCTGGAGAGTTGCAATAATAGCAGAGTTGTTGTGATGGGAGACTTTAATTTCCTAAACATAGATTGGAATATCCCTACGGTAAGAGGATTGGATGGGGAGGAGTTTGTTAGGTGTGTTCAGGAGGGTTTCCTGACACAGCATGTGGACAAGCCTACAAGAGAACAGGCTGTACTTGATCTGATACTGACCAATGAACCTGGACAGGTGTCAGATCTCTCAGTGGGAGAGCATCTTGGGGATAGCGATCATAACTCTATCTCCTTTATGCTTGCATTGGAAAAAGAGAGGATCAGGCAAGCTAGGAAAGTGTTTATATGGAGTAAGGGGAAATATGAAGACATAAGGCAGCAAATTAGAGGAGTAAATTGGAAGGTGGTATTCTCGGGGAAATGTCCTGAAGAGAGGTGGCAGTTTTTCAAGGAATGCCTGTCTAGAGTTCTACAGGACACCGTTCCGAGCAGACAGGGAGGAGTTGGTAGGTTAAAGGAACCGTGGTGCACGAAAGCTGTGCGGGACCTAGTCGAGAAGAAAAGGAAAGCGTACAAAAGGTTCAGAGAGCTTGGCGAAGATAGGGATCTAGATGAGTATACGGCTTGTAGGAAGGGACTAAAGAAGGAAATTAGGAGAGCCAGAAGGGGTCACGAGAAGGCCTTGGCAGGTAGGATTAAGGAAAACCCGAAGGCGTTCTATAAATATGTGAAGAGTAAAAGGATGAGATGTGAAGGAATAGGGCCTATAAAAGGTGAAGGCGGGAAAATCAGTACGGAACCAGTAGAAATGGCAGAGGTGCTTAATGACTATTTTGCCTCGGTTTTCACAGAGGAGAAGGACATGGGTGGATGTACTGTGGGCTTGCGGTGGACTGAAAAGATTGAGTATGTGGACTTTAAGAAAGAGGTTGTGCTGGAATCTTTGAATGACATCAAGATAGATAAGTCGCCGGGTCCGGATGGGATGTACCCCAGGTTACTGTGGGAGGCGAGGGAAGAGATTACAGAGCCTCTGGCGATGATCTTTGCGTCGTCGATGGAGACGGGCGAGGTGCCAGAGGATTGGAGGATTGCGGATGTGGTTCCTATTTTCAAGAAGGGGAATAGGGATAGCCGAGGAAATTACTGATCGGTGAGTCTAACCTCAGTGATTGGTAAGTTGATGGAGAAGATCCTGAGGGACAAGATTTATGAGCATTTAGAGAGGTTTAGTATGCTCAAGAATACTTAGCATGGCTTTGTCAAAGGCAAATCGTGCCTTACGAGCCTGATGGAGTTCTTCGAAAATGTGACCAAACACATTGACGAAGGGAAAGCGGTAGATGTGGTTTATATGGATTTTAGCAAGGCGTTCGATAAGGTCCCCCGTGCAAGGCTTCTAGAAAAAGTGAGAGGGCTGCTGCCCTGTGGATCCAGAACTGGCTTGCCCAAAGGAGGCAGAGAGTGGGTATAGATGAGTCTTTTTCTAAATGGAGGTCGGTCACCAGTGGTGTGCCCCAGGGATCTGTTCTGTGACCTTTGCTGTTTGTCATTTTCATAAATGACCTGGATGAGGAAGTGGAGGGATGCGTTGGTAAGTTTGCCAATGACACGAAGGTTGGTGGGGTTGTGGATAGTCTGGAGGGATGTCAGAAGTTACAGAGGGACATAGATAGGATGCAAGACTGGGCGGAGAAGTGGCAGATGGACTTCACCTCAGATAAATGCGTAGTCGTCCATTTTGGCAGGTCAAATGGGATGAAGGAGTACAATATTAAGGGAAAGGCTCTTAGTACTGTAGAGGATCAGAAGGACCTTGGGGTCCGGGTCCAAAAAGAACAAAGAGAACAAAGAACAGTACAGCACAGGAAACAGGCCCTTCGGCCCTCCAAGCCTGTGCCGCTCCCTGGTCCAACTAGACCAATCGTTTGGATCCCTCCATTCCCAGGCTGCTCATGTGACTATCCAGGTAAGTCTTAAACGATGTCAGCGTGCCTGCCTCCACCACCCTACTTGGCAGCGCATTCCAGGCCCCCACCACCCTCTGTGTAAAAAACATCCCTCTAATATCTGAGTTATACTTCGCCCCTCTCACCTTGAGCCCGTGACCCCTCGTGAACGTCACTTCTGATCTGGGAAAAAGCTTCCCACTGTTCACCCTATCTATCCCCTTCATAATCTTGTACACCTCTATTAGATCTCCCCTCATACTCCGTCTTTCCAGGGAGAACAACCCCAGTTTACCCAATCTCTCCTCATAGCTAAGACCCTCCATACCAGGCAACATCCTGGTAAACCTTCTCTGCACTCTCTCTAACGCCTCCACATCCTTCTGGTAGTGCGGTGACCAGAACTGGACGCAGTACTCCAAATGTGGCCTAACCAGCGTTCTATACAGCTGCATCATCAGACTCCAGCTTTTATACTCTATACCCCGTCCTATAAAGGCAAGCATACCATATGCCTTCTTCACCACCTTCTCCACCTCTGTTGCCACCTTCAAGGATTTGTGGACTTGCACACCTAGGTCCCTCTGTGTTTCTATACTCCTGATGACTCTGCCATTTATTGTATAACTCCTTCCTACATTATTTCTTCCAAAATGCATCACTTCGCATTTATCCGGATTAAACTCCATCTGCCACCTCTCCGCCCAATTTTCCAGCCTATCTATACCCTGCTGTATTGCCCGACAATGCTCTTCGCTATCCGCAAGTCCAGCCATCTTTGTGTCATCCGCAAACTTGCTGATTACACCAGTTACACCTTCTTCCAAATCATTTATATATATCACAAATAGCAGAGGTCCTAGTACAGAGCCCTGCGGAACACCACTGGTCACAGACCTCCAGCCGGAAAAAGACCCTTCGACCACTACCCTCTGTCTCCTATGGCCAAGCCAGTTCTCCACCCATCTAGCCACTTCTCCTTGTATCCCATGAGCCTTAACCTTCTTAACCAACCTGCCATGTGGGACTTTGTCAAATGCCTTACTGAAATCCATATAGACGACATCCACGGCCCCTCCTTCATCAACCGTTTTTGTCACTTCCTCAAAAAACTCCACCAAATTTGTAAGGCACGACCTCCCTCTTACAAAACCATGCTGTCTGTCACTAATGAGATTGTTCCATTCTAAATGCATATACATCCTGTCTCTAAGAATCCTCTAAGAATAGGACTCTAAAATCGGCCCCGCAGGTGGAGGAGGTGGTTAAGAAGGCATATGGTGTGCTGGCCTTTATCAATCGAGGGATTGAGTTTCGGAGTCCGGCGATAATGATGCAGCTATATAAGACCCTTGTCAGACCCCACTTGGAGTACTGTGCTCAGTTCTGGTCGCCTCATTACAGGAAGGATGTGGAAAAGATTGAAAGGGTGCAGAGGAGATTTACAAGGATGTTGCCTGGATTGAGTGGCATGCCTTATGAGGGTAGGCTGAGGGAGCTCGGTCTTTTCTCCTTGGAGAGACGTAGGATGAGAGGAGACCTAACAGAGGTGTATAAGACGTTGAGAGGCATAGATCGGGTGGACTCTCAGAGGCATTTTCCCAGGGTGGAAATGTCTGCTACGCGAGGACACAGGTTTAAGGTGCTGGGGGGTAGGTACAGGGGAAATGTTCGGGGGATGTTTTTCACACAGAGGGTCGTGGGTGAGTGGAATCGGCTGCCGTCAGTGGTGGTGGAGGCAAACTCAATTGGGTCTTTTAAGAGACTCCTGGATGAGTACATGGGACTTAATAGGATGGAGGGTTAACCTAAAAGGTAGGGATATGTTCGGCACAACTTGTGGGGCTGAAGGGCCTGTTTTGTGCTGTAGTTTTTCTATGTTCCATGTTCTGAGGCGCCCCCCCTCCTCTGCAACTGGATCCACGACTTCGTGATCCACAGACTACAATCAGTAAGGATCGGTGACCACCTTCTCCACGATAATCCTCAACACCGGGTCCTGCAAGGCTGTGTCCTCAGCCCCTTCGTATACTCCTTATACACCTGTGACTGTGTGGCCAAATTCAGCTCTAACCCCATTTACAAGTTTGCTGATCGCATCACAGTGGCCGGGTCTGAAGCAATAATGAGATGGAGTATAAGAAAGAGATAGACAGCTTAGTTGCATGGTGCAAAGACAACAATATCTCCCTCAATGTCAGCAAAACAAAGGAGCTGGTGTCGACTTCAGGAAGTGATTTTAGGACATGCCCCTGTCTGTATCACTGGCGCTGAGGTGGAGATAATCGAAAGCTTCAAGTTCCTAGGAGTAAAGATCACCAACATCTATCCTTATCTACCCACATAGACACTATGGTCAAGAAAGCACGCTAACGCCTTCACTTCCTCAGAAGACTTAGGAAATTTGGCATGTTTACAATGACTCTTACCAACTTCTATAGATATACCATAGAAAGCATCCTATCTGGAAGCATCACAACTTGGAATGGAACCTGTTTTGCCCAAGACCGGAAGAAATTAGAGAGTTGTGAATGTATCCCAGTCCATCACACAAACCAGCCTTCCATCCAGTGACTCCGTCTTGAGTACTTCTCACTGCTTCAGGAAAGCAGCCAGCATAATCAAAGCCCTCTTCCACCCTGGTTATACTCTCTTCCACCCTCTTCTTTTGGGCAGAAGATACAAAAATTTGAAAACACCTACCAACAGACTCAAGAACAGCTTATTTCCTGCTGTTACCAGACTTTTGTACGGACTTCTCAGATACTGAACTCATCTCTGCACCTTCTCTGTAGCTGTAACACTACATTCTGCACTCTGTTCTGTTACCCTGATGTACTTATGTATGGTATGATTTGTATGGATAGCACGCAAAACAATACTTTTCACAGTATCTTGGTACATGTGACAAGAAAATAAATAACAAGACCAATAGTTGTGACAAAAATGATTGATGAGGGAAGGGCTGTGGATGTTGTCTATATGGACTTTAGTGAAGCATTTGACAAGGTCACTCATGGCAGGCTGGCACAAAAGGTTATATCACATGGGATCAAGGTGAATTGGGGGAGTAGTGGATAGTGAGGATTGTCAGAGGATACAGCAGCATATAAATCGGCAGGAGACCTGGGCCGAAAGATGGCAGATGGAATTTAATCCGGACAAATGTGAGGTGATGCAAGTTGGAAGATCTACAGCAGAAGGAAAGTATACAGTAAGTGGTAGAGCCCTTAGAAATATTAGCATACAGAGGGATCTGGGCGTGCAGATCCACAGTTCCCTGACGGTGGCAACTCAGGTGGACAAGGTGGTCAAGAAGGCGATGGCATGTTGGCCTTCATTGGTCGAGGCTTTGAGTATAGGAATTGGAAAATCAGTTGCAGCTGTGTGAGACTTTGGTTCGGCCACATTTGGAGTATTGTGTACAATTCTGGTTGCCACACTACTGGAAGGATGTTGATGCATTGGAAAGGGTGCCGAAGAGATTTACCAGAATGTTGCCTGGTTTCGAGGATATGGACTATGAAGAAAGGCTGAACAAACTTGGATTGTTTTCATTGGTGTGTCGGAGGATGAGGGGGGACCTGATAGAGGTTTACAAGATTATGACAGGCTTGAATAGAGTGGATAGTCGGAGTCCTTTTCCCAGGGTCGAAGGGTCAATTGCTCGGGGGCATAGGTTGAGAGCAAGAGGGGGAAAGTTTAAAAGAGATGTAAGGGGCAGGTTTTTCACACAGAGGGTGCTGAATGCCTGGAACGCGCTGCTGGAGGAGGTGGTGGAAGCAGATTCTATAACAACATACAAGAAGCATCTGGATAGATACATGAATAAGCAGGGAATAGAGGGATATGGACCACGTAAAGGCAAAAATAGATTAGAGAGGCATCTGTGTCGGCACAGACTTGGTGGGCAGAAGGCCTGTTCCTGCTGTACTGTTCTTTGTTCTTTGAACTAGCTGGATGGATTCAGAATTGGCTTGGCCATAGAAGATAGAGGGTAGCGGTGGAAGGGTGTTTTTCTGAATGGAGGTCTGTAACTAGTGGTGTTCCGCAGGGATCAGTGCTGGGACCTCTATATGTTTGTAATATATATAAATGGCTTGGAAGAAAACGTAGCTGGTCTGATTAGCAAGTTTGCGGATGATACTAAGATTTCTGGAGTTGTGGACAGTGATGAAGATTGTCAGAGAATACAGCAGGATAGAGATAGGATGGAAAATTGGGTGGAGAAATGGCAGATGGAATTTAATCCGGACAAATGCGAAGTGATGCATTTTGGTCGATCCAATTCAGGTGGGAGCTATAAAATAAATGGCAGAACCACTAGGAGCATAGACACACAGAGAGATTTAGGGGTACAGGTCCACAGATCCTTAAAAGTGGCGCACAGGTGGAAAAGGTCGTGAAGAAAGCATATGGCAAGCTTGCTTTCATCGGCCGGGCATCGAGTATAGAAGTTGGCAAATTATGTTACAGTTATATAAAACATTGTTTAGGCAACATTTAGAATACTGTGTCCAATTCTGGTCACCACACGACCAGAATTAGACACAGTATTCTTCCTGCCAAAATGGACAATTTCACATTTTCCCACCTTATACTCCATTTGCCAGATCTTTGCCCACTCATTAAACTTATCTATATCCCTTCGTAGCCTCCTTATGTACCAGCTGATACTACTGCATAAGTCAGATCCTAGGATGGCACCTAACTTTTTTTGAAAGGGCAACCAAGAAGGTAGATAAGGGCAGTGCAGTTGATGTTGCCTACATGGATTTTAGTAAGGCCTTTGACAAGGTACCCATGGTAGGTTGTTGCATAAGGTTGAATCTCACGGGATCCAGGGTGAGGAAACCAAATGGAAACAAAATTAGCTTGATGACAGAAGACAGAGGGTGATTGTGAAATGTTGTTTTTCAAATTAGAGGCCTGTGACCAGCGGTGTGCCTCAGGGATCGGTGCTGGGTCCACTGTTATTTGTCATTTATATTAATGATTTGGATGAGAATTTAGGAAGCATGGTTAGTAAGTTTGCAGATGACACCAAGATTGGTGGCATATTGGATAGTGAAGAAGATTATCTCGGATTGCAATGGGATCTTGATCAACTGGGCCAGTGGGCTAATGAATGGCAGATGGAGTTTAATTTAGATAAATGCGAGGTGATGCATTTTGGTAGATCAAACCAGGGCAGGACTTATTCAGTTAACAGTAGGGCATTGGGTAGAGTTATAGAACAAAGAGATCTAGGGGTACAGGTTCATAGCTCTTTGAAAGTGGAGTCACAGGTGGACAGAGTGTTGAAGAAGGCATTCTTCATAGAACATTACATTGCAGCGCAGTACAGGCCCTTCGGCCCTCGATGTTGCGCTGACCAGTGAAACCAATCTAAAGCCCCTCTAATCTACACTATTCCAATATCATCCATATGTTTATCCAAAAACCATTTAAATGCCCTTAATGTTGGCGAGTCCACTGCTGCTGCAGGCAGGGCATTCCACACCCTTACTACTCTCTGAATGAAGAACCTACCTCTGACATCTGTCCTATGTCTATCACCCCTCAATTTAAAGCTATGTCCCCTCGTGCCAGCCATCACCATCCGAGGAAAAAGGCTCTCACTATCCACCCTATCTGATCCTCTGATCATCTTGTATGCCTCTATTAAGTCACCTCTTAACCTTCTTCTCTCTAATGAAAACAACCTCAAGTCCCTCAGCCTTTCCTCATAAGACCTTCCCACCATACCAGGCAACATCCTGGTAAATCTCCTCTGCACCCTTTCCAATGTTTCCACATCCTTCCTATAATGCGGCCACCAGAACTGTATGCAGATACAATGCACATCAAAATACTTCTTAAATGCTATGAGGGTCTCTACCTCAAACACCTATTCAGCCTCCCACCATCCCCTCTAAACCTCATGGTCATCGATCCCTCTAACAAGGAGAAAAGTTTCTTCTTGTGTACTCTGTCTATGCCTCTCGCCATTTTATACATCTCAATGTCCAGGTCCTCCTCAGTCCACTCTGTTCCAAGGAAACAACCCCAGTCTAACCAATCTCTCTTCATAACTAAAACTCTCCAGCCCAGGCAGCATCCTAGTAAATCTCCTCTGCACCCTTTCCAGTGCTATCACATCCCTCCTATAATGTGGATTCCGGAACAAAGAACAGTACAATACAGCACAGGAAACAGGCCCTTTGGCCCTCCAAGCCTGTGCCGCTCCTTGGTCCAACTAGACCAATCGTTTGTATACCTCCATTCCCAGGCTGCTCATGTGACTATCCAGGTAAGTCTTAAACGATGTCGGCGTGTCTGCCTCCACCACCCGACTTGGCAGCGCATTCCAGGCCCCCACCACCCTCTGTGTAAAAAACATCCCTCTAATATCTGAGTTATACTTCGCCCCGCTCACCTTGAGCCCGTGACCCCTCGTGATCGTCACTTCTGACCTGGGAAAAAGTTTCCCACCATTCACCCTATCGATCCCCTTCATAATTTGTACACCTCTATTAGATCTCCCCTCATTCTCCGTCTTGCCAGGGAGAACAACCCCAGTTTACCCAATCTCTCCTCATAGCTCAGACCCTCCATACTAGGCAATATCCTGGTAAACCTTCTCTGCACTCTCTCTAACGCCTCCACGTCCTTCTGGTAGTGCGGCGACCAGAACTGTGAAATTCTCCAAATGTGGCCTAACCAGCATTCTATACAGCTGCATCATCAGACTCCAGCTTTTATACTCTATACCCCGTCCTATAAAGGCAAGCATACCATATGCCTTCTTCACCACCTTAAAATAAAAACAGCTGCGTACAGAGTGGCCAAAAATAGTGGAGAAACAAGTGATTGGGAAAAATTTAAGAAACAACAAAGAGAGACTAAGAAAGCGATAAAGAAAGGAAGGATAGACTATGAAGCTAGGCTAGCAATTAATATAAAAAATGATAGTAAAAGTTTTTATAAATATATAAAAAGGAATAGAGTGGCTAGAGTGAATGTTGGACCCTTGGAGGACGAGAGGGGGGAGTTAATAGTGGGAAATGAGGATATGGCTGAGTCTTTAAATGCGTTTTTTGTGTCGGTCTTCACGGTGGAGGACACAAATAGTTTGCCAAATATTAACGATAGAGGGTTGGCAGCAGGAGAAATACTTAATACGATTAATGTTACCAGAGAGGCAGTGCTGGGTAGACTAATGGGACTGAAGGTGGACAAGTCCCCGGGTCCGGATGGAATGCATCCCAGGGTATTGAAAGAAATGTCAGAGGTAATAGTGGATGCGTTAGTGATTATTTATCAAAACTCGTTGCATTCTGGGGTAGTGCCGGTTGATTGGAAAACGGCTAATGTTACGCCGCTGTTTAAAAAGGGAAGGAGACAAAAGGCGGGTAACTATAGGCCGGTCAGCTTAACGTCTGTAGTAGGGAAAATGCTGGAATCCATTATTAAAGAGGAGATAGCAGGGCATCTGGATAGAAATGGTTCGATCAATCAGACGCAGCATGGATTCATGAGGGGAAAGTCGTGCTTGACGAACATGTTGGATTTTTATGAAGATGTGACGAGGGCGGTTGATGGAGGAGAACCGGTGGATGCGGTGTTTTTGGATTTCCAAAAGGCGTTTGATAAGGTGCCCCATAAAAGGCTGCTGAAGAAGATTAGGGCACACGGAGTTGGGGGTAGTGTGTTAAAGTGGATTGGGGACTGGCTATCCGACAGGAAGCAAAGAGTCGGAATAAATGGGTGTTTTTCCGGTTGGAGGAAGGTAACTAGTGGCGTGCCGCAGGGATCGGTACTCGGGCCGCAACTGTTTACCATTTATATAGATGATCTGGAGGAGGGGACGGAGTGTAGGGTAACGAAGTTTGCAGACGACACAAAGATAAGTGGAAAAGTGAATCGTGTGGAGGACGGAGAAGATCTGCAGAGAGATTTGGACAGGCTGAGTGAGTGGGTGAGGATATGGCAAATGAAGTATAACGTTGAGAAATGCGAGGTTATACACTTTGGAGGAAATAATAACAAATGGGATTACTATCTCAATGGAAACAAATTAAAACATGCTACCGTGCAAAGGGACCTGGGGGTCCTTGTGCATGAGACGCAAAAGCCCAGTCTGCAGGTACAACAGGTGATCAAGAAGGCAAATGGGATGTTGGCCTATGTTGCGAAGGGCATAGAATATAAAAGCAGGGATGTCTTGATGCACCTGTACAGGGCATTGGTGAGGCCGCAGCTGGAATACTGTGTGCAGTATTGGTCCCCTTATATGAGGAAGGATATATTGGCATTGGAGGGAGTGCAGAGAAGGTTCACCAGGTTGATACCGGAGATGAGGGGTTTGGATTATGAGGAGAGGCTGAGGAGATTGGGTTTGTACTCGTTGGAGTTTAGAAGGATGAGGGGGGATCTTATGGAGACTTATAAGATAATGCGGGGGCTGGATAGGGTGGAGGCGGAGAGATTCTTTCCACTTAGTAAGGAAGTTAAAACTAGAGGACACAGCCTCAAAATAAAGGGGGGTCGGTTTAAGACAGAGTTGAGGAGGAACTTCTTCTCCCAGAGGGTAGTGAATCTCTGGAATTCTCTGCCCACTGAGGTGGTGGAGGCTACCTCGCTGAATATGTTTAAAGCGCGGATGGATGGATTCCTGATCGGTAAGGGAATTAAGGGTTATGGGGATCAGGCGGGTAAGTGGTACTGATCCACGTCAGATCAGCCATGATCTTATTGAATGGCGGGGCAGGCTCGAGGGGCTAGATGGCCTACTCCTGCTCCTATTTCTTATGTTCTTATAGTGGACAGTAAAGAAAGTTATCTTCGATTGCAACGGGATCTTGATCAATTGGGCCAGTGGGCTGACGAATGGCAGATGGAGTTTAATTTAGACAAGTGCAAGGTGATGCATTTTGGTAGATTGAACCAGGGTAGGACTTACTCAGTTAATGGTAGGACATTGGGGAGAGTTACAGAACAAAGAGATCGAGGAGTACATGTTCATAGCTCCTTGAAAGTGGAGTCACAGGTGGACAGATTGGTGAAGAAGGCATTCGGCATGCTTGGTTTCATCGGTCAGAACATTGAATACAGGAATTGGGACGTCTTGTTGAAGTTGTACAAGACATTGGTAAGGCCACACTTGGGATACTCTGTGCAATTCTGGTCACCCTGTTATAGAAAGGATATTATTAAACTAGAAAGAGTGCAGAAAAGATTTACTAGGATGCTACCGGGACTTGATGGTTTGAGTTATAAGGAGAGGCTGGATAGACTGGGACTTTTTTCTTTGGAGCGTAGGAGGCTGAGGGGTGATCTTATAGAGGTCTATAAAATAATGAGGGGCACAGATCAGCTAGATAGTCAATATCTTTTCCCAAAAGTAGGGGAGTCTAAAACTAGACGGCATAGGTTTAAGGTGAGAGGGGAGAGATACAAAAGGGTCCAGAGGGGCAATTTTTCCACACAGAGGGTGGTGAGTGTCTGGAACAAGCTGCCAGAGGTAGTAGTAGGGGCGGGTACAATTTTATCTTTTAAAAAGCATTTAGATAGTTACATGGGTACGAAGGGTATAGAGGGATATGGGCCAAATGCAGGCAATTGGGATTATCTTAGGGGTTTAAAAAAAAGGGCGGCATGGACAAGTTGGGCCGAAGGGCCTGTTTCTATGCTGTAAACCTCTATGACTCTATGAGTGTGAGGTGATGTATTTGGGCAGGACAAACAAGACAAGGGAATACATGATGAACAGCAGGACACTGGGAAGCACCAAGGATCAGAGGGATCTAGATCTGCATATGCAATTGTCCCTTAAGGTAATAGGACAGGTGGATAAAGTGGTTGAGAAGGCATGTGATATACTTGCCTTTATTAACCGAGGCATAGAGCTGAAGAGCAGGGACGTTATGTTGGAACTAAATAAATCACTGGTTATGCCACAACTAGAGTATTGTGTTCAGTTCTCGAACCCATAAGAACTAGGAGCAGAAGTAGGCCATTTGGCCCCCCAAGCCTGCTCCGCCATTCAATAAAATCATGGCTGATCTTTTTGTGGACTCATCTCCACTTACCCGCCTGCTCACCATAACCGTTAATTCCTTTACTGTTCAAAAACCTATCTATCTTTGCCTTAAAAACATTCAATGAGGTAGCTTCAACTGCTTCACTAGGCAAGGAATTCCACAGATTCACAAACGTTTGGGTGAAGAAGTTCCTCCTCAACTCAGTCCTCGATCTCCTCCCTTATTTTGAGGCCAAGCCCCCTAGTTCTGGTTTCAGTGGAAACAACTTCCCTGCTTCTATCTTATCTATTCCCTTCATAATTTTATATAGAATACAATCATACAATGCAGAAGGAGGCCATTTGGCCCATTGAGTCTGCACTGACCACTGGCCCACCCAGGACCTAATCCCATAACCCGATGCTTTACTCTAGCTAGTCCCCCTGACACTAAGGGGCAATTTAGCATGGCCAATCCACCTAATCCTTACTAAGTGGAAAGAATCTCTCCGCCTCCACCCTATCCAGCCCCCGCATTATCTTATAAGTCTCCATAAGATCCCCCCTCATCCTTCTAAACTCCAACGAGTACAAACCCAATCTCCTCAGCCTCTCCTCATAATCCAAACCCCTCATCTCCGGTATCAACCTGGTGAACCTTCTCTGCACTCCCTCCAATGCCAATATATCCTTCCTCATATAAGGGGACCAATACTGCACACAGTATTCCAGCTGCGGCCTCACCAATGCCCTGTACAGGTGCATCAAGACATCCCTGCTTTTATATTCTATGCCCTTCGCAACATAGGCCAACATCCCATTTGCCTTCTTGATCACCTGTTGTACCTGCAGACTGGGCTTTTGCGTCTCATGCACAAGGACCCCCAGGTCCCTTTGCACGGTAGCATGTTTTAATTTGTTTCCATTGAGATAGTAATCCCATTTGTTATTATTTCCTCCAAAGTGTATAACCTCGCATTTCTCAACGTTATACTTCATTTGCCATATCCTCGCCCACTCACTCAGCCTGTCCAAATCTCTCTGCAGATCTTCTCCGTCCTCCACACGATTCACTTTTCCACTTATCTTTGTGTCGTCTGCAAACTTCGTTACCCTACACTCCGTCCCCTCCTCCAGATCATCTATATAAATGGTAAACAGTTGCGGCCCGAGTACCGATCCCTGCGGCACGCCACTAGTTACCTTCCTCCAACCGGAAAAACACCCATTTATTCCGACTCTTTGCTTCCTGTCGGATAGCCAGTCCCCAATCCACTTTAACACACTACCCCCAACTCCGTGTGCCCTAATCTTCTTCAGCAGCCTTTTATGGGGCACCTTATCAAACGCCTTTTGGAAATCCAAAAACACCGCATCCACCGGTTCTCCTTCATCAACCGCCCTAGTCACATCTTCATAAAAATCCAACATGTTCGTCAAGCACGACTTTCCCCTCATGAATCCATGCTGCGTCTGATTGATCGAACCATTTCTATCCAGATGCCCTGCTATCTCCTCTTTAATAATGGATTCCAGCATTTTCCCTACTACAGACGTTAAGCTGACCGGCCTATAGTTACCCGCCTTTTGTCTCCTTCCTTTTTTAAACAGCGGCGTACCATTAGCCGTTTTCCAATCAACCGGCACTACCCCAGAATGCAACGAGGTTTGATAAATAATCACTATAATAATCAATATAATACAAGATCCCAGACTGAAGGGTCCCAGACAGAGCAGTGACCTTTATACCTCTCCCAGAAGGCGGAGCCCGACTGGGATGTACCATAATAACTATATTACAGGTAGAACAGCCCAACCCTAACCCCAACAGTAACATGTAGAACAGCCCAACCCTAACCCCAACAGTAACATATATACAGACTCATAGTACTGGCCAGACCCTGGCTCAGTACTACCTGGTGGGAACCAACGATGGTTCACCACACCTACCATGCGGTACCTTGTCAAAGGCCTTGCTAAAGAACAAAGAACAAAGAAAATTACAGCACAGCAACAGGCCCTTCGGCCCTCCAAGCCTGCACCGGCCACGCTGCCTGACTTAACTAAAACCCCCTACGCTTCTGAGGACCATATCCCTCTATTCCCATCTCATTCATGTACTTGTCAAGACGCCCCTTAAAAGTCACTACCGTATCCGCTTCCACTACCTCCCCCGGCAACGAGTTCCAGGCATCCACCACTCTCTGTGTAAAAAATCTGCCTCGTAAATCTCTTTTAAAACTTGCCCCTTGCACCTTAAACCTATGCCCCCTCGTAATTGACTCTTCCACCCTGGAAAAAGCTTCTGACTATCCACTCTGTCCATGCCTCTCATAATCTTGTAGACAACATCAACTGCACTGCCCTCATCTACCTTCTTGGTTACCTCTTCAAAAAACTCAATTAAATTCGTGAGACATGATTTTCCTCTCACAAAGCCATGCTGACTGTCCCTAATCAGTCCTTGCATCTCTAAAAGCCTGTAAATCCTGTCTCTCAAAATACCTTCCAACAATTTACCCACCACAGATGTGAGGCTAACTGGCCTGTAGTTCCCAGGCTTTTCCCTGCAGCCCTTTTTAAACAAAGGCACAACATTTGCCACTCTCCAATCTTCAGGCACCTCACCCATCACCTCACCTTCTGGAACATGTTCCTTATTATTCTTGAGGCTGTCACTGCCTTTCCTTGACTGCCTGCTCATGCGACTGGAACTCCAAATTTGTAATGGATTCTCTGACATTTCACTTATCAAGTGATCTTAGTTGAGGAATGATCACTGTTGCATGAGGCCCTTCCCACTAACTGGAGGATATTACTGTCTGATTCCCCCCATGTAGCTCCTGAGCCCCTTTTCCTGAGTTTTCCAGTATTAGAGATTTTAAAAAATCCAGATTGGGTTCTGCCAATAACCTTTTTTGAGCTGTCAGGTTGTTAATTTAACATACCAAGCTGTCTCACACCATTTTGTTCAGGAGTGGCCCGAATTCACAACATTCTGCCAATTTTTGTAACCTTGCCAAAAATCTGATGACAGGATTCCCAGAGGTTCTCCCTGCTGTGTTAAGGTGGTATCTCTGGAGTATAACAGAAGGCTTTGGGTCATAGTGGGTTTTTTAACCAAGTCTACTAGCTTGTTAAAGGTTTTTGAGTCAGGGGCATTTGGATTGGCCAGATTTTTTATCACGCTGAATGTCAGGGCGCTACATGTTATCAATAAGATTACTTTCTGTTTTTCATCTCCCTCAATATTATTAGCCCATGTTGCAGTACTGTGCCTTTAAGAAATGTATTTTAATCATGTGTCCTTGCAGGATGTTTCGAGCAGTCCCTGGCACTTTGTCAGAGTTGTTTTGTCTGCAGCCAGTATTGTCTATTGTTACTGAAGCAGTAAAATTAATACCATGTTTGTTTTAATCTGAACTAATGCAATGTTCTGTTGTTTTAGTGTTCCCCTGGGATTGCAAAGTAGAGCTTGATTGGGATAATTGACAGGTCAGGTCATATGACTGGGGACAGCTAGGCTTTCACAGAGACTTCCAGCTTAGTCATTTTCAGATGCTGTTTGGAAATGAGAGAGAGAGCAGTATCTCTGTCTTCCCCTCTCTGGAGTTGGAAATTCTGCTGTGCGTGTTGCTGTTTTGGAAGCTGCAGAGAGAGAGGTATCCTTTTCTGTCTCTTATGTCTGAAGACTGGAAGCTGCTCAAGACTAGGTTTACTTCTATGTTTTCCTGTCTTGAGGATATATCCTTCTCTGAAAACTGCTGTTTGGATTTCTGTCCACAAGTGTTAAAAGCTGGAAATCTAGTATCACATGACATACTTGTTTTAGAACAAAGAAAAGTACAGCACAGAAACAGGCCCTTTGGCCCTCCAAGCCTATGCCAATCATGATGCCCTAACTAAACTAAAGAAAAAACTTCTGCCCTTACTCAGTCCGTATCCCTCTATTCCCTCCCTATTCATGTACCCATCCAGATGCCTCTTAAATGTTGTTAATGTGGTGGTTCCACCACCTCCTCTGGCAGCGCGTTCCAGGCACCCACCAAACTCTGCGTGAAAAATTTCCCTCGTACATCTCCCTTAAACTTTCCCCCTCTCACCTTGAACCTGTGCTCCCTTGTAATTGATTCTTCCACCCTGGGAAAAAGCCTCTGACTATCCATCCTGTCTATGCCTCTCATAATTTTGTAGACCTCTAACAGGTCTCCCCTCAGCCTCCGTTTTTCCAGTGAAAACAATCCTAGTTTATTCAACCTCTCCTCATAGCCAACACCCTCGAGACCAAGCAACATCCCGGTGAACCTTCTTTGCACTCTCTCCGAAGCTTCCACATCCTTCTGATAGTGTGGTGACCAGAACTGCACGCAATACTCCAAATGCAGCCAACCAAGGTTGCAACATAGCTGCAACATGATTTCCCAACTCTTGTACTCAATGCCCCGGCTGATGAAGGCAAGCATGTCATATGCCTTCTTAATCACCTTGGTCACCTGTGTTGCCACTCTTAGGGAACTGTGGACCTGTATGCCCAATCCCTCTGTATATTAATGTTCCTAAGGCTTCTGCCATTTACAGAATAATTCACACCTAAATTTGATCCTAATTTTGATGCTAACTAATTCGGAAGAAGAGTGGAGGTCCATGGGGTATTGTTTTAAATCGGAACAACAGAGATAGCGTGCTGTTAAAAATCATACTGTGTCATGTTTAAGTCTTGTAATTGGTAAAAGTTATGCTAATTATTTTTGCTATATTTTAACTGTGTTCTTAAAGAAACTTTGTTTGATAAAAGCTTCCTAGTGGGTCACTTGAATCATACCTGGAGTGAAAAACTTTATGCTCACCAATGCCAAAATCAATTGTAAAACTTAGGGTCTAGGCCAACTTCACAAAACACCCTGGAGCTTCAGGCTTGGGCCTTCACACCTGGAAGAAGTAACGCATGTGCTCTGTGTATTGGGCCCTGTCGTCTCCGCTTGCATCATAGGATTCAAATTTACCAAAGAGAGGCTGTTTCTTTTTCTTAGTGGAGAGGAGTTGATTGTTCTTGATGATGAAGGTTGTCTGGAGAAAAAAATAGTTTTACCCCTCGTTGCTAATGTAATAATCTTGCCAAGGTCAGTCTTCCATCACCAATTTCCTTTATTTACAAAAAGGATAAGAGCCGCATCCACGGCTTACAGCGCACAGGTCCGAGCCTCGAGACCTACACAGTAACATTGAGGCAGTGGGTTTTAAGCCACCACTGCCCGTTTCCCATTGGGCAAGCCCTCACATGCTCAATAGGGGAGTTCATACTCCACAAAGCCAATGGGGAGATTTACTGATGACATTCGTACTAATGAATCATTCATAGCCACCATAACATAGAAACATGGAAAATAGAATCAGTCTGGTAAACCTTTTCTGCACTCCCTCTAGAGCAAGAACATCCTTCCTCAGATAAGGAGACCAGAACTGCACACAATAGTCCAGGTGTGGTCTCACTGTATAATTGCATCAAGATATCCCTGTGCCTGTACTCAAATCCTCTCACTATGAAGGCCAACATGCTTTTTTTAGTGCCTGATGCACCTGCATGCTTACCTTCAGATACAGCAGGCAGTAAAAAAGGCAAATGGTATGTTGGCCTTCATAGCGAGAGGGTTTGAGTATAGGGATAGAGATGTTTTACTGCAATTGTATAGGGCATTGGTGAGGCCACACCTGGAATATTGTGTGCAGTTTTGGTGACCTTATCTGAGGAAGGATATCCTTGCTATAGAGGGAGTACAGCGAAGGTTTACCAAGCTGATTCCTGGGATGGCAGGCCTGTCATATGAGGAGAGACTAAGTCGGTTAGGATTATATTCATTGGAACTTAGAAGAGTGAGAGGGGATCTTCTAGAAACTTATAAAATTCCAACAGGGTTAGACTGGGTAGATTCAGAAAGAATGTTCCCAATGGTGGGGGAGTCCAGAACTAGGGGTCATAGTTTGAGGATGAGGGATAAACCTGAGGGGTAGAACTGAGGTGAGGAGAAATTTCTTCACCCAGAGGGTGGTGAATGTGTGGAATTCACTACCATAGAAAGTAGTTGAGGCCAAAACGTTGTCCGATTTCAAGAAGAAATTAGATATAGCTCTTGGGGCTAAAGGGATCAAGGGATATGGGGGGGAAGGGGGGATCAGGATATTGAATTTGATGATCAGCCATGAAGGGCTTGAAGGGCCAAATGGCCTACTCCTGCTTCTAGTTTCTATGTTTCAGTGATTGGTGTGAAAGGACACCCAGGTCTCGTTGCACGTTCCCCTCTCCTAATTTATGGCCAGTCACAAAGTAATCTGCCTTCCTGTTTTTGCTACCAAAGTGGATAACCTCACATTTATCCACATTATACTGCATCTGCCAGTCATTTTCCAACTCACTCAACTTGCCCAAATCACCCTGAAGGATCTCTGCATCCTCCTCACAGTTCACCCTCCCACCCAGCTTTGTGTCATTTGCAAATTTGGTAATATTACATCTAGTTCCCTTGTCTAAATCATTCATATATATATAAAATATATATATATATATATATATATAGTGAATAGTTCAGGTCCCAACACTGATCTCTGCGGTACACCACTAGTCACTGCCAGTCATTGGGAAAAACCTGTTTACTCCTACTCTTTGTTTCCTGTCTACCAACCAGTTGTCTATCCATCTCAATACATTACCCCCACTGACAAATGGAGAATTTAATTTTCCTGAAATATAAAGGAATAGCAATACTATAAAGTTCAGAGAAATACAGTGTTTTTAAAAATATTTAACTTCAATTAATTAGAACAACATCCATTCTGTCAAATTCCCTCGAAATCTTATATGTTTCAAACAAAGAAACATACAATAGATATGTGAAGAAAAAGAGATTGGTGAAGACAAATGAAGGTCCCCTACAGACAGAAAGGGAGGAATATAATAGGGGACAAAGAAATGGCCCAACTAAATACATACTTTGGTTCTGTCTTCACAAAAGAAGACACAAATCAGATGCCAGAAATGTTGGAGAATGCAAGATTTAGTGAGAAGGGAGAACTGAGGGAGAACAATATTAGTAGAGACATGGTACTGGGAAAGTTGATGGGATTGAAGGCAAATAAATCCCCAGCGTCTGATAATCTACATCCCAGAGTACTTAAGGAAGTACTCTCTTTTTACACAGAGAGTGGTGGATGCCTGGAACTCGTTGCCGGGGGAGGTAGTGGAAGCGGATACGGTAGTGACTTTTAAGGGGCGTCTTGACAAGTACATGAATGAGATGGGAATAGAGGGATATGGTCCCCGGAAGCGTAGGGGTTTTTTATTAAGATGGGCAGCATGGTCGGTGCAGGCTTGGAGGGCCGAAGGGTCTGTTCCTGTGCTGTAATTTTCTTTGTTCTTTGTTCTTGCTCTCGAAATAGTGGATGCATTGGTGGTCATCTTCCAGGATTCTACGGACTCTGGAACAGTCCCTGCAGATTGGAGGGTAGCGAATGTCACTCCAATATTCAAAAAGCGAGGTAGAGAGAAAACAGGGAATTATAGATCAGTAAGCTTAACATCGGTAATGGGGAAAATTCTCAAATCCATTATTAAGGACTTTATAGCAGAGCATTCAGAAAGCAGTGGTAGGATCAGACAGAGTCAGCATGGATTTATGAAGGGGAAATCATGCTTGACAAATCTGTTGGAATTCTTTGAAGATGTAACTAGTAGAGTTGACAAGGGGGAACCAGTAGATGTGGTATATTTGGACTTTGTCAAATGTTTTCTGAAAGTGCGTCAAGATTATCGTGCAAGATTAAAGTGCATGGGACTGGGGGAAGTGTATTGAGATGGATAGAAAACTGGTTGGCAGAGAGGAAACAAAGAGTAGGAATTAATGGGACCTTTTTAAATTGGCAGGCAGTAACCAGTGGGGTGCCACAGGGATCGGTGCTGGGACCCCAGCTATTCACAATATATAATAATGATTTGGATGAGGGAACAAAATGTAACATCTCAAAGTTTGCAGATGCTACTAAGTTGGGTGGGAGGGTGAACTGTGACGAGGATGCAGAGATCCTTCAGAATGATCTGGACAGGTTGGGTGAGTGGGCAAATCAATGGCAGATGCAGTATAATTTGAATAAATGTGAGGTTATTCACTTTGGAAGCAAAAACAAGAAGGCAGTTTACTACCTGAACGGCTGTAAATTGGGAGAGGGGAGTGTGCAGTGGGACCTGGGTGTCCTTGTGCACCAGTCACTGAAGGTAAGCATGCAGGTGCAGCAGGCGGTAAAGAAGGCGAATGGTATGTTGGCCTTCATTGCGAGAGGTTTCGAGTACAGGAGCAGGGATGTGTTGTTGCAATTATACAGGGCCTTGGTGAGGCCACACCTAGAGTACTGTGTGCAGTTTTGGTCTCCTTTTTCTTAGGAAGGATGTTTCAGATAGGAAATATACAGTAAATGGCAGAACCCTTAGGAGTATTGATAGGCAAAGGGATCTGGGTGTACAGGTACACAGGTCACTGAAAGTGGCAATGCAGGTGGAGAAGGTAGTCAAGAAGGTATACGGCATGCTTGCCTTCATCAGCTGGGGTATTGAGTTTAAAAATTGGCAAGTCATGTTGACGCTTTATAGAACCTTAGTGAGGCCGTACTTGGAATATAGTGTTCAATTCTGGTCGCCACACTACCAGAAGGATGTGGAAGCTTTGGAGAGAGTACAGAAAAGATTTAGAACCATAGAACTATAGAACCATAGAAAATTACAGCTCAGAAACAGGCCTTTTGGCCCTTCTTGTCTGTGCCAAACCATTTTATGCCGAGTCCCACTGACCTGCACTTGGACCATATCCCTCCACACCCCTCTTATCCATGAACCCGTCCAAGTTTTTCTTAAATGTTAAAAGTGACCCCGCATTTACCACTTTATCTGGCAGCTCATTCCACACTCCCACCACTCTCTGCGTGAAGAAGCCCCCCCTAATATTCCCTTTAAACTTTTCTCCTTTCACCCTTAACCCATGCCCTCTGGTTTTTTTCTCCCCGAGCCTCAGCGGAAAAAGCCTGCTTGCATTCACTCTATCTATACCCATCAAAATCTTATACACCTCTATCAAATCTCCCCGGATGTTGCCTGGTATGGAGGGCATTAGCTATGAGGAGAGGTTGGAGAAACTTGGTTTGTTCTCTCTGGAGCGATGGAGGTTGAGGGGAGACCTGATAGAAGTCTACAAGATTATGAGAGGCATGGACAGAGTGGATAGTCAGAAGCTTTTTCCCAGGGTGGAAGAGTCAATTACGAGGGGGCACAGGTTTAAGGTACAAGGGGCAAGGTTTAAAAGAGATTTTTTACGAGGCAGATTTTTTACACAGAGAGTGGTGGGTGCCTGGAACTCGTTGCTGGGGGAGGTAGTGGAAGCGGATACGGTCGTGACTTTTAAGGGAGTCTTGACAAGTACATGAATGAGATGGGAATAGAGGGATATGGTCCCCGGAAGCGTAGGGGGCTTTAGTTAAGTTGGGCAGCATGGTCGGTGTAGGCTTGGAGGGCCGAAGGGCCTATTCCTGTGCTGTAATTTTCTTTGTTCTTTGTTCTTGCTCTCGAGGGAGTGCAGCGAAGGTTTACAGGCTGATTCCAGGGATGGCGGGACTGATGTATGAGAAAAGATTGACTAGGTTAGGATGTTTTCACTGGAGTTCAGATGAATGGGGGAGTTCTCATAGAGACTTATAAAATTCTAACAGGTCTGGACAGGATAGATGTAGGGAGGATGTTCTCGATGGTGGGGGAGTCCAGAACCAGGGGTCACAGTCTGAGGATTCAGGGTAGACCATTTAGTACGGAAGTGAGGAGACATTTCTTCACCCAGAGAGCGGTGAACCTGTGGAATTCATTACCACCGGACGTAGTTGATGCCAAAACATTGAATGCATTCAAGAGGTGGCTGGATATAGCACTTGGGGTAAATGGGTTCAAAGGTTATGGGGAAAAAGCAGGATTAGGCTATTGAGTTGGACTATTAGCCATGATCGTGATGAATGGTGGAGCAGGCTCGTAGGGCCAAATGGCCTCCTCCTGCTCCTATCTTCTGTGTTTCTATGTTTAGCACAGGAGGGCCGAAGGGCCTGTTCCAAGCCTGTGCCGATCATGATGCCCTTTCTCGGTCCATATCCCCCTATTCATGAGCCAGTCTAGCTATCTCGTAAATGTTGCTAATGTGCCTGCTTCGATCACCTCCTCTGGCAACGCATTCCAGGCACCCACCACTCTCTACATAAAAAACATCCCCCCTCTCACCATGAACCTGTGCTCCTTGTAATTGACACTTCCACCCTGGGAAAAAGCCTCTGATTATCCACCCTGCCTGCCTATAACTCTCATAATTTTGTAGACCTCTATCAGGTCTCCCCTCAGCCTCTGTCTTTCCAGTGAAAACAGTCCTAGTTTATTCAACCTCTCCTCATAGCCAATACCCTTGAGACCAGGCTACATCCTGGTGAACCTTCTTTGCACTCGCTCTAAAGCTTCCACATCCTTCTGGTAGTGTGGTGACCAGAACTGCATGCAATACTCCAAATGTGGCCGAACCAAGGTTTCATTTGCCAAATCTTGTACTCAATGCCCTGGCTGATGAAGGCAAGCATGCCATATCCCTTCTTAATCACCTTGGCCACCTGTGTTGCTTTTTTTGGGTAACTGTGGACCTGCACGCCCAGATCCCTCCGTATGTTAATGTTCCTAATGGTTTTGCCATTTACAGCATAATTCGCACCTACATTTGATCCTCCTAAATGCATCACCTCCCATTTGCCCGGATTAAATTCCATCTGTCATTTCTGTTTCCAAGTCTCCAATCTATTTGTATCCTGTTTCAATAAGATCACCTCTCATCCTTCCAAACTCCAAAGGATACAAGCCCAATTTAGAACAACAAACAAAGAACAAAGGAAATTACAGCACAGGAAAGGCCCTTCGGCCCTCCAAGCTTGCACTGACCATGCTGCCCGACTGAATTAAAATCCCCTATCCTTCTTGGGACCATATTCCTCTATTCCCATCCTATTCATGTATTTGTCAAGATGCCCCTTAATAGTCACTATCGTATCTGCTTCCACTACCCCCCCCGGCAGCGACTACCTTCTATGCAAAAAACATGCCTCGTATATCTCCTTTAAACCTTGCCTCTCGCACCTTAAACCTATGCCCCCTAGTAATTGACTCTTCCACTCTGGCAAAAAGCTTCTGACTATCCACTCTGTCCATGCCTCTCATAATCTTGTAGACTTCTATCAGGTCGCCCCCTCAACCTCCGTCGTTCCAGTGAGAACAAACCAAGTTTCTCCAATCTCTCCTCATAGCTAATGCCTTCCTGGCAACATCTTGGTAAATCTTTTCTGTACCCTCTCCAAAGCCTCCACATCCTTCTGGTAGTGTGGCGACCAGAATTGAACACTATATTCCAAGTGCGGTCTAACTAAGGTTCTATAAAGCTGCAACATGACTTGCCAATTTTTAAACTCTATGCCCCAGCTGATGAAGGCAAGCTTGCCGTATGCCTTCTTGACTACCTTCCCCACCTGCGTTGCCACTTTCAGTGACCTGTGTACCGATACACACAGATCCCTCTGCCTATCAACATTCTTGAGGGTTCTGCCCATTTACTGTATATTTCCCATCTGTATTAGACCTTCCAAAATGCATTACCTCACATTTGTCCGGATTAAACTACATCTGCCATCTCTCTACCCAAGTCTCCAACTGATCTCTAATATCCTGCTGTATCCTCTGATGGTCCCCATCGCTATCCGCAAATCCATTAATCTTTGTGTCATCCACAAACTTACTCATCAAACCAGTTACATTTTCTTCCAAATCAATTATATATATTACAAACAGCAAATGTCCCAGCACTGATCCCCGAGGAACACCACTTGTCCACAGCCCTCCATTCAGAAACGCACCCTTCCACAGCTACCCTCTGACTTCTATGACCGAGCCAGTTCTGTATCCACCTTGCCAGCTCACCTCTGATCCCATGCGCCTTCACCTTCTGCACCAGTCTACCATGAGGGACCTTGTCAAAGGCCTTACTGAAGTCCATGTAGACAACATCCACTGCCCTACCCTCATCAATAATCTTCGTCACTTCCTCGAAAAACTCGATCAAGTTAGTGAGGCACGACCTCCCCTTCACAAAACCATGTTGCTGATCGCTAATACGTTCACTTATTTCCAAGTGGGAGTAAATCATGTCTCGAAGAATCCCCTCCAATAATTTCCCTACCACTGACACAAGGCTCACTGGCCTGCAATTACTTGGATTATTCTTGCTACCCTTCTTAAACAAAGGAACAACATTGGCTATTCTCCAGTTCTCTGGCACCTCCCCTGTAGCCAGTGAGGATACAAAGATTTCTCTCAAGGCCCCAGCAATTTCCTCCCTTGCCTCTCTCAGTACTTTTAGAACATAGAACATAGAACAGTACAGCACAGAACAGGCCCTTCGGCCCACGATGTTGTGCTGAGCTTTATCTGAAACCAAGATCAAGCTATCCCACTCCCTATCATCCTGGTGTGCTCCATGTGCCTATCCAATAACCGCTTAAATGTTCCTAAAGTGTCTGACTCCACTATCACTGCAGGCAGTCCATTCCACACCCCAACCACTCTCTGCGTAAAGAACCTACCTCTGATATCCTTCCTGTATCTCCCACAACGAACCCTATAGTTATGCCCCCTTGTAATAGCTCCATCCACCCGAGGAAATAGTCTTTGAACGTTCACTCTATCTATCCCCTTCATCATTTTATAAACCTCTATTAAGTCTCCCCTCAGCCTCCTCCGCTCCAGAGAGAACAGCCCTGGCTCCCTCAACCTTTCCTCATAAGACCTACCCTCCAAACCAGGCAGCATCCTGGTAAATCTCCTCTGCACTCTTTCCAGCGCTTCCACATCCTGCTTATAGTGAGGTGACCAGAACTGCACACAATATTCCAAATGTGGTCTCACCAAGGTCCTGTACAGTTGCAGCATAACCCCACGGCTCTTAAACTCCAACCCCGTTAATAAAAGCTAACACACTATAGGCCTTCTTCACAGTTCTATCCACTTGAGTGGCAACCTTTAGAGATCTGTGGATATGGACCCCAAGATCTCTCTGTTCCTCCACAGTCTTCAGAACCCTACCTTTGACCCTGTAATCCACATTTAAATTAGTCCTACCAAAATGAATCACCTCACATTTATCAGGGTTAAACTCCATTTGCCATTTTTCAGCCTTGGGTATATCCCATCAGGCCCTGGGAACAGTGACCACAATTCAGTAAGCTTTAAGGTCCTGATGGATAAAGACAAGTGTAGTTCTCAAGTGATGGTGCTAAACTGGGGGAAGGCTAATTACAACAATATTAGGCAGGAACTGAAGAATGTAGATTGGGGGCAGATGTTTGAGGGCAAATCAACATCTGGCATGTGGGAGGCTTTCAAGTGTAAGTTGATAAGTCTACCTTAATGTTTTTCAAGAACCCCAAAACCTCCTTTTTGATCTCAACATGACTCAAACTACACACTCTTTCTCAGAGTCATATCCACCATTCCTTCTCTTTGGTGAATACTAACACAAAGTACTCATTTAATACCTCACCCATTTCCTCTGGCTCCACAGATAGATTCCCTCCCTTGTCCTTGAGTGGGCTAACCCGCTCCCTGGCTACCCTCTTGCTCTTTATGTATGTATAAAAAGCCTTGGGATTTTCCTTAATCCTGCTGGCCAATGATTTTTTGTGACCCCTTTTAGCCCTCCTTACTTCAGTTTCTTTCTACTCTCCTTGTATTCCACACTTGCTTCGTGTGTTCCCAGCCTCCTAGCTTTGACAAATGCTTCCTTTTTCTCTTTGACTAGGCTCGCAATTTCTCTCATTATCCAAAGTTCCCAAAACTTGCCATACTTATCCTTCATCCTTACAGGAATGTGCCGGTCCTGAATCCTTATCAACTTACACTTGAAAGCCTCCCACATGCCAGATGTTGATTTGCCCTCAAACATCTACCCCCAATCTACATTCTTCAATTCCTGCCTAACATTGTTGTAATTAGTCTTCCACCAGTTTAGCACCTTCACTTGAGGACTACACTTGTCTTTATCCATCAGTACCTTAAAGCTTACTGAATTGTGGTCACTGTTCCCAAACTGCTCCCCTGCTGAAACGTCAACCACCTGGCCGGGCTCATTCCCCAATACCAGGTCCAGTATGGCTCGTTCCCTCGTTGGACAGGACCTTGGTGAGACCACATTTGGAATATTGTGTGCAGTTCTGGTCACCTCACTATAAGAAGGATGTGGAAGCGCTGGAAAGAGTGCAGAGGAGATTTACCAGGATGCTGCCTGGTTTGGAGGGTAGGTCATATGAGGAAAGGTTGAGGGAGCTAGGGCTGTTCTCTCTGGAGCGGAGGAGGCTGAGGGGAGACTTAATAGAGGTGTATAAAATGATGAAGGGGATAGATAGAGTGAACGTTCAAAGACTATTTCCTCGGGTGGATGGAGCTATTACAAGGGGGCATAACTATAGGGTTCATGGTGGGAGATACAGGACGGATGTCAGAGGTAGGTTCTTTACGCAGAGAGTGGTTGGGGTGTGGAATGGACTGCCTGCAGTGATGGTGGAGTCAGACACTTTAGAAACATTTAAGCGGTTATTGGATAGGCACATGGAGCACACCAGGATGATAGGGAGTGGGATAGCTTGATCTTGGTTTCAGATAAAGCTCGGCACAACATCGTGGGCCGAAGGGCCTGTTCTGTGCTGTACTGTTCTATGTTCTATGGACTATATACATAATGTTTCAAGAAGCCGTCCTGGATGCTCCTTACAAACTCTGCCCCATCCACGCCCCCAGCACTAAGTGAGTCCCAGTCAATATAGGGGAAGTTAAAATCACCCACCACAACAACCCTGTTACTTTTATACCTTGCGAAAATCTGCCTACATATCTGTTCCTCTATCTTCTGCTGGCAGTTGGGTGGCATATAGTAAACCCCCAACATTGCGACTACACCCTTCCTATTCCTGAACTCTACCCATATTGCCTCGCTGTATGAGTCCACCGAAGTGTCCTCCCGCAGTACAGCTGTGATATTCTCCTTAACCAGTAGTGCAACTCTCCCACCCCTTTTACATCCCCCTCTATCCCACCTAAAACATCTGTATCCTGGGACATTAAGCTGCCAATCCTATCCTTCCCTTTGCCAAGTCTCTGTTATAGCAACAACATCATAGTTCCAAGTACTAATCCAAGCTCTAAGTTCATCTGCCTTACCTGTTACACTTCTAGCATTGAAACAAATGCACTTCAGTCCACCAGACCCTCTTTGATTAGCAACCACACCCTGCCTGCTCTGAGTCTTACTGGCTCTACTCTCTGGTTTCCCTTCAGTTAATTCACCTTTGCTTTGGTTCCCACCCCCCTGCCAAACTAGTTTAAATCTTCCCTTGTGGCACCAGCAAACCTCCCGGCCAGAATATTTATGCCCTTCCAGTTTAGATGCAACCCATCCTTCTTGTACAGGTCCCATCTGCCCCGAAACTTGTCCAACCTCTCCTCACAAAATAACCCTAGCATCAAGTGAACCTCTGAACTGCTTCGAACACAATTCTAATTCTTTCTTACATAAGGAGAGCAAAACTGTAGATAGAACTCCAGGTGTGATCTCACCAAAACCCTATACAACTGGAGCAAAACTTTCTTATTATATACTCTATTTCCCCTGCAATAAATGACAACATTTTATTTCCCTTTCTGATCACTTGCTGAACCCGTATTCTAGCTTTTGTGAATCATGTACCCGGTCACCTAAATCCTTCTGTAACACAGCATTCTGTAATCTGTCTCCTTTTAAATAAACATTGCCTTCCTATTCTTCCTGCCAAAGTGGACAATAATACGGGATAAAATGAACAATCACTTGGACAAATGTGGATTAATTAAGGACAGCCAGATCAGATGTGTGAGGGTAAGTCGTGTTTAATTAACTTAAAGATTGAGTTTTTCTTTCAGGTAACAGAGACAGTTGATGAGGTCAGCATTGTGCCTCATTAGTGCCACATTACAGGCTTGTCAGCAAAGTTAAAGCCCATGGAATAAAGACAGCGTGGATGCAAAGTTGACTGAGTGATCGGAACCAAAACTGGAGGAAGGTCTATACTGGGATTCCCCAGGGACCAGTATTTGGACCACTGCTTTTTTTGATGCATATTAGTGGCCTAAATTTGGGTGTGCATGGCAATTTCAAAATTTACAGATGACACAAAACTTGTAAGTATTGCGAACTGTGAGGATGATTGTGATAACCCCCAAGAGGATATAGAAAGGTGTGAGGAATGGGTGGATTGAAATAGATGAAATTTAATACAGAGAAATGTGAATTGGTACATTTTGCTAGGAAGATTGAGGAGGGATGATATAAAGTGAAGAGTACAACTCTACAGAGGTTGCAGAAGCAGAGGGCCCCGAGAGGGACAATCCAGAAGGCTTGTTTGTGCACTAATCATTGAAGGTGGCAGGGCAAATTGGGAAAGTGAAATTAAGCATAGGGAATTTGGGTTTTATAAATAGAGGCACTGATTACAAAAATAAGGATCAGAATAAAAGGTTCCCTCATAACAATGATAGCAGTTCATATTCAGTTAATTCATGACTCTCAGCAAAAATATATCCCAGGAAGGAGGAAAGATTCTAAGAGAGGGATAAACTAACCATGACTAACCAAGGAAGTTAAAAAGAGTATTAACTTGAAAGAAAAAGCATATAAGGAGGCAAAAGTCAGCGGTAGCCCCAAAGACTGGGATAAATTCAGAATGTGGAGATGCCGGCGTTGGACTGGGGTAAACACAGTAAGAAGTCTCACAACACCAGGTTAAAGTCCAGCAGGTTTATTTGGTAGCAAAAGCCACTAGCTTTCGGAGCGCTGCTCTTTCGTCAGCCTTGTTTGCTACCAAACAAACCTGTTGGACTTTAACGTGGTGTTGTGAGACTTCTTACTGTAATAAATTCAGAATCCAGCAAAGGAGGACTAAAAAGATAATAAAGAGAGAGAAAATAAACTATGAGGAAAAAATAGCGAGGAATATAAAAACTGACAATAAGAGCTTCTTTAAATGTATAAAAAGGAAGAGAGAGATCAAATTGGACATAGGCCCCTTAGAGAATGAATCTGGGGAGAGAGTTATGAGAAACAAGGAAATGGCAGTGGGGTTAAACAGATATTTTGCATCGGTCTTTACGGTGGAAGACACTTCACACACCCCATTAATACTAAAGAATACGGGGGAGGAATTAAGTACCGTCACCATCACTAGAGAAGTAGTATTAGACAAACTAATGGGGCTAAAGGCAGGTAAGTCCCCAGGTCCTGATGGCTTGCATCCTAGGATCCTAAAAGAAGTAGCTACAGAGATAGAAGATGCATTGGTTGTAATTTTCCAGAAGTCCTTGGATTCTGGAGCAGCAGCAGAGGATTGGAAAACTGCCAATCTGACACTCCTATTCAGAAAGGTAGGGAGACACAAAGAGGGTAACTATAGGCTGATTAGCCTAACATTTATTGATGGGAAAATGTTGGAATCCGTTATTAAGACAGTAATAGCGGCACATTTAGAAAACCATAATCTAATCAAGCAGTCAGCAAGGCTTCATGAAAGGGAAATTGTATCTGACTAAGTTATTAGAGTTTTTTGAGGAAGCCTCAACCAGAATGAATAGAGGGGAACCAGTAGATGTGTTGTATTTAGACTTCCAGGTGTTCAGTGAGGCACTTCAAAAAGGTTGTCATAAGGTAAGAGCCCTTGGTGTTGGATGTAGTATATTGGCACGGAGAGAGAATTGGCTAATGGACAGGAAACAGCAAGTGGGGTTCAGGGGTTCTTTTTCAAGTTGGCGACCTGTAACCAGTGGAGCTCCACAGGGATCAGTGCTGGGACTACAACTGTTTACAATATTTATTAATGAGATGGAGGAAGGAAGCAAATGCACTGTAGACAAATTTGCAGATGACACAAAAATAGGTGGAAAGGCAAGTTGTGAGAGGGATACAAAGAACAAAGAACAAAGAACAACACAGGAAACAGGCCCTTCGGCCCTCCAAGCCTGTGCCGCTCCTTGGTCCAACTAGACCAATTGTTTGTATCCCTCCATTCCCAGGCTGCTCATGTGACTATCCAGGTAAGTCTTAAACGATGTCAGCGTGCCTGCCTCCACCACCCTACTTGGCAGCGCATTCCAGGCCCCCACCACCCTGTGTAAAAAACGTCCCTCTGATGTCTGAGTTATACTTCGCCCCTCTCAGCTTGAGCCCGTGACCCCTCGTGATCGTCACCTCCAACCTGGGAAAAAGCTTCCCACTGTTCACCCTATCTATACCCTTCATAATCTTGTATACCTCTATTAGATCTCCCCTCATTCTCCGTCTTTCCAAGGAGAACAACCCCAGTCTACTCAATCTCTCCTCATAGCTAAGACCCTCCATACCAGGCAACATCCTGGTAAACCTTCTCTGCACTCTCTCCAATGCCTCCACGTCCTTCTGGTAGTGCGGCGACCAGAACTGGACGCAGTACTCCAAATGTGGCCTAACCAGCGTTCTATACAGCTGCATCATCAGACTCCAGCTTTTATACTCTATACCCCGTCCTATAAAGGCAAGCATACCATATGCCTTCTTCACCACCTTCTCCACCTGTGTTGCCACCTTCAAGGATTTGTGGACTTGCACACCTAGGTCCCTCTGTTTCTATACTCCTGATGACTCTGCCATCTATTGTATAACTCCTCCCTACATTATTTCTTCCAAAATGCATCACTTCGCATTTATCCGGATTAAATTCCATCTGCCACCTCTGCGCCCAATTTTCCAGCCTATCTATATCCTGCTGTATTGCCCGACAATGCTCTTCGCTATCCGCAATTCCAGCCATCTTCGTGTCATCCGCAAACTTGCTGATTACACCAGTTACACCTTCTTCCAAATCATTTATATATATCACAAATAGCAGAGGTCCCAGTACAGAGCCCTGCGGAACACCACTGGTCACAGACCTCTAGCCGGAAAAAGACCCTTCGACCACTACCCTCTGTCTCCTATGGCCAAGCCAGTCCTCCACCCATCTAGCCACTTCTCCTTGTATCCCATGAGCCTTAACCTTCTTAACCAACCTGCCATGTGGGACTTTGTCAAATGCCTTACTGAAATCCATATAGACGACATCCACGGCCCTTCCTTCATCAACCGTTTTTGTCACTTCCTCAAAAAACTCCACCAAATTTGTAAGGCACGACCTCCCTCTTACAAAACCATGCTGTCTGTCACTAATGAGATTGTTCCGTTCTAAATGCACATACATCCTGTCTCTAAGAATCCTCTCCAACAACTTCCCTACCACGGACGTCAAGCTCACCGGCCTATAATTTCCTGGGTTATCCCTGCTACCCTTCTTAAACAACGGGACCACATTCGCTATCCTCCAATCCTCAGGGACCTCACCCGTGTCCAAAGAAGCGACAAAGATTTCCGTCAGAGGCCCAGCAATTTCACCTCTCGTCTCCCTGAGCAGTCGAGGATAGATGCCATCAGGCCCTGGGGCTTTGTCAGTTTTAATGTTCCCTAAAAAACCTAACACTTCCTCTCTAAAGGAGATAGCTGAAGAAATACTAAAGGAGATAGCTGAAGAAATAGTGGAGGCGTTAGTTATGATCTTTCAAAAGTCACTGGAGTCAGGGAAAGTCCCAGAGGATTGGAAAATCGCTGTTGTAACCCCACTGTTCAAGAAGGGAACAAGAAAAAAGATGGAAAATTATAGGCCAATTAGCCTAACCTCAGTTGTTGGCAAAATTCTAGAATCCATCGTTAAGGATGAGATTTCTAAATTCTTGGAAGTGCAGGGTCGGATTAAGACAAGTCAGCATGGATTTAGTAAGGGGAGGTCGTGCCTGACAAACCTGTTAGAGTTCTTTGAAGAGATAACAAATAGGTTAGACCAAGGAGAGCCAATGGATGTTATCTATCTTGACTTCCAAAAGGCCTTTGACAAGGTGCCTCACGGGAGACTGCTGAGTAAAATAAGGGCCCATGGTATTCGAGGCAAGGTACTAACATGGATTGACGATTGGCTGTCAGACAGAAGGCAGAGAGTTGGGATAAAAGGTTCTTTCTCAGAATGGCAACCGGTGACAAGTGGTGTCCCGCAGGGTTCAGTGTTGGGGCCACAGCTGTTCTCTTTATATATTAACGATCTAGATGACGGGACTGGGAGCATTCTGGCCAAGTTTGCCGATGATACAAAGATAGGTGGAGGGGCAGGTAGTATTGAGGAGGTGGGGAGGCTGCAGAAAGATTTAGACAGTTTAGGAGAGTGGTCCAAGAAGTGGCTGATGAAATTCAACGTGGGCAAGTGCGAGGTCGTACACTTTGGAAAAAAGAATAGAGGCATAGACTATTTTCTAAACGGTGACAAAATTCATAATGCTAAAGTGCAAAGGGACTTGGGAGTCCTAGTCCAGGATTCTCTAAAGGTAAACTTGCAGGTTGAGTCCGTAATTAAGAAAGCAAATGTAATGTTGTCATTTATCTCAAGAGGCTTGGAATACAAAAGCAGGGATGTACTTCTGAGGCTTTATAAAGCACTGGTTAGGCCCCATTTGGAGTACTGTGAGCAATTTTGGGCCCCACACCTCAGGAAGGACATACTGGCACTGGAGCGGGTCCAGCGGAGATTCACACGGATGATCCCAGGAATGGTAGGCCTGACATACGATGAACGTCTGAGGATCGTGGGATTATATTCATTGGAGTTTAGGAGGTTGAGGGGAGATCTGATAGAAACTTACAAGATAATGAACGGCTTAGATAGGATGGACGTAGGGAAGTTGTTTCCATTAACAGGGGAGACTAGGACGCGGGGGCACAGCCTTAGAATAAAAGGGAGTCACTTTAGAACAGAGATGAGGAGAAATTTCTTCAGCCAGAGAGTGGTGGGTCTGTGGAATTCATTGCCACAGAGGGCTGTGGAGGCCGAGACGTTGAGCGTCTTCAACACAGAAATTGATAAATTCTTGATTTCTCGAGGAATTAAGGGCTATGGGGAGAGAGCGGGTAAATGGAGTTGAAATCAACCATGATTGAATGGTGGAGTGGACTCGATGGGCCGAATGGCCTTACTTCCGCTCCTATGTCTTATGGTCTTATGGTCTCTTGTAATGGAGATTTTCTCTAACGGGTCAACACCTCCCTCCGAGACACTCCCGGTTAACACGCCCCTCTCCTTCGTGAATACCGATGCAAAGTATTCATTTAGGATCTCCCCTATTCCCTTGGGTTCTAAGCATAATTCCCCTCCTTTGTCCCTGAGAGGTCCGATTTTCTCCCTGACAACTCTTTTGTTCCTAACGTATGAATAGAATGCCTTAGGATTCTCCTTAATCCTGCCTGCCAAGAACATCTCGTGACCTCTTTTTGCCCTTCTAACTCCCCGTTTGAGATCTTCCCTACTCTCTCTGTATTCCTCCAGAGCTCCATCTGTTTTCAGTTGCCTGGACTTAACGTACGCCTCCCTTTTCATTTTAATCAGATCCTCAGTTTCCCTGGTTATCCACGGCTCTCGAATCCTACCTTTCATACCTTTCCTTTTTACAGGCACATGCCTATCCTGCAGCCTTATCAATAGTTCCTTAAAAGACTCCCACATGCCAGACGCGGACTTACCCTCGAACATCCTCTCCCAATCAACATCCACCAATTCCTGCCTAATCCGGCTATAGTCAGCCTTCCCCCAATTTAGCACCCTGCCCGTAGGACAGCACTCATCCTTGTCCATTACTATCCTAAAGTTAACAGAGTTGTGGTCACTATTTGCCACATGTTCCCCTACCGAAACTTTGACGACCTGACCGGGCTCATTTCCCAGAACTAGGTCCAGTATAGCCCCCTCTCTAGTCGGGCTATCTACATACTGTTCCAAAGAACCTTCCAGTACGCATTTTACAAATTCCTCCCCGTCCGGTCCCCCAGCTCTAAGCACTTTCCAGTCTGTGCCAGGGAAATTAAAGTCCCCCACTACAACAACCCTGTGTTTTCTGCACCTATCCAGAATCTCCTGACATATCCTTTCCTCCACTTCCCGTGGGCTGTTGGGTGGTCTGTAGTACACCCCCAGCATAGTGACTGCACCCTTCCTGTTTCTGAGTTCCACCCACAGCGACTCAGTACATGACCCCTCTAAGTTGTCTACCCTCTGCACCGCGGTAATATACAAAGAAATAT
Organism: Mustelus asterias; assembly: GCF_964213995.1. Lineage (NCBI taxonomy): Eukaryota > Metazoa > Chordata > Chondrichthyes > Carcharhiniformes > Triakidae > Mustelus > Mustelus asterias. The sequence continues at coordinate 388,799 of NC_135814.1, forward strand.
TGATTGATTAAGTAAGTTTTTTTTAATTCATTCGTGGGACATGGGCATCACGAGCTGGCCAGCATTTATTGTCCATCCCTGGTTGCCCTTGAAGGACAGTTGAGAGTCAACCACATTTCTGTGGCTCTGGAGTCACATGTAGGCCAGACCAGGTAAGGACGGCATATTTCCTTCCCTAAAGGACATTAAGTGAACCAGATGGGTTTTTCTGACAATCGACAATGATTGCATGGTCATCAGTAGATTCTTAATTCCAGATCTTTTTTATTGAATTTGAATTCCACCATCTGCCGTGGCGGAATTTGAACCTGGGTCCCCAGAACGTGAGCTGAGTTTTTCCTGGATTAATAGTCCAGCGATAATACCATCAGGCCATCGCCTCCCCCTAGTATGGATGGAGAAAAACTGCAGAAAGCTGCAACACAAAGAGACTTGGTGGTACTTGTGCACAAAACACAGAAAGCTAGCACACAGGTGCAGCAGGTAATCAGGAAGGCTAATGGAATGTTGGCCATTATTTCAAGGGGGTTGGAGTATAAGAGTAGGGAAGTCTTGCTGCAACTGTACAAGGTACAGGTAAGACCACATCTGGAGCACTTCCTTGGTCCCAATTTTTAAGGAAAGATGTTATTTCATTGGAGGCAGTTTAGAGAAGGTTCACTTGGATGGTCCTTGGACTGCTGAGACGATGTTTCCCCTCATGGGAGAGTCTAAGATCAGAGGGCATCATCTTAGAATAAAGGGGCACCATATAAGACTGAGATTAGGAGCAATTCCTTCTCTCATGGGTTGTAAGTCTTTGAACTCCATGCCACAGAGAGCTGTGGAGTTCTTGGGGTCAGAATCAAGGGTTACAGGAAGTGGACATGAGGAATATCAGATCATCCATGATCTTATTGACCAACCTACTCCTGTTCCTATTTCATCTAGTCTTATAATGAGCCTTTATTAAACCCTAATTCATCTCAACTAGAATATTAAACTCAATTCTGGGCATCACAAATTAGGAAGAATGTGAAGGCATTAGAGAGAATGCCATAAAGATTTCCAATAATGTTTTCAGGATGAGGGTTATGTGGATGGATTGGAGAAGCTGGAACTGTTCTCCTTAGAGAAGAGAAAGTTGAGATGAGATTTGATGGTGTTGTTGAAAATCATGAGGGATCTGATCAGAATAGATAGGAAGAAACCTTTCTCATTGGTGGAAGGATCAAGAACAAGAGGACTTTGATTTAAGGTGAATGGTTTAAGAACTCAAGGCAAAAGAAGGAAAAACATTTTTATACAATGAGCAATTAGGATCTGGAATGCATTCCCTGAGAGTGTGTTAACTACAGATTCACTATTGGGTTTGAAAAAGAATTTTATCTGAAAAGGAAAAACGCAGAGCTACAGGGCAAGGGCTGATGAGTGGAATTAATTGAATTCCTTTCGCAGAATCGGAACAAGCTCAACTGCCTAAATAACTCTCATTTGTGAAGTAGTCATGCTACAATTCGAGCTATATATAAAAAATATACACACACAAGCCTCCTGGATTCTAACATAAACCTAACTCGTTCACCCTTCAGAGAAGAAATATCCTTGATACTGAGTCTGGCTGATAACTTTAACTCCTGAATTATATTTGATTTTTAATGCCCTTTGAAATATAGTGAGAAGCTTTCAGGGCACAGTAAGAAGTCTCACAGGCCAGGTTAAAGCCCTACAGGTTTATTTGGAATCACGAGCTTTTGGAGCGTTGCTCCTTCATCAGGTGAAGGAAAGCTCGTGATTCCAAATAAACCTGTTGGACTTTAACCTGGTGTTGTGAGACTTCTTGCTGTGCCCACCCCATCCCAACGCTGGCATCTCCGCATCAAAGCTTCAGGGTAATTCATGATGAGCGATAGTTGTGACCTTCCAGTGCCCTTTATGATAGTGACTGTTAATTACGGGTAGTTTTGTTCCCTTGGTTAATGTTCACCAGGGACTTGGATTGAGAACACTTAAATTCACTTCACGTTTCCTTCTTACACCCAATGGATTCAGATATTGTTATGAGATAAAAGTTCAGCACTCACATTACTTTCATACTAAACCCTTTTGTTCCATCTGTTCCACTCATGTTTATGTAGAGACTCAGAAATGAGGACCTACCAATGCAGACAATGTCCATAAATCCATACATTCCATAGCAGATCTGGAAGAGCAAGTCCTGTCTCTGCCACTTTGCTGATGGGCTGATTGTTGACCAAATGAGCCAGGAAATGCTTGCGATGAGGAACAAGGAACCCAGGATCGCAGCTGCAATTTGAACTCTTTCAATCACCGTCAGGGATATTGCCTGCCACTGGAATTGGAGCAGAAAGTGGTCAGAATCTCAGGATGTTTCAGGAGGACACCCTATTATCAATATTTGATAGTTTGATTACAGAAAACAAAGTAATATCATAGGTGCACAATTAAGAGTAATACTATATATTTACATAGCACAAGTAATGTAAAAATAAGTTGAGTGTAAGGATGAACAAAATATAGGAACAAAGAATGAAAGATTCATAGGAGTGACCAAAATTTGGCCAAATGTTTTTTAAGAACATAAGAACATAAGAAATAGGAGCAGGAGTAGGCCATCTAGCCCCTCGAGCCTGCCCCGCCATTCAATAAGATCATGGCTGATCTGACGTGGATCAGTACCACTTAATGATGGAATTACCACAACTGCCCTTGAACTTAATATTTCAAAGGGCAGTTAAGAATCAACCACATTGCGGTAGGTCTGGGATCACATGTATGCCAGACCAGGTAAGGACTACAGATTTCCCTTCCTAAAGTAAACCTGATGGGCTTTTACAACAATTGATGATTGTTTCACTGTTACCATTACTGAGACCAGCTTTATATTCCAGATTCATTAATTGAATTTAAATTCCACCAGCTGCCATAGTGTGATTGAACCCAAGGACAGTAACCCATGGCCGGAATCAAACCTGGGTCCCTGGCGCTGTGAAGCAGCAGTGCTAACCATTGTGCCACCATGCTACCAATTACCTCTTCTCTCACCAGAGAAATTAATGGGAATTCTTTAGAAATCCAATTGAATGATGGAATTACCTGTCTTGTGGAAAACACAAATGAACCGAAGAAATTGGCATTCTGCAGAGGCAGAAACTATCAGTACTGCAGTGAGAAATGATATAAGAACAAAGAACAATACAGCACAGGAACAGGCCCTTCGGCCCTCCAAACCAGCGCCGCCCCCTGGTCCAAACTAGGCCATTCTTTTGTATCCCTCCATTCCCACTCCATTCATGTGACTATCTAGATAAGTCTTAAACATTCCCAGTGTGTCCGCCTCCACCACCTTGCCCGGCAGCGCATTCCAAGCCCCCACCACCCTCTGTGTAAAATACGTCCTTCTGATATCCGTGTTAAACCTCCCCCTCCTCACCTTGAACCTATGACCCCTCGTGAACGTCACCACTGACCTGGGAAAAAGCTTCCCACCGTTCACCCTATCTATGCCTTTCATAATTTTATACACCTCTATTGGGTCACCCCTCATCCTCTGTCTTTCCAGTGAGAACAACCCCAGTTTACCCAATCCCTCCTCATAACTAAGCCCTTCCATATCAGGCAACATCCTGGAAACCTCCTCTGCACTCTCTCTAAAGCCTCCACGTCCTTCTGGTAGTGTGGCGACCAGAACTGGGCGCAGTATTCCAAATGCGGCCGAACCAACGTTCTATACAACTGCAACATCAGACCCCAACTTTTATACTCTATGCCCCGTCCTATAAAGGCAAGCATGCCATATGCCTTATTCACTACCTTCTCCACCTGTGACGTCACCTTCAAGGATCTGTGGATTTGCGCACCCAGGTCCCTCTGCGTATCTACACCCTTTATGGTTGTGCCATAATGCATCACTTCGCATTTATCTGGATTGAACTCCATCTGCCATTTCTTTGCCCAAATTTCCAGCCTATCTATATCCTTCTGTAGCCTCTGACAATGTTCCTCACTATCTGCAAGTCTAGCCATTTTCGTGTCGTCCGCAAACTTACTGATCACCCCAGTTACACCTCCTTCCAGATCGTTTATATAAATCAAAAACAGCAGAGGTCCCAATACAGAGCCCTGCGGAACACCACTAGTCACAGGCATCCAGCCGGAAAAAGACCCTTCCATTACCACCCTCTGTCTTCTGTGACCAAGCCAGTTCTCCACCCATCTAGCCACCTCCCCCTTTATCCCATGAGATCCAACCTTTCGCACCAACCTACCATGAGGGACTTTGTCAAACGCTTTACTAAAGTCCATATAAACGACATCCACGGCCCTTCCCTCGCCAACCATTCTAGTCACTTCTTCAAAAAACTCCACCAGGTTAGTGAGGCATGACCTCCCTCTCACAAAACCATGCTGACTATCATTAATGAGTTTATTCCTTTCTAAATGCGCATACATCCTATCTCTAAGAATCCTCTCCAACAACTTCCCCACCACGGACGTCAAGCTCACCGGCCTATAATTTCCCAGGTTCTCCTTCCTACCCTTCTTAAATAACGGGACCACATTAGCTACCCTCCAATCCTCTGTGACCTCACCTGTGTCCAGTGACGAGACAAAGATTTGCGTTAGAGGCCCACGATTTCATCTCTCGTCTCCCTGAGCAGCCTTGGATAGATTCCATCAGGCCCTGGGGATTTGTCAGTCTCCATCCACCCGAGGAAATAGTCTTTGAACATTCACTCTATCTATCCCCTTCATCATTTTATAAACCTCTATTAAGTCTCCCCTCAACCTCAACCTCCTCCGCTCCAGAGAGAACAGCCCCAGCTCACTCAACCTTTCCTCATAAGACCTACCCTCCAAACCAGGCAGCATCCTGGTAAATCTCCTTTGCACTTTTTCCAGCGCTTCCACATCCTTCTTATAATGAGGTGACCAGAACTGCACACACTATTCCAAATGTGGTCTCACCAAGGTCCTGTACAGTTGCAGAATAACCCCACGGGTCTTAAACTCCAACCCCCTGTTCATAAAAGCTAACACACTTTAGGCCTTCTTCACAGCTCTGTCCACTTGAGTGGCAACCTTTGGAGATCTGTGGATATGGACCGCAAGATCTCTCTGTTCCTCCAGTCTTCAGAACCCTACCTTTGACCCTGTAATCCACATTTAAATTTGTCCTACCAAAATGAATCACCTCACACTAGTATATGGTGTCAAACAAAGGGAATTACATGGGCATGAGGACAGGTTTGACCCTAGTGGGCTGGGTAGGAAGACTGAAAGATAGGACAGTTAATGAATAGGGGCAGATATTTAGAGAGATCTTCAAGTTCTCCACCGAAAATACATTCCAGAGGAAAGGTGCTAAGAGGGGGGAAAGATTTCCGTAGCTAAGTAAGGATAACACGTTAAACATAGAACATAGAACAGTACAGCACAGAACAGGCCCTTCGGCCCACGATGTTGTGCCGAGCTTTATCTGAAACCAAGATCAAGCTATCCCACTCCCTATCATCCTGGTGTGCTCCATGTGCCTATCCAATAACCGCTTAAATGTTCCTAAAGTGTCTGACTCCACTATCACTGCAGGCAGTCCATTCCACACCCCAACCACTCTCTGCGTAAAGAACCTACCTCTGATATCCTTCCTATATCTCCCACCACGAACCCTATAGTTATGCCCCCTTGTAATAGCTCCATCCACCCGAGGAAATAGTCTTTGAACGTTCACTCTATCTATCCCCTTCATCATTTTATAAACCTCTATTAAGTCTCCCCTCAGCCTCCTCCGCTCCAGAGAGAACAGCCCTAGCTCCCTCAACCTTTCCTCATAAGACCTACCCTCCAAACCAGGCAGCATCCTGGTAAATCTCCTCTGCACTCTTTCCAGCGCTTCCACATCCTTCTTATGGTGAGGTGACCAGAACTGCACACAATATTCCAAATGTGGTCTCACCAAGGTCCTGTACAGTTGCAGCATAACCCCACGGCTCTGAAACTCCAACCCCCTGTTAATAAAAGCTAACACACTATAGGCCTTCTTCACAGCTCTATCCACTTGAGTGGCAACCTTTAGAGATCTGTGGATATGAACCCCAAGATCTCTCTGTTCCTCCACAGTCTTCAGAACCCTACCTCTGACCCTGTAATCCACATTTAAATTAGTCCTACCAAAATGAATCACCTCACATTTATCAGGGTTAAACTCCATTTGCCATTTATGTTAAGGATAACATAAAGACAAAAACTAAGGCGTATCGTATTGCAAAGGCCAGTGGCACACTGAAAGATTGGGAAACTTTAAAAGATCAACAAAGGGTCATTAAAAAAGGAACAAAAAAGCAAAGGTAAATTATGAAAGAAAACTAGCACAAAATATAAAGATGGATAACAAAACCTTCTATAAGTATACAAAGTGGAAGAGAGTAGCTAAAGTGAAAGTTGGTTCCTTGGAAGATGAGGCTGGGTGTTAATAGTGGGGAACACAGAAATGGTTGAGACACTAAAACAATATTCTGCCTCGGTTTACTTGGTGAAGGACACGAGTATTACCACAATAGTAACAGAAAATACAGGGGTTATAGAAAGGGCGGAACTTAAAACAATCATCATCAATAGGGAAAAAGTATTGAGCAAACTATTGGGATTAAAGGCAGGCAAGTCCCCAGGGCCTGATGGCCTACATCCTAGGGTCTTCCACATTGGAGATCCATTGGTTACAATATTCCAAATTTCCCAGGATGCGGGAAAGATTTTGGTGGATTGCAAAATGCTAATATTACACCCTTATTCAAAAAAGGGGGGGGAAGAAATGTAGGAAACAATAAGCCAATTAGTTTAACACCTGTCATTGGGAAATTATTAGAATCCATTATTAAGGAAGTAATAAGCGAACATTGAGAAAGTCAAAATGCAATCTATTGGGGTCAGCATGGTTTTATGAAGGATGAATCAGGTTTGACTAATTTCCTTGAGTTCTTCAAAGATGTAACAAACAAGGTGGATAATGGGAATCCTGTAGATGTAATATATCCAGACTTCCAGAAGGCAGTTGATAAGGTGCCACACAAAAGGCTAGTTCTCATATGATTAGGGGTAATATATTAGCTTGAATAGAAGATTGGCGAGCCACAGAAAGCATAGAGTCAGGATGTATGGATCTTTTTATAGACAGCAAAATGTAACTAGTGGGGTGCCACAGGGTTCGGGCGCCAACCATTTACAAACTAGTTTGGGGAGAACTCACCTTCGGGGAGTAGAGAGCACTGAACCAAAAGTCATAGAGACATAGAAACAGGCCCTTCGGCCCAACTTGTCCACGCTGTCCAGTTTTTACCACTAAGCTAGTCCCAATTGCTTGCATTTGACCCATATCCCTCTATACCCATTTTACCCATGCAACTGTCTAAATGCTTTTTAAAAGACAAAATTGTACCCGCCTCTACTACTACCTCTGGTAGCTCGTTCCAGACACATTCCATTTTCTGAATGAAAATTTTGCCCCTCTAGACCCATTTGGATCTCTCCTCTCCCATCTTAACCTATGCCCTCTAGTTTTAAACTCTCCTACCTTTGGGAAAAGATGTTGCCTACCTAGATGATCTATGCCCCTCATTATTTTATAAACCTCTACAATATCACCACTAAGCCTCCTATGCTCCAGGGAACAAAGTCCAAATCTAGCCAGCCTCTCCTTATAACTCAAATCATCAAGTCCCAGTAGCATCCTAGTAAATCATTTCTGCACTCTTTCTAGTTTAATAATATCCTTTCTATAATAGGGTGACCAGAACTGTACACAGTATTCCAAGTGTGGCCTTACTAATGTCTTGTACGATTTCAACAAGACGTCCCAACTCCTGTATTCAATGTTATGTAAGAAGTCTCACAACACCAGGTTAAAGTCCAACAGGTTTATTTGGCAGCACAAGCTTTCGGAGTCTCAGGCTCCTTCCTCAGGTGAGTGAGGACTTGTGTTCACAAACAGAGCATATAAAGACACAAACTCAAAGAACAAAGAAAATTACAGCACAGGAACAGGCCCTTCGGCCCTCCAAGCCTGCACCGACCATGCTGTCCGACTTAACTAAAACCCCCAACCCTTCCGGGGACCATATCCCTCTATTCCCATCCTATTCATGTACTTGTCAAGATGCCCCTTAAAAGTCACTAACGTATCCGCTTCCACTACTTGATCAAGTAGTGGAAGCGGATACTTTACAGTATCGAGTACACCGTTGAGTCTTTACAGGTAATCAATACTTGATTACCTGTAAAGGCTCACAGTCCAACCATTATCTTGTAAATTGAGTTTGTGTCTTTATATGTCCTGTTTTGGAGCGCATTCGCGAGCCTGAGAGTTACGTGGATAGCACGTTTAGAGAAGTGATCGCACCACAGTTGAGGGGATTAGATTCTGGGTCACCTCCAAACAGTCCTGAAAGAACAGGCAGGTAGTTCAGGTGTCTGGGCTCCTGCTAAATAACGGGTATTCCATTTTGGAAGCTGACGCACCTCGGAGAAGTGCAGACAGAGCCAAGCTTCTGGCATTACACTGTGGAGGGTGGGAGGAAGAAGAAAGGAAGAGCAATAGTGATCATAGAACATAGAACATAGAACATTACAGCGCAGTACAGGCCCTTCGGCCCTCGATGTTGCGCCGACCAGTGAAACCAATCTAAAGCCCATCTAACCTACAGTATTCCAATATCATCCATATGTTTATCCAATGACCATTTAAATGCCCTTAATGTTGGCGAGTCCACTGCTGCTGCAGGCAGGACATTCCATGCCCTTACTACTCTCTGAGTGAAGAACCTACCTCTGACATCTGTCCTATATCTATCACCCCTCAATTTAAAGCTATGTCCCCTCGTGCTAGCTAGCACCATCTGAGGAAAAAGGCTCTCACTATCCACCCTATCTATTCCTCTGATCATCTTGTATGCCTCTATTAAGTCACCTCTTAACCTTCTTTTCTCGAACGAAAACAACATCAAGTCCCTCAGCCTTTCCACATAAGACCTTCTTTCCATACCAGGCAACATCCTTTAATCTCCTCTGCACCCTTTCCAATGCATCCACATCCTTCATATAATACAGCGACCAGAACTGTACGCAATACTCCAAATGCGGCCACACCAGAGTTTTGTACAGTTGCAGCATGACCTCCTGGCTCCGAAACTCAATCCCTCTACCAAGAAAAGCTAACACACCGTACGCCGCCTTAACAACCCTATCAACCTGGGTGCCAACTTTCAGGGATCTATGCACATGGACACCAAGATCTCTCTTTTCTTCCACACTACCAAGTATCTTGCCATTAGCCCAGTACTCTGTATTCCTTCCAAAGTGAATCACCTCACACTTTTCTGCATGGAACTCCATTTGCCACCTCTCAGCCCAGCACTGCAGCTTATCTATGTCCCTCTGAAACCTGCAACAACCTTCCGCACTGTCCACAACTCCACCGACTTTAGTATCATCCGCAAATTTACGAACCCACCCTTCTACGCCCTCATCCAGGTCATTTATAAAAATGACAAACAGCAGTGGCCGCAAAACAGATCCTTGCGGTATACCACTAGTTACTGAACTCCAGGATGAACATTTCCCATCAACCACACCCTCTGTCTTCTTACAAAGAACAGTACAGCACAGGAAACAGGCCCTTCAGCCCTCCAAGCCTGTGCCGCTCCTTGGTCCAACTAGACCAATCGTTTGTATCCCTCCATTCCCAGGCTGCTCATGTGATGATCCAGGTAAGTCTTAAACGATGTCAGCGTGTCTGCCTCCACCACCCTACTTGGCAACGCATTCCAGGCCCCCACCACCCTCTGTGTAAAAAACATCCCTCTAATATCTGAGTTATACTTCGCCCCTCTCACCTTGAGCCCGTGACCCCTCGTGATCGTCACTTCTGATCTGGGAAAAAGCTTCTCACCGTTCACCCTATCTATCCCCTTCATAATCTTGTACACCTCTATTAGATCTCCCCTCATTCTCCGTCTTTCCAGGGAGAACAACCCCAGTTTACCCAATCTCTCCTCATAGCTAAGACCCTCCATACCAGGCAACATCCTGGTAAACCTTCGCTGCACTCTCTCTAACGCCTCCACGTCCTTCTGGTAGTGCGGCGACCAGAACTGTGAAATTCTCCAAATGTGGCCTAACCAGCGTTCTATACAGCTGCATCATCAGACTCCAGCTTTTATACTCTATACCCCGTCCTATAAAGGCAAGCATACCATATGCCTGTGTTGCCACCTTCAAGGATTTGTGGACTTGCACACCTAGGTCCCTCTGTGTTTCTATACTCTTGATGGCTCTGCCATTTATTGTATAACTCCTCCCTACATTATTTCTTCCAAAATGCATCACTTCGCATTGATCCGGATTAAATTCCATCTGCCACCTCTCCGCCCAATTTTCCAGCCTATCTATATCTTGCTCTATTGCCCGACAATGCTCATTGCTATCCGCAAGTCCGGCCATCTTCGTGTCATCCGCAAACTTGCTGATAACGGCAGTTACACCTTCTTCCAAATCATTTATTTATATATATATATATATATATATATATATATATATATGAACACCACTGGTCACAGACCTCCAGCCGGAAAAAGACCCTTCGACCGCTACCCTCTGTCTTACAGCTTACAGCTAGCCAATTCCTGATCCAAACCGTTAAATCACCCTCAATCCCCATGCCTCCATATCTTCTGCAATAGCTTACTGTGGGGAACCATATCAAACGCTTTACTGAAATCCATATACACCACATCAACTGTTTTACCCTCATCCACCTCTTTGGTCACCTTCTCAAAGAACTCAATAAGATTTGTGAGGCACGACCTACCCTTCACAAAACCGTGTTGACTATCCCTAATCAAATTATTCCTTTCTGGATGATTAGAAATCCTATCTCTTATAATCCTTTCCAAAACTTTGCCCACAACAGAAGTAAGGCTACTGGTCTATAATTACCAGGGTTGTCTCTACTCCCCTTCTTGAACAAGGGGACAACATTTGCTATCCTCCAGTCTTCTGGCACTATTCCTGTAGACAATGACGACATAAAGATCAAAGCCAAAGGCTCTGCAATCTCCTCCCTAGCCTCCCAGAGAATCCTGGGATAAATCCCATCCGGCCCAGAGGACTTATCTATTTTCACACTTTCCAGAATTGCTAACACCTCCTCCTTATTAACCTCAATCTCATCTAGTCCAATAGCCTGTATCTCAGTATTCTCCTCGACAACATTGTCTTTTTCCTGCGTGAATACTGACGAAAAATATTAATTTAGCACCTCTCCTATCTCTTCAGGCTCCACGCACAACTTCCCACTACTGTCCTTGACTGGCCGTAATCTTATCCTAGTCATTCTTTTATTCCTGACATACCTATAGAAAGCTTTAGGGTTTTCCTTGATCCTACCTGCCAAAGACTTCTCATGTCTCCTCCTGGCTCTTCTTAACTCTCTCTTTAGGTCCTTCCTGGTTAACTTGTAACTCTCAAGCGCCCTAACTGAGCCTCACGTCTCATCTTTACATAAGTCTCCTTCCCCTTCACAAGGGATTCAACTTCTTTAGTAAACCACGTTCCCTCACTCGACCACTTCCTCCCTGCCTGACAGGTACATACTTATCAAGGACACCCAGTAGCTGTTCCTTGAACAAGCTCCACATTTCAATTGTGCCCATCCCCTGCAGTTTCCTTCCCCAACCTATGCATCCTAAATCTCGCCTAATCGCATCATGATTTCCTTTCCCCCAGCTACAACTCTTGCCCTTCGGTATGTACCTATTCCTTTCCATCGCTCAAGTAAACAGACATAGGTAGGAAAAGGGATGGGGATGTAAGGCAGAAATTCAGGGAGTTAGGGTGGAAGTTTCAGTGGCCGTAGATGTGACTCCAGGATGGAATGTTGCCTCCCTGGTGCCAGGATCAGGTATGTCTCTGAACGGCCGCAGGGCATCCTGAAGGGAAGGGTGATGAGTTGGAGATCGTGGCAAATGTTGGTATCAGTGATACAGGTAAACTGCGGAATGAGGTCTTGCTTCAAGGCCTGACTGGGCTGGAACCAGATTAGCCTATTTAGATAAGTCATTGGAGGAAGTGTGTTAGCATGGATTCAAAACTGGCAGTCACATAGAAAAGGAGTTGGAATGAATGGGTCTTTTACAGAGTGGAAAGATGTAATCAGTGGAAAACAGCTAGGATCAATTCATAGTCTGCAATTGTTCACTATTTATATTATTGACCTGGAGGAAGAAACAGAATGTAAGGTTTGCAAATTTGTCAATGATATGAAGATAGGTGGAAGGGCTTGACAGAGTAGATAGTGAGAAGATTTCACCAGTGACAGAGTCTCGAACAAGGGGAGACAGCTAGATAAAGGGCCGGTCATTTAAAACTGAGGTGCGTAGAAATTTCTTCTTGCAGAGGGTGGTGAATCTCTGGAATTCTCTGCCCCAAAAGGTAGTGGAGGTTGGATCACTGAGGTGGATAAATATTCGATAGATCGAACAATAGAGGGCATTGGGAAATGGCACAGAAAAGGTATTGAATATTGAACGGCAGAGCAAGCTTGAAGAGTCTGGTGTCCTACTCCTGCTTTTATTTCTTGTGTGTTTTACAGCAGCAGGAGGAAGTGGTGCACCACTCACTGGCACTGGGATGTTATAGTCCCTCCGTTATCAACGGGGTTTCCCATTGAACGCACCCCTCACCACCGGGAATCCCGTGGTAGGGGTGCACCGTGGGGCGGGACCATAAGATCCCACTGATATGAACAGCTGCAAAATTCCAGCACAAATTTTAGGACAAGGAGTAAAGGCAGAAATAACAGGAGCTTATCAGGCAGGTGAAGTGATAATCATGGGGGGTTTTAATCGACATATAGACTGGAAAAATCAGTTGGGTAAAGGTAGCAGAGTGAGGAATTCATAGGATGTTTTTGAGATAGTTTCTTGGAGCAGCACATTCTGGCATCAACCAGAGAGCAGGTTATACTAGACCTGGTATTGTTCAATGAAATAGGATTAATTCATGAGCCCATAGTGAAGGTACCCCAGGTATTAATGATTGTATTACGATTGAATTTTACATTCAGTCTGAGGAAGAAAAGAGTGGGTCTAAAACTTGTATTTTCAACCTAAGTGAGGGCAGTTATGAGGGCATGAAAGCAGAGCTAGCTATAGTGAACTTGCAAAATAAGTTAAGGGAGAGGTCATTGGGATGCAGGGGCAGATATTTAAGGGGATATTTCAGAATTCACAGAATAGATACATTCTAGAGAGAAAAAATAAATTCCAAGCAGAGGACCCACCACTTCAGCTTAACAAAAAAATTCAAGGATAGTATCAAACTTAAAGAGAAAAGCATCTAATTGTGCAAAGATTTTTGGAACATTGAGAGAAACAGTTTAATAAGGAGAGAAATATTAGAGTATGAGAGGAAGGTGGTAGAAATATAAAGACAGATATTAAGAGTTTCGATAGATATTTTAAAAAGAAAGTTAATAAAGTGAGTGTTTTCTTGTAGAAAGTGAGTCTGGGGAATTAATAATGGAAAATAAGGAGATGGCAGATGAATTGAACAGATTTTTCACTCTAGGGGATACGAGCAAAATTCCATATTTGGAAGTAAATCAGGAACTGAAAGAGAGGGTGGGACTCAAGAAAATTATAATCACCAGGGAAGTGTTATGGTGCAAACTGTCGGGTCTGCGGGCTGATAATGATCCTGGTCCTGATGGACTTCACTCTCGGGTCTTAACAGAAGTGGATAGTGAGATAGAACAAAGACAAAGAATAAAGAAAATTACAGCACAGGAACAAGCCCTTCAGCCCTCCTAGCCTGCACCGACCATGCTGCCTGACTTAACTAAAACCCCCTACCCTTCCGGGGATCATATCCCTCCGTTCCCATCCTATTCATGTATTTGTCCAGACGCCCCTTAAAAGTCACTATCGTATCCGCTTCCACTACCTCCCCTGGCAACGAGTTCCAGGCACCCACTACTCTCTGTGTAAAAAAACTTGCCTCGAACATCTCCTTTAACCCTTTCCTGATTGCACCTTAAACTTATGCCCCCTAATAATTGACTATTCCACCCTGGGAAAAGCTTCTGACTATCCAATGTGTCCATGGCCCTCATAATCTTGTAGACTTCTATCAGGTTGCCCCTCAACCTCCGTCGTTCCAGTGAGAACAAACCAAGTTTCTCCAACCTCTCCTCATAGCTAATGCCCTTCATGCCAGGCAACATCCTGGTAAATCTTTTCTCCAAAGTCTCCACATCCTTCTGGTACTGTGGCGACCAGAATTGAACACTATATTCCAAGTGTGGCCTCACTAAGATTCTATAAAGCTGCAACATGACTTGCCAATTTTTAAACTCAATACCCCGGCCGATGAAGGCAAGCATGCCGTATGCCTTCTTGACTATCTTCTCCACCTGCGTTGTCACTTTCAGTGACCTGTGTACCTGTACACCCAGATCCTTTTGCCTATCAATTCTCCTGATAGTCGATGTACAATATAAAGGGAAAGACTCTTAGTACTGTAGAGGATCAGAAGGACCTTGGGGTCCGGGTCCATAGGACTCTAAAATCGGCCCCACAGGTGGAGGAGGTGGTTAAGAAGGCGTATGGTGTGCTGGCCTTTATCAATCGAGGGATTGAGTTTAGGAGCCCGGGGATCATGATGCAGCTATATAAGACCCTCGTCAGACCCCACTTGGAGTACTGTGCTCAGTTCTGGTTGCCTCATTACAGGAAGGATGTGGAAAAGATTGAAAGGGTGCAGAGGAGATTTACAAGGATGTTGCCTGGATTGAGTGGCATGCCTTATGAGGATAGGCTGAGGGAGCTCGGTCTTTTCTCCTTGGAGAGACGTAGGATGAGAGGAGACCTAATAGAGGTGTATAAGATGTTGAGAGGCATAGATCGGGTAGACTCTCAGAGGCTTTTTCCCAGGGTGGAAATGGCTGCTACGAGAGGACACAGGTTTAAGGTGCTGGGGGGTAGGTACAGGGGAAATGTTAGGGGTAAGTTTTTCACACAGAGGATGGTGGACGAGTGGAATCAGCTGCCGTCAGTGGTGGTGGAGGCGAACTCAATAGGGTCTTTTAAGAGACTCCTGGATGAGTACATGGAGCTTAATAGGATGGAGTGTTATAGGTAGGTCTAGAAGGTAGGGATGTGTTCGGCACAACTTGTGGGCCGAAGGGCCTGTTTGTGCTGTAGTTTTTCTATGTTTCTATGATGTGTTGGTTTTAATTTTCCAAAATTTCCAGATTCGAGGAAGGTCCCATTAAATTGGAAAATAGTAAATGTAACTTTTCTATTTAAAAAGGAAGGGAGACAAAAACAGGAAGCTAAGGGCCAGATAGTTTAACATCTGTCTTACAGAAAATGTTAGAAACTATTATTAAAGATGTTGTAGCAGGGCACTTGGAAAAAATCAAGGTAATCAGGCAGAATCAACATGGTTTTGTGAAAAGGAAGTCATCACTGTTTCATCAATTTATTGGAGTTCTTTGAAGAAGTACCATGTGCTTTGGATAAAAAGGAACTGGTGGATGAACTGTACTTAGATTGCAGAAAGCATTTAATCAAGTGCCACATTAAAGGCTATTATTATGGAAAATAAAAGCTCATGGTGTAGGAGGTAAAGTGGATAGAAGATTGGCTAGCTAAGAGGAAACAGCGGGTAGGCATAAATGGTTCTTTTTTCGTTGGCTAGATGTAACAAGTGCTGTGCCACAGTGCTTTTTACAATTTATATAAATGACTTGGATGACAGGACCGAAGATATGGTTGCTAAACTTGCTTATGACAGAAAGATAGGTAGGAAAGTAAGTTCTGAAGAGGACTTTGGGAGGCTACAAAGGGTCATAGATAGGTTAATTGAGTTGACAGAGATCTGGCAAATGGAATATTATGTGAGAAAATGTGAAATTGTCCATTTTGGCATGAAGAATACAAAAAGCACATTATCTAAATGGTGACATATTTGCAGAGCCCTGAGGAGCACAGACCTGGGTGCCCTAGTGCATGTATCACAAAACGCTGGGATACAGGTACAGCAAGTAATTGGGAAAGCTAATATTGCCATTTATTGCAAGGAGAATTGAGTACAAAAGTAGGGAGGTTACAAATCTAGAGTGCTGTGTACAGCAGTAATCTCCTTATCGGAAGGACATGATTGCACTGGAGAGAGTGCAAAGGAGGTTCACCAGGATGTTGCCTGGGATGGAATATTTCTGCTATGAGGAGAGACTGGATAGGCTGGGTTTGTTTTCCCTGGAGCAGAGGAGGCTGGGGAGGGATCTGATACAGGTATACAAAATTCTAAGAGACGTAGATAGGGTAGATTGCAAAAATCATTTCCCCATGGCAGAGATGTAAGACCAGAAGGCATAGGTTTAAGGCAAGGAGTAAGTAGTTTTAGAGGGGATCTAAGAAAAGAATTTTCACCCAGAGGGTGGTGGAATTATGGAATGCGAAGCCAGAGAGGGTGGTGGAGGCAGGGACTCTCACAATGTTTAAGAAGCATCTGGATGAGCACTTAAATCGCCAATGTATCAGAGAACATAGAACATTACAGCACAGTACAGGCCCTTCGGCCCTCGATGTTGTGCCGACCAGTGAAACCAATCTAAAGCCCATCTAACCTACAGTATTCCAATATCATCCATATGTTTATCCAATGACCATTTAAATGCCCTTAATGTTGGTGAGTCCACTACTGCTGCAGGCAGGGCATTCCACGCCCTTACCACTCTCTGAGTGAAGAACCTACCTCTGACATCTGTCCTATATCTATCACCCCTCAAGTTAAAGCTATGTCCCATCAGCGGAACAAGGCTCTCACTATCCACCCGATCTAATCCTCTGATCATCTTGTATGCCTCTATTAAAGAACAAAGAACAATACAGCACAGGAACAGGCCCTTCGGTCCTCCAAGCCTGCACCGCTCATGTGCCCAACTAGACCATTGGTTTGTATCCTTCTATTCGCAGTCTGTTCATGTGGCTATCTAGAAAAGTCTTAAACAATCCCAGCATGTCTGCCTCAATCACCTTGCTTGGCAGTGCATTCCAGGCCCCCACCACCCTCTGTGTAAAATACGTCCCCCTGACATCTGTGTTGAACCTTGCCCCCCTCACCTTGAACCCGTGACCCCTTGTGTTCGTCACCTCCGACCTGGGAAAAAGCTTCCCACTGTTCACCCTATCGATGCCCTTCTTAATTTTATACACCTCTATTAGGTCGCCCCTCATCCTCCGTCTCACATGGCAGGTTGGTTAAGAAGGTTAAGGCTCATGGGATACAAGGAGAAGTGGCTAGATGGGTGGAGAACTGGCTTGGCCATAGGAGACAGAGGGTAGTGGTCGAAGGGTCTTTTTCCGGCTGGAGGTCTGTGACCAGTGGTGTTCCGCAGGGCTCTGTACTGGGACCTCTGCTATTTGTGATATATATAAATGATTTGGAAGAAGGTGTAACTGGTGTAATTAGCAAGTTTGCGGATGACACGAAGATGGCTGGACTTGCGGATAGCGAAGAGCATTGTCGGGCAATACAGCAGGATATAGATGGGCTGGAAAATTGGGCGGAGAGGTGGCAGATGGAGTTTAATCCGGATCAATGCGAAGTGATGCATTTTGGAAGAAATAATGTAGGGAGGAGTTATACAATAAATGGCAGAGTCATCAGGAGTATAGAAACACAGAGGGACCTAGGTGTGCAAGTCCACAAATCCTTGAAGGTGGCAACACAGGTGGAGAAGGTGGTGAAGAAGGCATATGGTATGCTTGCCTTTATAGGACGGGGTATAGAGTATAAAAGCTGGAGTCTGATGATGCAGCTGTATAGAACGCTGGTTAGGCCACATTTGGAGTACTGCGTCCAGTTCTGGTCGCCGCACTACCAGAAGGACGTGGAGGCGTTAGAGAGAGTGCAGAGAAGGTTTACCAGGATGTTGCCTGGTATGGAGGGTCTTAGCTATGAGGAGAGATTGGGTAAACTGGGGTTGTTCTCCCTGGAAAGACGGAGAATGAGGGGAGATCTAATAGAGGTGTACAAGATTATGAAGGGGATAGATAGGGTGAACAGTGGGAAGCTTTTTCCCAGGTCGGAGGTGACGATCACGAGGGGTCACGGGCTCAAGCTGAGAGGGGCGAAGTATAACTCGGATATCAGAGGGACGTTTTTTTACACAGAGGGTGGTGGGGGCCTGGAATGCGCTGCCAAGTAGGGTGGTGGAGGCAGGCACGCTGACATCGTTTAAGACTTACCTGGATAGTCACATGAGCAGCCTGGGAATGGAGGGATACAAACGATTGGTCTAGTTGGACCAAGGAGCGGCACAGGCTTGGAGGGCCGAAGGGCCTGTTTCCTGTGCTGTACTGTTCTTTGTTCTTTGTCTTTTCAGGGAGAACAACCCCAGTTTACCCAATCTCTCCTCGTAGCTAAGGCTCTCCATACCAGGCAACATCCTGGTAAACCTTCTCTGTACTCTCTCCAAAGCCTCCACGTCCTTCTGGTAGCGTGGCGACCAGAACTGGACGCAGTATTCCAAATGTGGCCGAACCATCTTTCTATACAGCTGCAACATCATATGCCAACTTTTATATTCTATGCCCCTTCCAATGAAGACAAGCATGCCATATGCCTTCTTCACCACCCTCTCCACCTGTGCTGCCACCTTTAAGGATCTGTGGACTTGTACACCCAGGTCCCTCTGTGTGTCTATACTCCTGATGGTTCTGCCATTTATTGTATAGCTCCCCCTTACGTTAGATCTACTGAAATGCATCGCTTCGCATTTATCTGGATTAAATTCCATCTGCCATTTCTCCGCCCAATGTTCCAGCCTATCTATATCCTGCTGTATTCTCTGACAATGTTCATCACTATCCGCAACTCCAACAATCTTTGTGTCGTCCGCAAACTTACTGATCACACCAGCTACATCTTCCTCCAAATCATTTATATATATCACAAACAGCAGAGGTCCCAGTACAGAGCCCTGCGGAACACCACTAGTCACAGACCTCCAACTGGAAAAAGACCCCTCCACTGCTACCCTCTGTCTTCTATGGGTAAACACAGTAAGAAGTTTAACAACACCAGGTTAAAGTCCAACAGGTTTATTTGGTAGCAAAAGCCACACAAGCTTTCGGAGCCTTAAGGCCCTTCAGAGTCTCAGACCTGCAGAGTCTCCACATCATTTGATGGCTAAGCCAGTTCTCCACCCATCTAGCGAGCTCACCTTTTATCCTGTGAGATTTAACCTTTTGCACCAGCCTGCCATGAGGGACTTTGTCAAACGCTTTACTAAAATCCATATAGACGACATCCACGGCCCTTCCCTCGTCAATCGTTTTTGTCACCTCCTCCAAAAGCTTAACCAAATTTGTGAGGCATGACCTCCCTCGTACAAAACCATGCTGTCTATCACTAATGAGATTATTCAGTTCTAAATGCGCATATATCCTATCTCTAAGAATCTTCTCCAACAATTTCCCTACCACGGACGTCAAGCTCACCGGTCTATAATTACCCGGGTTATCCTTGCTACCCTTCTTAAATAACGGGACCACATTTGCTATCCTCCAATCCTCTGGGACCTCAGCTGTGTCCAGTGAAGAGACAAAGATTTCTGTTAGAGGCCCAGCAATTTCATCTCTTGCCTCCATGAGGAGTCTGGGATAGATGCCATCTGGCCCTGGGGATTTCTCTGTCTTAATGTTTCCTAAAAAACCTAACACTTCCTCCCTTGTAATTGAGATTTTTTCTAACGGGTCAACACATCTCTCTGAGACACTAACAGTCAACATGTCCCTCTCCTTTGTGAATACTGATGCAAAGTATTCGTTTAGGATTTCTCCTACTTCCTTTGGTTCTAAGCATAATTCCCCTCCTTTGTCCCTAAGAGGTCCGATTCTTTCCCTAACAACCCCCTTTTTCTAACGTATGTATAAAATGCCTTAGGATTCTCCTTAATCCTGTCTGCCAAGGACATTTTGTGACCCCTTTTTGCCCTTCTAACTCCCTGTTTGAGTTATTTTCTACTTTCTCTGTATTCCTCCAGTGCTCCATCTGTTTTTAGCTGCCTGGACCTCATGTATGCCTCTTTTTTTCTTTTTGATTAGACCCACAATTTCACTGGTTATCCACAGCTCTCGAATCCTACCTTTCCTATCCTTCCTCTTTACAGGCACATGCCTGTCCTGCAGTCCTATCAACTACTCCTTAAAAGACTCCCACATGCCAGATGTGGATTTACCCTCGAACAGCCTCTCCCAATCAACAGCCACCAAATCCTGCCAAATCTGGCTGTAGTTAGCCTTCCCCCAATTCAGTACGTTACCCATAGGACAACACTCATCCTTTTCCATAACTATCCTAAAGTTTACAGAATTGTGGTCACTATTTGCCACATGTTCCCCTACTGCAACTTTGATGACCTGACCGGGCTCATTCCCCAGTACTAGGTCCAGTATAGCCCCCTCTCTAGTGGACTGTCAACATATTGTTCCAAAGAACCTTCCTGTACGCATTTTATAAATTCTTCCCCATCCAGGCCCCCAGCCCTAAGGGATTTCCAGTCTATGTGAGGGAAATTAAAGTCTCCCACTACAACAACCCTATTTTTTTCTGCACCTGTTCAGAATCTCCTTACATATCCATTCCTCAACTTCCCATGGGCTGTTGGGAGGCCTGAATGAATACTTTGCGTCGGTATTCACAAAGGAGAGGGATGTGTTGACTGGGAGTGTCTCGGAGGGGAGTGTTGACCCGTTAGAGAAAATCTCCATTACAAGGGAGGAGGTGTTAGGTTTTTTAGGGAATATCAAGACTGACAAATCCCCAGGGCCTGATGGAATCTATCCAAGGCTGCTCAGGGAGACAAGAGATGAAATCGCTGGGCCTCTGACGCAAATCTTTGTCTCGTCACTGGACACAGGTGAGGTCCCAGAGGATTGGAGGATAGCTAATGTGGTCCCGTTATTTAAGAAGCGTAGGAAGGATAACCCGGGAAATTATAGGCCGGTGAGTGCAGTTGAACAGAGGGATCTGGGAATACAGGTACAGAATTCCCTAAAAGTGACGTCACAGGTGGATAGGGTCGTAAAGAGTGCCTTTGGTACATTGGCCTTTATAAATCGGAGTATCGAGTATAAAAGTTGGAGTGTTATGGTAAGGTTATATAAGGCATTGGTGAGGCCGAATTTGCAGTATTGTGTACAGTTTTGGTCACCTAGTTACAGGAAGGATGTAAATAAGGTTGAAAGAGTGCAGAGGAGGTTCACAAGGATGTTGCCGGGACTTGAGAAGCTGAGTTACAGAGAGAGATTGAATAGGTTGGGACTTTATTCCCTGGAGCGTAGAAGATTGAGGGGAGATTTGATAGAGGTGTATAAGATTTTGATGGGTATAGATAGAGTGAATGTAAGCAGGCTTTTTCCACTGAGGCTAGGGGAGAAAAAAACCAGAGGGCATGGGTTAAGGGTGAAAGGAGAAAAGTTTAAAGGGAATATTAGGGGGGGCTTCTTCACGCAGAGAGCGATGGGAGTGTGGAATGAGCTGCCAGATAAAGTGGTAAATGCGGGGTCACTTTTAACATTTAAGAAAAACTTGGACGGGTTCATGGATGAGAGGGGTGTGGAGGGATATGGTCCAACTGCAGGTCAGTGGGACTAGGCATAAAATGGTTCGGCACAGACAAGAAGGGCCAAAAGGCCTGTTTCTGAGCTGTAATTTTCTATGGTTCTATGGTTCTAATGGAGTGGGAATGGAGGGATACAAAAGCATGGTCTAGTTTGGACCAGGGGCAGCGCGGGCTTGGATGGCTGAAGGGCCTGTTCCTGTGCTGTATTGTTCTTTGTTCTTTGTTGGTGGAACAGGCTCGACTATCCGAGTGGCCTCCTAACTCACATGGTCCTGTTTGTGCCAGACATTTAGACTGCATGGGGAGGGGTGAAGGTCCCACCTCCCAGAAATTAACTGTTGTTGCAATGTTAAATGGCTGTTTGGTAGCCAATATTGCCAGGAATAGTGTTTGCTGCTGACCCTCCGGTTGGCAGAAAGGGGAAACCCGCCATCCTAAAAATCCTGGCCATGAGAAAAAACTTTACCATGCAGCGAGTGGCTCGGGCCTGGAATGTAGTGCCCGGATATGTGGTGGAGGCAGGTACAATCAAGGCTTTCAAGAGGGAGTTAAATTGTTATCTGAAAAGGAAGATGCACAGAGTTACAGAGGAAACGTGGGGGAATGGCAGTTGGTCGACTGCTCTAATGAAAGGCTGGCACAGACATGTTGTAACAGTTCTGTGACCTGTGAACTAACTGAGCCCAGTATTCTTACTGATGAAGGCCAATCTTGAGGAAACGGTGTATACGCTGTGGCTTGGTTGCTAAATGAAGCATGCACACTTTTGGATGAGGCATGTCAGTGAGCTGTTTGATATGCTGATCCAAGTGTCAGATTGTCCTCCCTCAACCAACATCAGAACAAACAGGTAACCAGCAATTTATTCATTTACTATTTATGGGATCTTGCTCTGTGCACACTGGCTGTCACAATTGCCTACAATATAATACTGACTGTGATTCTTTGCAGGTGAAACAGTCTTGGATATTCTGACAGACATGAACAAGTGTATAAATTCACATCTGTCTCACCATTGGTCTCAGTCTGAACTGCAAGAACTGGATGGTTCTTTGCCCAGTTGCTCGTTGCTGAAGACACAGATGGTCTCCGGGTCCCAAGATAAAGGAGGGAAAAGTCAGCTGGGGTTCCTATTCCTGAACACTGTCCAGTGGCCCTTCTGTTAAAAATTGCATGGATAAGCATTAGAAAAACACAAGAGACCCCATAAATGGAAAGACCACTGCCACATGGTCCAGGCTCGTCTTAGGAAATGACCCTTGGGTGAGGTACTGATGGGGAATGAACAGATGGATGAGGTTCACTGATGAGGGATGATGCATTAGATGAGTCACTGAACTTTTTCTGAAAGAGTCAGTGCCTTCAGGAAGGAAGCGATGAGAGTGCAGAGTAAAACAAAAGTAGAAAAAGGTAGCACCTGCAGGGGATTCTTTGCACTGATGGCAATGACGTGGTATTTGTAGTAACACAGCTCACAGCTCCAGGATCCACGTTCACTGATCCACTTTATCAGGCAAGGTTGGTGCGTACAGCGAACAGATCCAGCACAGCGACATGGGCTCAGCAAATCCCCCTAAACAACAGCAAGAGACAGTGAAAGTGTGACTAACAGATGGCAGCACAGGACATATCGATAATAACACATAGTCACTAATCAGTGTGATGGAGAGACAGAGCACTGACAGAATTTTTATTCATTTTTGGGATGTAGGTGCCACTGGTAAGGCCAGCAACTATTACCCATCCCTAGCTGTACCTGAAAAGGAAGCCGCGAACCTTGTACTTCAACCCTTGCAGTCCATGTGGTGAAGGCGCTCCTATGGGAAGGGAATTTCAGAATTTTGACCCAAGAACAATGAAAGAACATCAGTATAGTTCTAAAGTCAGGATGGTATTGTTCCATGTGTCTACAGTATTTGTTGTCCGAAGTGGTAAAACTTGTGGCTTTGGGAGGTGCTGTCCAATAAGCAGAGGTGAGTTGTTGCAGCACATCTTGTAGATGGTATATATTACTGCCATTGTGTAATGGTGGGGAAGAAGTGAATACTTGAAGTGGTGGATGTGGAGCTGATCAAGAAATCTGCTTTGTCTTGAATGGAGTCAAGCATCTTGAGTGTTATTATTATGCCATGGAATGTCATGTGCCGGTGGAAAGATTTGCTTTAGTTGGAGATGGCATGACACCTGTGTGGGATACATGTTACTTGCCACTTATTAGCTTAAGCCTGAATGTTATCCAGGTCTTGCAGCATATGGGTACAGACTGATTTAGTATCTGGAGAGTTATGAATGGAACTGTTCTCTGTGCAATCATCAACTAATGTTCTGTCCTTATGATGGAGAAAATGTTAAAGAACAAAGAGCAAAGAGAATTACAGCACAGGAACAGGCCCTTCGGCCCTCCAAGCTGCACCGACCATGCTGCCCGACTGAACTAAAACCCCCTACCCTATGGGGACCATATCCCACCATTCCCATCCTATTCATGTATTTGTCAAGATGCCCCTTAAAAGTCACTACCATATCCGCTTCCACTACCTCCCCGGCAATGAGTTCCAAGCACCCACTACTTTCTGTGTAAAAAATCTGCCTTGTACATCTCCTTTAAAACTTGCCCCTCACACCTTAACCCTGTGCCCCCTAGTAATTGACTCTTCCACCCTGGAAAAAAGCTTCTGAATGTTCACTCTGTCCATGCCTCTCATAATCTTGTAGACTTCTATCAGGTCTCCCCTCAACCTCCGTCGTTCCAGTGAGAACAAATCAAGTTTCTCCAACCTCTCCTCATAGCTAATGTCTTCTATACCAGGCAACATCCTGGTAAATCTTTTCTGTGCCCTCTTCAAAGCCTCCACATCCTTCTGGTAATGTGGTGACCTGAATTGAACACTATGGGCCCTATTTTACCATAGAACATAGAACAGAACAGCACAGAACAGGCCCTTCGGCCCACGATGTTGTGCCGAGCTTTATCTGAAACCAAGATCAAGCTATCCCACTCCCTATCATTCTGGTGTGCTCCATGTGCCTATCCAATAACCGCTTAAATGTTCCTAAAGTGTCTGACTCCACTATCACTGCAGGCAGTCCATTCCACACCCCAACCACTCTCTGTGTAAAGAACCTACCTCTGATATCCTTCCTATATCTCCCACCATGAACCCTATAGTTATGCCCCCTTGTAATAGCTCCATCCACCCGAGGAAATAGTCTTTGAACGTTCACTCTATCTATCCCCTTCATCATTTTATAAACCTCTATTAAGTCTCCCCTCAGCCTCCTCCGCTCCAGAGAGAACAGCCCTAGCTCCCTCAACCTTTCCTCATAAGACCTACCCTCCAAACCAGGCAGCATCCTGGTAAATCTCCTCTGCACTCTTTCCAGCGCTTCCACATCCTTCTTATAGTGAGGTGACCAGAACTGCACACAATATTCCAAATGTGGTCTCACCAAGGTCCTGTACAGTTGCAGCATAACCCCACGGCTCTTAAACTCCAACCCCCTGTTAATAAAAGCGAACACACTATAGGCCTTCTTCACAGTTCTATCCACTTGAGTGGCAACCTTTAGAGATCTGTGGATATGGACCCCAAGATCTCTCTGTTCCTCCACAGTCTTCAGAACCTTACCTTTGACCCTGTAATCCACATTTAAATTAGTCCTACCAAAATGAATCACCTCACCATTTATCAGGGTTAAACTCCATTTGCAGTTTTTCAGCCCAGCTCTGCATCCTATCCATGTCTCTTTGCAGCCTACAACAGCCCTCCACCTCATCCACTACTCCACCAATCTTGGTGTCATCAGCAAATTTACTGATCCACCCTTCAGCCCCCTCCTCTAAGTCATTAATAAAAATCACAAAGAGCAGAGGACCAAGCACTGATCCCTGTGGCACTCCGCTAGCAACCTGCCTCCAGTCCGAAAATTTTCCACCCACCACCACCCTCTGTCTTCGATCAGATAGCCAGTTACCTATCCAATCTGCCAACTTTCCCTCTATCCCACACCTCCTTACTTTCATCATAAGCCGACCATGGGGGACCTTATCAAACGCCTTACTAAAATCCATGTATATGAGATTAACACACTTAGTTACCACCTCAAAAAATTCAATCAAATTTGTGAGGCACAACTTGCCCTTCACGAATCCGTGCTGACTATCCCGGATTAATCCGCATCTTTCTAAATGGTCGTAAATCCCATCCCTAAGGACCTTTTCCATCAATTTACCAACCATCGAAGTAAGACTAACCGGTCTATAATTACCAGGGTCATTTCTATTCCCTTTCTTAAACAGAGGAACAACATTCGCCACTCTCCAGTCCTCTGGCACCATCCCCGTGGACAGTGAGGACCCAAAGATCAAAGCCAAAGGCTCTGCAATCTCATCCCTTGCCTCCCAAAGAATCCTAGGATATATTTCATCAAGCTGTGAAAATTTGAAACGCCAGGTCACTGTAATCTCGATGTCCCCTGGACAGCTGGCAGGCTTTTAAATACAGTAAGAGTTT